>NC_137898.1:73675932-74094820 GCF_963455335.1 Martes martes | reverse complement strand
GGTCCACATCTGTTTTGCAGCACATTTCTTTTAGTTCCTCATACATTTTTCTCAGGAGTTTCCTCATGTGACACATTCTAGCTACATTTCTCCGGAGTTGATTAAAAACTATCTTGCCTTCCACTGCCAGGCTCTCTAAATGTTTTTGCTTTTCCTCATGGAGATACTGGTTTACCTTAGGATATTCAGCCTGATCATCCTCATCTGTAGATTTACAAAACCCTGAAATGACATTGGTTTAATTAGGCCATATATCTGGATGGTTTTGTTCTTCTTTCATTATCTAGTCTGTGGGCTATGTACAGTGTTCTTAGTCTGTTGGGGCTGCTTTAACAAAAACACCATAGACTGGAGTGCCTGGGTGGCTCAGTGGGTTAAAGCCTCTGCCTTCAGCTCAGGTCATGATCTCGGGGTCCTGGGATCAAGCCCCGCATCAGGCTCTCTGCTCAGCAGGGAGCCTGCTTCCCCTCTCTCTCTCTCTGCCTGCCTCTCTGCCTACTTGTGATCTCTCTCTCTGTGTCAAATAAATAAAATCTTTAAAAAAAAACCCACCATAGACTGGATACCTAATAAATACAGAAATTAATTTCTCACAATTCTATGTGCTGGGAAGCCTACGATTGGTGCTGGCAGATTTGGTATCTGATGAGAGCCCACTTCCTACACAGCTATCTTTTCATTGTGTCCTCAAACGGCAGATGGGGCAAGGGACATTTCTAGCATCTCTTTCAGAAGGACACTTGTCCCATTCCTGAGGACTCTGGCTTCGTGATCTAATCACCACTCAAAGCCCCCACTCCTACTACCATCACCTTAGGGGTTAGAATTTGAACCTATAAATCATGATCTGAAGCAAATATTCACATCATAGAAGTACTACATACAGCTTTATGTCTTTCTTCTTCTAAGAAACCACACATTTGGTTTCTTTCTTACCTTTTTCCCTTTTTCCCTCCTTCCTTTCTTTCTTTTTCATTCACTTATTGCTTGCACCATTGTTTACAACAACTTACCCTCCTTACCCTCAAACATCTATGTTTTCATGTAAAAATACAAATTTAAGATCAATTTTTATTGTTTTATATAATTCATAATATTTAAATCATAATTCATTTTCCTGAACGCTCATATTCATTAACTGACTATCTGCAACAATTGACTTCCTCAGGCAAACAGAGGACATTGCACATGATCTTTCTAAATTACCTTCATTTCAAAAACTCTGTGTTTCACCGAGCTTGGCTCAGCCTGCCTCAGGACCACACCCACCTCCTCTTGACTGGTCCACCCTGTCTTACCTCCTTAGAGACATTAGCTTACAATCCTACATACACATTCCTGCCTCTCCTCTGTTTCCTACATCTCTGTGTCTCTGAACCCCTTGTTCTGTGGGTCTGTCTCCAGTTCACTTTCTCCCCTTCTCTTCACACCATCTTTAAACACACACAGATTTACCAAAGTATTTTGGAAGTATCAACACTAAACATTCTTGTTAAAATGGCTTTAGCTAGCTTCTATGCTAACACTTTTATTGTCATAAAAGCCAGACTTATTGACCAAGTGGAATCAAACTCAGTGTGTCCATGGGTGCAATTTCCAGTTATTCATCCAAGCAATGACTCCTTGCTTCTGTTCCCTACTCTTTCCTGAACTACACATTCCAACTTGCCAAGAGCCTGTTTTTACTAAATCCAAATAATATGATTCATTCTTTCATTACTTCACCCTCTTTCCACGTTTGACATTTCCTGCTCATTTCTTTTACTAATCCCTCTGTCTCCTGCTCCAGAAAGCTGTGGTCCCAGAGAGGTGCTCATCCCCCAGCTCCCCCACCCCTGACCAGCTCCTTTTGATCTCTGCCCAGATGTAACCTTGGCCAGCATACACTCCCCAAGCCCATACTCCTTATACTCATTTTCTGCTTTCATTTTACCCAAGCACTTCATAAATGTGATATATCACAAATTTTACTTTTTAAATTTCTGGATCAAATTCTTTTACTGATTATAAACTCCTGAGCTCAGTGATTTGTTTCTCTTTTTTGCCCATTCTTGTATCTCTTTGTTGGCCTAGAACAGTGAGCAACACATCAAAAGCCCTCATATGAATGAATGACTCATTAGAAATCCATCCTAGGGGTGCCTGGGTGGCTCAGTCGGTCGAGCGTGGGACTCTTGATTTCCGCTCAGGTCATGATCTCAGAATTAAGAGAACAAGCCCTGTCTCAGGCTCTGTGTTCAGCGTGAAGTCTGCTTGAGATTCTCTCTTCCTCTGACCTTCCTTACCACTTCTTACTCCTGCTCACATGCTCTCTAAAATAAATAAATCTTAAAAAAAATAAAAGTTAGAATGGCCAAAAATTAGCAAGACAGGAAACAACATGTGTTGGAGAGGATGTGGAGAAAGGGGAACCCTCTTACACTGTTGGTGGGAATGCAAGTGGGTGCAGCCACTTAGGAGAACAGTGTGGAGATTCCTCAAGAAATTAAAAATAGAGCTTCCCTATGACCCTGCAATTGCACTACTGGGTATTTACCCCAAAGATACAGATGTAGTGAAAAGAAGGGCCATCTGTACCCCAATGTTTATAGCAGCAATGGCCACGGTCGCCAAATTCTGGAAAGAACGAAGATGCCCTTCAATGGACGAATGGATAAGGAAGATGTGGTCCATATACACTATGGAGTATTATGCCTCCATCAGGAAGGATGAATACCCAACTTTTGTATCAGCATGGACGGGACTGGAAGAGATTATGCTGAGTGAAATAAGTCAAGCAGAGAGAGTCAGTTATCATATGGTTTCACTTATTTGTGGAGCATAACGAATAACATGGAGGACATGGGGAGATGGAGAGGAGAAGGGAGTTGAGGGAAATTGGAAGAGGAGGTGAACCATGAGAGACTATGGACTCTGAAAAACAATCTGAGGATTTTGAAGGGGCGGGGGGTGGGAGGTTGGGGGAACCAGGTGATGGGTATTAGGGAGGGCACGGATTGCATGGAGCACTGGGTGTGGTGCAAAAACAATGAATACTGTTACGCTGAAAAGAAATAAAAAATTAAAAAAAAATCCATCCTAAATATCAACATAATGTTCTTATTCCTCTTTGGCATTCTCATAGTACCATGCACAGATAACTGTTCAATGAATTTTTATTCTCTAATACTGGTTTTTTATATGTCTCCTTCAGTATTGCTCGAGTTCTTTGAAAATAAAGGTCTAGTTTTCTTCTTCAGATTCAGGTTTTCAGTTCTTCTTCATGAATCAACAATGACACAATCCAAAATCCTTAGCTAGGCATTTGTACTCTTGATCTGGGCATAATGACATTTCTAGCCACATCCCTCATCACTGTCTGCCTTGTGCCCCATGTACTAATCAGTAGGAGCAGCAAGCAGATCTCGAACAATTTCATGGGTTTTCTGGTTTGTCTCATCTTTATTTTTCTTGTCCCTCAGATCTCTCTGCCATCAATATCCAGGAAATCACAAATTCTACTAACATACAAACATCACATTGATTTTTACTTGAGAAGCTTTTCTTAATATTCAAAATTTGCTAAGTTCCTATAGAACTCTGTATTTACCTCCATCCCTGTGATCATTGCATTTTGTCTTGAGATAGTGCATTTTCTTATCCCTGATGATGTATTGGTGGTAGATATTGCTTATCCAGAAAAACCAGGAAAAGCCTTTTAGTTACACAATGAGCTCAGTGTGAAATCTTGTACTGAAGGTCATGTTTTCCTGTAGAGAAACATATGCAGCTCTTTTTCTGATTACCTGCTCAAGGAACATTAAGATTTAATTTAAATTCTTCCACTGTCAGTTACCATGGTATCTATCCCAAGCTGGTTCCAAGGGAAACTGGGCCTACTCTTACCTGCCATACTCTAAATAAGTTGTACTCTTTGTTTAGATTTTTCTATCTGCTTTTCCAAATAGACTTCATTTGCCTCAGAAGTTTCTCCTGTAAAAGAACTGCACATTTAAGCACTAGAAAAACAGAAATAGCACTTTTCAGATACCTCAAAAATTGGTAAGGGGCTAGACATGAGAAAAATAAAAAGTAAAGAAAGCAGATATGTCAATGATTTTCCCTGGGAACACTAATAGTCAAATCTGGGAGACTGACCAAAAAATAGAGTTCCTGAATTTAGAAAATGCAATCCATAATGAGGAATCTACTACTTACATTATATGTAATATGGACAATGTTCAGAAGTGAATCTTGATTCATATTTAATTTATAAATGATGGCCATCACTTTTTCTATGGTATGATTACAATACATTATTTCTAAATCTGCTATCACTAGAAGACGCTTGTTGTCATCATTGCTGAAGTAGCCAATGACTGTCACTGTCTCTAGAGATCACATACCCTGTTAGTTATGGTGAAATGCCAACACCCTCCTCAACTCATCATCATTCTCCCTCAACCCAACAGAATTTAAACTTTAGGGGAGCAAAGATGTTTGTCTAGTTTCTTCAGTGTTGTATCCCTAATTTTTCAGAACAGTACGTGGCACATGGTATCTTGCAATTCTATTTGCTTGAGGACTAAGAGAAGAAAAATAAAAATCAACAGTTGTTGCTCATTGCCTGATAAAGCATAGAGTCTTCCACATTTCACAGTGGCGGTACTTACCCTGCACTGCTCAGCAGCTTGTGACATTGGTGAGTCTCTGTGAGTGGCATGCCCTTGGGAATTGGAGCAGTGCAAACACAGCGGGCTCTTTTCAGTTGGACAGAAGAGGTCCTTTAATATTAGGTGTATCCTACAGACTTGCTTGGCAGAGTTCGGTAACTGGCAGGCAATTGATTCTTTGGAAGCACGAACTTGTTTCACAGCGAAAATAATGCTTTTGAAGTCTATTCGTGGAGATACTGTCCACACAGAGCAGTGAGTAGGATGCTGAGCATCTTCCCACAGGAGGCAGAGACAAGGAGTACAAAAGTTGTGCCCGCAGCTAAGGGTAAAAGGGTCTGTGAAATAGTCCTTGCAGATGTAGCAGATAAGCTCCCTGGGGACATCCTGCACAAAAGTAGAATTCATGTTTCTGCAGAAATAAAAGGAAAAGGAAACTGAATGGAGCTAAGCCTTCTCTCACTAATACACACATGCACAATAGCAGCATAGGTAGTGCTGGGGATAAGTTGGTAAGGCAGAAGGAGAGTCCTCCAGACGGACAGCCTGCATGCTTGTTTTCCAGCTATACCGTGTAGCCCTGCTTCTCAGTTCCCATTAGAGATTCAGGATTTGTCAACCATGTTGACAAATTTGTCTTTTACAGAGACAAATACATCAGAGATTCTGGCTCATCCCTAGCCATAAGCAGGGGACCATATTTGGTCCAAAAATCATCACACTTTTCCTTTATTTTCCTCTTTCTGATTGGTTAGCATAAGGCATGTGCTCCAATTCTGACCAGTGGATTAAAAAGAAAGACTCCTAGGGGAGTCTATAAAAATATTTCTTGCTCTAGAAGAAACATGGGAGACAAATTTGTTTTGTTTTGTTTTGTTTTTGTTTCCGGACATTACTTGGATACAGTGCCCATTTGCACAGCCTTTTTATGGTTTCAAAGCCTAAGGATAACAGCCAATAGTCTGGAGCTAACCAAAGGCATGGGAAAAAACTTTCTGGATTTGCAGAAATGTCATTGAACACTACTTATCTTTTCTGGAGAGACCTAAAAGGAGAGGTAGAAAACAGCTACTTTAGACACACTGTAGCATTAACTAAATCAGTAAGAATCATCAATAGATTCTAAAATAACAAAGATAAAAACTTTTGGGAAGAGAGTATTCATATAACAAACAAAGTTATACCCCACATATTAGTTCCTAAATGCAAAAGAGAAAAAAGTACCTTTACAAGGTAAATATTTAGCTGGCACATTAACCAAGTAACCAAACTGTGGCCATGGATCTCATACATTCATAGGCGTAGACCACTTAAGGACACAAAGGCACATCTGTAGCATCCCTCTCAGAAAATTTAATCTGTAAGTAACCATGGAGGAATGCTAGACAAATACATTTAGGAGACATTATGTAAAACAATAATCCTGGGCTATTCAAATAATCTTAATTTCTTAGGAGAAAATGGTTTGAAATGATTATACATGAAAGGTGAGTAAAATATGAAAATTCACTAGAATAGGCCATCTTTGACCCACTCCCAGATTGAAAAAAATAATAGCCAATAGGACAATGGGGGGACATTATAAAGATAATGGGGTCTTCCCATTTCAGTTCAGAAATGTGGAAAGCTGGAAAGATTGTTGCTGCCCTCCTACAGCAAGAAAAATGCTAGACAAACTAAACATTAATGATTTGTGTTCAAACCATTAGAAAATCGAGGAAGCAAGTCAAACAACTAGACTATGCATAGTGGCAGGCACAAGCACGGAGGAAAACAGGCTCTCTGCATGTTTATCTGGAGCAGATTCTACTAGAGGACATATAAATTGGTATGAAGATAAACTAGTTTTAATTAGCCACAAAAATCAAATGCAAGTGAAAATAAGTGTGCAAAGGCCCTTAGGATCATAGATGTAGAGGGCAATACAGGTGGAGAGATAAAAGAGATAGAGTTTCTTTAAGAAGCAGCACAAAGAGAGGACCCAGAGCCAAACCAAGAAGTAAAACAGAGTAGCGCCTCTCAACTGAGACCTACCCCGAATCAACCAGGGAAATTTGGTACTCTTTAGAGACAATTTTGGTTGTCACAGTTTGAGGGATATTACTAGCATCTAATGGGTAGAGGCCAGAGTTGTCTTTAAATACCCCACAGTGAATAGCACAAGAAAGAATTTACAACAAAAAGTTATCAGCCCCAATTTGCTAACTGTGCGAGGTGGAGAAAACCTCTACCAGAGGCATTGGAAGTATCTGAAACACATAACATTAACATACTCTAACTTTGGTAACCAGAGCAATAAGAAACTTCAAACTCATGTCAAGTCCTGACTAGATTAACACAAATCCCCATAGTAAAGACCTAGAAGAAGAAAGTGCGTGCTTACCAAGTAACGTGAAAAGGACTTAGCATCTACTGTCATAATACAGTATCTATTGTCATATATAATGTCCGGTATTCAAGAAAACATGGTAAGACATGTCAAAGGCATTAAAAAAATCAACATAAACTGACAAAGTACTCTTCAAAGCCAGACTTAGATACAAAACAGATGTTTGAGCTTTTAAACAAGGACTTCAGAATAACTTATAATTAGTATATTAAAGGCTTTGATGAAAAATGTCAACAAAATGCAAGATACACAGGTAATTTCAGGACAGCTGAAAACTGTAAGATAGACTTAGATAAGCTAGAAACAAAATCTATAGAAAATGTCATTGTTGGGCTTCAAAGTACATGTGATACAGCCAAGGAAAGTCAACGACCACAAAAATAGGTCAATACAAAACACACAATCCAAATACAAAACACACAATCCAAACACAAAGGAAAAACAAAGAGTGGAAAATAAAAACAGAATAGAGTATCAAAGAGCAATAAGGCAACATTAAATGATTTAACTTATGTGTAATTAGATTCCCAGCGAGAAAACAAAGAGAACAGGGAAGAAACAACTAAAGAAATACCTTTTTTTAAAGATTTTTTTTAAGATTTTTTTTTTTTAATTTATTTGACAGAGAGAGATCACAAGTAGGCAGAGCAGCAGGCAGAGAGAGAGGGGGAAGCAGGCTCCCTGCTGAGCAGAGAGTCTGATGTAGGGCTCAATCCCAGGACCCTGAGACCATGACCTGAGTGAAGGCAGAGGCTTAAACCATTGAGCCACCCAGGCAACCCTGAAGAAATACTTTTAGAAAATTTTCTAAAATTAGTGATAAATATAAAAAAAAAAGATTCTTGATGTTCAGAAAATATCAAACAGAAAAAAATATATAAAACAAACAAGTGAACCAACAAAACCTCCAACACCTTAGCAAGTCACATTCAAACTGAATGAAAACAGTAACAAGGAGAAAGTCTTGAAGGCAGCCACAACATGGGGAAGATTATATACCGAGGAATAAAGGTAAGAATTATGCCAATACGCCTATCAGAAACTATGCAACTAAGAAGACAATGCATGATGTTTTTAAAGCATTGAAAGAAAATAACAGTCAACTCACAATTCTATATCCACTGAAAATATCCTTCAAAAGTAGGAGATTTTTTAATTTTTCAAAGAAAAAAATTAAGGGAATCGATACCAGCCAATCAAATGTACAAAAAGTACATGTACAAAGTTGTACAAATTTCTTCAGAGAAAAGGATGTCATGCTGAGAGTAAACTCGACTCTATATAAAGAAATGGAGGGCACTAGAAATTAGATAAGATAAAATGTGAGGTATTACAATATTTTCTTTAATAATAACTATTTAAAGCAAAGATAGTCACAATGTATTATGTGTTTATGATATATGTAAAAGTGAAATGATGACAATGATGCAAGACATAGTAAAGAAGAATTAGGATTATGATCAAGTTTTGACATCACATGTAAAGAGTATTACTCTTTAAAGTATAGTATTACTATAAGAGTATAGTATTACTGAAGGTGGACAAAATTAGTTAAGGAGGTCTACAGGAATGCCTTGGAGATATTGCATGTTTGGTTCTTAACAACTGCCATAAAACAAATATTGCAATGAAGTGAGTCAAATGAATTTTTTCATTCCACCACACATATAAAAGTTAGATTTGCATTCTACTAAGTGTGCAAAAGCCTTATGTCTAAAAAAAGTATATACTTTAATTTAATATTACTTTATTGCTAAAAAATGTTAATCATCATCTAAGCTTTCAGCGAGTCATAATCCTGATTACAGATCACCATAACAAATATAATAATAATGATAAAGTTAGAAACATTGTGAGAATGATTAAAACATGACACAAAGACATGAAGTGAGCAGATGCTATCAGAAAAATGGTGCTAATAGACTTGCTGGATGAAAGGCTGCCACAAACTTTCATTTGTAAAAATCTCAGTATCTGTACTGTGCAATAAAATGAGGTATGCTTATATTTAAAACTCTATGGCAGACACAAAAAAAAATTAAAGTAGAGGTATAAATAATGAGTGAGTTACTTGAAGAAATAAAATAAACTTGAAAAGTACAGGCCTAGACTTCCAGTTTCTGGTGTAACATGTGAGAAGCTCAGAAATCACACTATGTCCCAACAAGTAAAAAGCTGAAAAACTGAAAAATCAACAACTCTAGATCCATTAGAGACATGAGGTCACAGGGCAAAGGGCTGCTGCTTCCAATTGGAGAGAGTCAGATAGGCAGATACAGAGAGTCTCAGTTTACCAGAACAGAAACTCACCCACAGAACTGTCCATGGGATATGGTGCTGGGGTAGGAAAACCTATACTGCAGTTGATGTATGACTAGAGGCTCAGGGTACACAAGGCTGAGAGTTAAAAACTCTAGGGGAATGCACACATAGGAAGGACCCACACTTTTGTGACTTTTACCTAGAGGAACTTTATCAGGTCCTCACTGTGAAGGGGACCTTGAGGGGAAAAACTGCAGCTGCTTTGGCAGGGGGAGGGGAAAAGTAAGTAACTGTTTTGAAGTGTGTTAGAGCATTCTATTCTTCTTAAAGACAACTGTCCTCTTTAAAAGGAGAAACTATTTAACCAGAACCAACCTCTCTGGGAGAAGGGATGACCCAAGTCCAGCCACCTCTAGACATCAATCTATTTCAAGCAAAGAGTGGGGAACTGAGAAGCACTGCTGACCTCTATAGCCCAGGGACACAGGATCACTAAAAGTCTGAGCTACTCAGAAAACTACACTCACCAAGGGGGTGGGGGGGAGAAGATATATCCCCCTTACTAGCACATTACTAAAAGCTATTTACTGCAATTCCTTTTATCTACTATATCATGTTAGCCTTTCAAGAAATTACAAGGCACACTAACTAGCAAAAAAAAGTTTGAAGAGATTGAAGAGGCATTAGAATTGGAGTCAGATATCCCAAGAAGGGTGGAAATATCAGATGAGATATTTAAATTTGAAAACCTATGATTAATATGCTAAGGGGGTTAATGGAAACAGTAGACAATATACAAGAACAGATAGATAAGAAGTAGGGAGACCAAAGTGCTAAGAGAGTATTTCTAAGAATGTTAGAGGTAAAAATAGTGTAACATAAATGAAGAATGCCTTCGATGGGCTCATTAGTACACTAGACATTTCGAGGAATTAGGGCTTGAGCTCCATTGAAATACCTAAATTTAAAAGCAAAGAGAAAAAGGAAAGCAATAAACCCCAAGAATATCCAATAACTGTAGGACAACTACAAATAGCATAACATACCCATAATGGTAATACTAGAAGGAAAAGAAAGAAAGGAGCAAACATTAGTTGAAGTAATACTGAGTGAGAGTTTTCCAAAATTAATGTTAGGCACCAAACCACACACCAGGAAGCTCAGAAGACACCAAGGAGAATAAACACCAAAAATGTAATATTTAAATTAAAAAAAATTAAATATAAAGAATAAATTTTGAAAGCAGTCACAGGTAAAAATATCTTACTGACATAGAATCAAAGGATATCTGACTTTTCTTCAGGAATCATGCAGGCAAGAAGAGAGTAGAGTGAAATATTTAAAATACTGAGAGAAAATAAACACAAACCTAGAAATATGTGTACTGCCCAATCATTCCTTAAAAGTGAAGGAGAAATAAAGACTTTATCAGATTAAAATTAAAAAAAGAAAGAATGAGGGGCACCTGGGTGGCTTAGTTGGTTAAGCATCTGCCTTCAGCTCAGGTCATAATCTCAGTGTCTTGAGATTGAGCCCGAGGTCAGGCTCCCTGCTTATCAGGGAGTCTGCTTCTCCTTTTGCCTCTGCCCCCCCCTCCCCGCCTCCCCAGTTCATGCTCACACACACACACTCTCTCTCAAATAAATAAATAAAATATTTTTTTAAAAAAGGAAAGAATGAAAAGAAAGTAAGGGGTTATATGGCCAGGATCCACACCTTGTAAGAAATGTTGAGGGGCACCTGGGTGGCTCAGTGGGTTAAAGCCTCTGCCTTCGGCTCAGGTCATGATCTCAGGGTCCTGGGATCGAGCCCCACATTGGGCTCTCTGCTCGGTGGGGAGCCTGCTTCCTCCTCTCTTCTGTCTGCCTGCCTCTGGGCCTACTTGTGATATCTGTCAAATAAATAAATAAAATCTTAAAAAAAGAAAAAAAAAAGAAATGTTGAAAGAGGTCCTTTTAGACAGATGGAAGGTGAAATAAATCAGAAACTAAGGTAAAGAAAAGAAACTCGGTAAGAAAACAATTTAAAAAATGAACAAAACTTCTGACAGACACCTTCCTACAGAAGATATGTGTATCTTTGTATGTCATTAGGGAATTGCAAATTAAAACAATTAATGGGCCAAACCTAGAATACTGACAACATCAAATGTTGATAAAGATGTGGAGCAACAGGAACTCTCATTCACTGATGTTGGGAAATGCAAAATGGTATGGGTAGTTTGGAAGAGTTTGGCAGTTTCTTACAAAACCAAACATGCTCTTCCAACAATCGTGCTCCTTGGTATTTACCCAAATAAAAATAAGACTTATGTCCATACAAAACTCTGTACATGTTTATAGCAGCTTTGTTAATAACTGCCAAAACTTGGAAGCAATCAAGATGTCTTTAGGTAGGGGAATGCATAAATAAACTTTGGGATATCCAGCCAGTGAACAGTACTCAACACTTAAAAGAATTGAGCTGTCAATCCATGAAAAGATAAGAACTTAAATGCGTATCACCAAGTGAAGGAAGCCACTGTGGAAAAACTACAGACTACATGAATCCAACTATATGCCATTCTGGGAAAGGCAAAACTGGAGACAGCAAGAAAAAAAATCAATTGTTTCCAGGGGTTGTTGTAAGGAAGTATTGGATAGGTGAAGTACAAAAGATTTCTGGGGCAGTAATACTATTCTGTATGACACTACAATACCATGTCATTATGTTGTTATAACTCACAGAATGTACAATACTAAGAGTGACTCCTAATGTAAATTACGGACTTTGATAATGATGTGTCCATGTAGATTAATCAATTGTCACAAATGTGCTACTCTGGTAGAAAAGGTTGTCTATAGTAGAAAAGTTTATAGTAGGAAAGGTTGTAAGTGTGTCGTATACAGGAACTCTTTGTACTCTCTCCTGAATTTTTTTCTGTGAACTTTAAACTTCTCTGAAGATACTTTATTTTAAAAAATGAACAAAGTGGAAATTTGGTCTTTTCTAAACAGTTTTATATTTTAAAATGCCCACTTAATTTGCTTAGCATAATACTCTCTAACTCCATCCATGTAACTAACTGGAATTTAAATAAGAACTTAAAAAAAGTATGTCTACTTAATCTCAAGAAGGCAGAAAAAAGTAAGTGGGAAAAAGAGAAAAATGGAAAACAGACATCTAATGTTACCGTTTAATTTAATTATGTCAATAACTATGATAAATATGAATGCTTTCAGCTCACCAATCAAACAGAGATTGTCAGAATGCATAAAACATAATCTGAAATTCTGCACAGTCTACAATAAGCCTACTTTAAGTGTAAAGGCCTCGGCTGAAAATAAAAGGATAAGAAAGATACACATGAACCCTAACCTAAAGAAAACTGGAGTAGCTCTGTTAATTTTAAAGAAGACACAGGAACAAGGAAGAACATTAAGGATTAAGAAGGTATTACACGGGCGCCTGGGTGGCTCAGTGGGTTGAGCCACTGCCTTCGGCTCAGGTCATGATCTCAGGGTCCTGGGATCGAGTCCCGCATCGGGCTCTCTGCTCAGCAGGGAGCCTGCTTCCCTCTCTCTCTGCCTGCCTCTCTGTCTACTGTGATCTCTCTCTGTCAAATAAATAAATAAAATCTTTAAAAAAAAAAAAAAAAAAAAAAGAAGGTATTACACAATGATATAAAAGTCAATTATCTAAGAATACATAAAAATCCCAAGCGTGTATGCATGAAACAAAAGAATTTCATAATGCACGAAGCAAAAACTGATATACACAAAAAGAGAAAAAGAAATCCACTAGTATCTTTGGAGATTTCAACATTCTTCTTTAGGTAATTAATAAAATAAGTAGGAAGAAAATTATAAGGATATAGACACCCTTAGGAGCACTATCAACTGACTGAGCTTAACTAATACTTATAAATCGTTCCGCCCAACACAGACTATACATTTTTCCCAAATGTACATGAAACATTAATCAAGTTAGATCATATTTGGGGCCATAAAAAAAGTTTTACATGTTTGAAATAACAGAAATCTTACAATATATGTTCTTAGACTAAAATGGGAATTAGTTAAACAAAAATATCAGGAGAATCTCAAGATACTGGAAATTTTTTAAAAAAGAATAATCCATTGGTCAAAGAAAGAATAATAAGAGAAACTTTAAAATATGTTAACTTCAATGAAAAATGTCATATAACATGTCAAAATTTGGGATGTAGCTGAATTAATTCTTAGTGGAAAAATTATAGCATTAAATGCACATATAAGGAGAAAGGAACGATCTACAACAATAATGTAACATTCAACTTAAACTAGAGAAATAAAAGCAGGTTATAAATAGAGCAAACAGAAAGGAGAAACTAATAAAAGTTACAGCAGGAATGAGAAAAGTTGAAAACAGAAAGACAATTGAGAAAACAATTGAATCTAAAATCAAATACAAAACTGTACAAGAAAGCATATTCCTAAATGTCCCTTAAACACAAAGGCAAAAATCCTTAATAAAATATCTGCAAGAAAAGAATCCAACAATATTTAAAAAGGTAATATAGAATGACAAAGTTTGTTTGTTCAAGAAAACATGAGAGTACTTCCACATTTCAAATATAATCCATGTAAATTACCTTATTAAATTACTAAAGAAGAAAAACCATATCATATCAATATAAGCAGAAAAAAACACTCAACAAAGTACAACATCCATTCATGATAAAAAGTCTCAGCAACCAGGAAAAGAAAGGAGCTTCCTTGACTCAATAAGGGTTTCTATGAAAAAGCTAATGCTGAGAACATTCTTAACAGTGAGAATCCAAATTCTTCTTTTCCAATTTTAGGATAATAAAAGAGATGTCCTCTCTCACCACTTCTATTTAACATTGCACTGGAAATCCTAGGTAGTGCAGCAAAACAAGAAAAAAACAAAAAAAGACAAACATTGGACTTGTTATGGGATCCCAGACCAGGTGGACAGTGGGTGGGATGGAGGTGACCTTGTGTGAGGACACAATGAAGAATCCCTCCATTGCTGGAATTTTGCACACAGATTCACAAGGACTTAATTTGGGCTTCTGTGAGACCCTGTCAGATGAGCATGCTGGAGTCATATCTGTTCTAGACTAGCAAGCAGCAAGCTAACCTCAGGCCCCAATGATACTCCTGTGGTGTGTGTAGAATCAGATAATGGGAGCATTATGATCCAGAAACATGACAGCATCACAGTAGCAGTGTGCAAAATGACCTTTTAACATGTCATATCAGTTCTCCAGCAGTCTGTCATAGAGGCTGCATCCTACCTATGCTAATTATATTGTAGAACTATTAAAATTCCAGTGGATAGACCATTCATTTGGCATGCAATGGGCACTTTTCTATTAATTTTAGAGTAAGCTTCAGTTTGACACTCAATAGACTGAGTTATCAAAATATTAGTAAGAAAGGATCATGTTTTGAAGTAACAAATCCAAGTCACTTTGTATATAGAATTTTCTTATGTTCAATAATTCTGGTTGGAGGGAAAAAAAGAAAAACATTGGGAAGGAAGAAATAAAATGTATGTATTCACGGAAAACATGATTATAAGTGTAGAATATCCCAAAGACCTTACAAAAAAAAAAATCTTGAATTAATGAATGAGTTTAGCAAGGTCACAGGACAAAAGGTCAATATGTAAAAGTCATCCTGATTCCTACATATACGCAATGAAAAAAGTTGTATCTGAAAAATTTTTTAAATGTCACATGTATAGCTTCAAAATTTGTATTTGAAATTTTTAAAAAGCCCACATTTACAAAAACTTCAAGAAGGGAATTAACTTGATTCATAAATTCTAGAGAGCTGATGTACAACATTCTTACCAATACTGTATTGTACACTTAAAAATGCATTAAAATGGAACATTTCGTGTTAAGACTTCTTACCAGAATAAAGAAGTTGAAAACAAAAACAAGGGTCAAAGAAACGTTCACAGATGATGGACGGACAGGTTCATTATCATTATTTTGTTGAAAGTTACTTATGTGTACCTATGATGAAAATTTCCAAATTGTGCATTTTTTGTATGTGCAGTTTGCTGTATGTCAAATACATCACAGTAAAATTATTAATTTTTTTCTTTTTATTTATTCCAGTTAATATTAGTGTCATATCACTTCATATGTACTATTTAGTGATTCAACACTTCCATACAATACCCAGTGTTCAGCACAATAAATGTACTCCTTAATGCCCATCACCTACTTAATCCTTCTTACAACCACCTTCTCTCCCTGATAACCAACAGTTTGTTCTCTATAGTTAAGTGTCTGTTTCTTGGTTGGCCCCTCTCTCTTTTTTCCCCTATGCTCCTTTGTTTTGTTTCTTAAATCCCACATATGAATGAAATCATATGCTATATATCATATACAAAAATAAATTCAAAATGGATTTAAAGGCATGTGAGACATGAAACCATTAAAATCCTAGAGGAGAACCCGACAATAACCTTTTTGATATTAGCTCTAGCAAGTTCTTTTAAGATAGGTCTTCTCAGGCAAGAAAAGAAAAGAAAAAATGAACTATTGGGACTTAATCAAAATAAAAAGCTTCTGCACAGTGAAGTAAACAATCAACAAAACTTTTAGAGAACCGATGGAATGGGAGAAGATATTTGCAAATGACATATATGATAAAGGATTAGTATTCAGAATATATAAAGAACTTATAAAAAATTTTAAAAAACTAGTAATTCAACTAAAAAATGGGCAGAAGACATGAATAGGCATTTTTCCAAAGAAGACATCCAGATAGTTAATAAACACATGAAAAGATGCTCAACATCACCTATCACCAGTGAAATACAAATCAAATTAACAATGAAAATGACCTCACACTGGTCAGAATGGCTAAAGTCAAAAACACAAGAAACAATGTGTTGGCGAGGATGTGGGGAAAGGGAACCCTCTTGCACTGTTGGTGGGAATACAAACTGGTACAGCTACTCTGGAAAACAGTAAGGAGTTTCCACAAAAAGTTAAAAATAGAACTACCATACGATCCAGGAATTGTACTACTAGGTACTTACCCAAAGGACACAAAAATACAGATTTGAAAGCATACATACATCCTGACACTTATGTCAGTGTTACCAAATTATGGAAAGAGCCCAAGTGTCCATCAACTGATGAATGGATGAAGAAGTGGTTAATATCCATTGTATATATATACACAATGGAATATTGCTCAGCCATTAAAAAAGAATGAAATCACCATTTGCAATGATATGGATGGAGACAGATTATTATACTAAGTGAAATAAGTCAGAGAAAGACAAATTGTTAACTTGTAAGAAAGTAAATTAACTAGGTATAAACTTAACAAAATATGTGCAGATCAGTACAGTGGAAGCTACGATGCAATGATGTAAGGAATAAGATCCAAATAAATGAAGAAATAAACCACGGTCATAGGATGAATAACTTACAGAGTTATGATGACAATTCTCTCAATTTGATCTATAAATTCAGTGTAATCTCTAACAAAGTTCTAGAAAATATTTTGTAGTTACAAACAAGCTGGGTCTAAAGTGTATTACAGTACACCAAAGCAAATAGAATAGCCAAAACAATCCTAAAACAACAAAAAAATTAGAATATTCACATTACTGGATTTCAAGACTTACTAGAATCACACAGTAATCAAGACATGTAGTATTGACAAAAGGATAGACATATGGATCATTAGAGCCAGACAAAAGGTAGAGCAGAGACCTGCCCAGTCATGTCGGCTGATTCTCCACCAAAGCATAAAGGCACTTTGAGGGAGAAAAGACAATCTTAGCTAAAACATCAAAAGCTCACTTCGTGAAAGGAAAATTGTTAAATTTAACTTTATCAAAAATGAAAATTTTTGGTCTCTGAAAGATAACAATTTAAGAATATAAAACAAGCCACATTCCATGAGAAAATATTTTAGTCAAATAACTGATAAAAAATTTATATTCAGAAGATACACACAAAAACATTTAAAACTCAAACATGTAAAAGCAAACAATCCAATTTTTAAAATGCATGAAAGATACAGACATTTCACCAAAGCAAATCTCTGGATGGCAAATAAGCGTATGTAGATACTCTGAATCATTAGTCATCAGAGACACTAGAATTAAAACCATAATTACATACTACTATATATCTAATACAATGGCTAAAATAAAAAAAAATAAAACTGACAACATCAGATACTGGTGAGGATGCAGAACAACAGGAAATTTCATTTAGTACTGGTGGGAATGAATAGCACCAGTTACTCAGGAAAACAATTTGGCATCTATCTATCTATCTATCTTTTTTTTTAAATTTTATTTTAATAAACATATAATGTATTTTTATCCCCAGGGGTACAGGTCTGTGAATCGCTAGGTTTACACATTTCACAGCACTCTATCTATCTTTAATAAAGTTAAACATAGACTTAGCATATAACTCAGTACCTCACTCATTGGTATTTACCCAAAGGAACTGAAAACTTATGTTCACACAAAAACCAGTGTGGGGATGTTTATAAAGGTTTGCTCATAATCAAAACACCAGGAAGGAAACAAAATATCCTTCAGCAGGTAAATAGATAAGCAGTATGTGGTACATCCCTAAAAGAAAATGCTATTCAGTCATAACAAGGAATGAGTTACTCCTGTGCATAATAATATGGATGAATATTAGATGCATTTTGCTGAGTAGAAAGGAGCCAGATCCAAAGGGATACTTATTTTATGATACCACTAGGGGAAGTCCCCTAAAAAGCTAAACTATAGGGATGAAAAACAGAATATTGGTGTCTCAGGGTTATAGGAGTGGGGACTGGTTGACAACAAAGGGGACACACAGAGGAATTCTTAAAGTAATGGAACCAGTCTGCTCTTTTGGATAGGACTGGAGGATGGATTCATGACTCTCTGCATTTCTCCAAAGCCACAAAATTCTATATCACCAGGAGTGATCTCTAATATATGCAAATTAACAAAGCCAAATAGGCTATCCAAGGAACCTAGGATGGAATGCCAACTGCCACAAATGATCTCATTGTATTACAAATGAATGGCATGGCCTCTTTGAGGGAGTGGGGGAAAGTAGAGCTAAGTAAATTTGGAAAACAGTATTTTGATGAGAAATTGTAAAATGAAGACAAAAAATATTTATACATAAACACTAGACTCAAGTTTGTAAATTTGTTTCTCACAAGGGTGTATATTAACATTTCTCAAGGAACTTTATATCTGTGTCAAGAATGAACAGATAGTAAACAAAAGGTAGATGATAAAAGCCTGGCTTTTCATGTCAGGGAAAGAACTGACAAGGGATGGGGAGGACTGGAATAACCACTGTGGTTCTGAATAAAATTCTGCAATATACTATGATTTCATGTTTAGTTTAAAAATATACAGATGGATAAAGAAATTATATTATACATACATCTAGACATAAATGGATTCATATATTAACATATATTTCCTAGTTACTTTTTGCTGAAAAGGTTAAGTCAGTAACATGCTAATAACAACAAACACATATGACCCATATCTTGGTTGGGTTCAATATCATTCTCCAATAAAAGGGACCAGAGCAACTTGGAGAAATGGCTGATTCTAGATCTTGAAGGAGGGAAATATATACGGAACCTTCAAAACTTCACAATACCAGGAGGTAAGCCATGGCTCAAAGAAAAAAAAGTGGAAGCACGCCAAAAGCAAAAAGGAGCCAACAACCTGGAAAAGTCCCCAGTGGCCAAGACTGGAATAATTTTAGCAAGAAAATAAATAATATAATGTAGGATTCTAATCCAAAGTATGAAATAAATATACATGATATAAATTAAATCATATTGATATAAATTAAATCCCTGAATACATGCATATATGCACATATATATGAGAGAAGAGGCCAAATCTTCCTTATAGAGTATTTCAATAATATATGTAGACCTTAAACCCTTTACCAGGAGATTCAACTTAATTCCCACCATCATTACTCCATATACATTTGAGATGGGGATAGACAGTGATTTAATTACAAAGAATAGAGTAGGGAAAGAGAAAAACTACTTTTACAGTATGTAAAACATACCTTGACCAAGTAATGAAAGTGAACTCATCAATGATAAATTCTGTTATGGCCATATAAGTCCTCATGTAGAGACTTATATGATGATATGAAAAGGATACTTCAACTCTGTGGTATTCTTTCCCCAAACCTACAACCACAGTCTAACCATGAAATAAAGAACCAGTCAAACCCCAACTTGAATACATTCTTACAGTATACCTGGTCATTATACCTCAAGATTGCCAAGATCATGAAAAATAAGGAAAGACAAAAAATGTCACAGATCGGAGGACATTGGGGACATCTAACATTTCAATTCAGTATCATACTCTGGATTGGATCCTAAATAAAGAGAGCTTATGAGTGGAAAAATTCATGAAAGCCAAGTCAAGTCTGAGTCTAATTGGTGGTAATGTGCCAGTGTCTTTTTTTTTAAGTTTTTGACACATGCACCATGGTAACATAAGATGTTCACAAGGGAGACACCTTGAGTGAGGGGTTGTTATGGGTTGAAGTGTGTCCTCAAAAGAAGATATATTGAAATCCCATCCCCAGAACCTCATAACTGATCTTGTTTGGAAATAGGGTCTTTGCAGAGAAAATCAAATTAAGAAGAGGCAATTAGGGTAACTCCTCATCCCACAATACACTAACCCTATAAAAAGGGAGAATTTGACACAGAGACAGGCATGCACAGGGGGAAGTCAGCCATGGGAAGACCAAGGATTGAGTGAAGGATCTGTGCACTGAGGAAAGCCAAAGACTGCCAGCAAACAGCAGATGCCAGGAGGATATAGGCAATAATTGCTCCCTGCAGGTTTCAGAGGAAGGATGATCCTGCCAACACCTTGATTTTAGTTGCTCCAGCAGTGTAAGACAATCCATTTCTTTTGTTCTAAGCCCCTCAGTTTGTGATACTTTGTTATGGCAGCTCTAGAAAAGCAAATGCAAGGTTATACAGGAACTCTCCAGAGCATTAGTGCAATATTTTTCAAGTCCAAAATAACAAGTCTGTATAAAAGAAACAACAAAAAAATCAATGTATTATGTGAAAACCAAAATAAAGATACCATTTACAATATGTACCAAAAAAAAAAAAGGGAAAAGAAAGAAAGAGGAAGAAAAAAAGAAGGAAAGAAACATCACAAGAAAAAGAGAAAGTAAGAAAAATGTAGGGAAATTTATCAAAACATGTACAAAATCTGTATGCTGTAATCTATAAAGTCCTAATAAAGTCCTGATGAAAGAAATAAAAAAGACCAAATAAATAGAGAGAGACATCATTTTTATGGTTTGGAAGACAACATAGGAAACATGACAATTCCTTTCATTTTGATTGATAGATATAATGTAATTTCTACAAAAATTTCAGCAGGATGTTTGTAGATGTAGACAAGCTGATATTAAAATTTACATGTAAAGGTAAAGAAGCTCAAAGAATTAACATTTTTTGGAAATGAAGAATAAGGTTAGAATCATATTTTCTAATTTTATTTTTTCCATACTTTTTAATTTTAAAACTGACTGTAAAGCTATATACACTATATACACTATATACACTATAAAGTGTAGTGTTGGTAAAGAGACACACACATAGATCAATGAAACAGAATAGAGGCCATAAATTGACTTACATCAATACGGATAGTTGATTTTTGATTAAAGGTGTAAAATCAATTCAATGGAGAAAGGTTTTTGCAACGGTTGGGCATGGAAATCCAAGAAAAACTTACCCTCCAACTAAGCTTCACTCCTTATGCAAAAATTAATTCAATATGATTCAATATGAATCAGAGATATAAATGTAAAATGTAAAATTATTTTAAAGGGCACGGGTGGCTCAGTGGGTTGAGCCTCTGCTTCCGGCTCGGGTCATGATCTCAGGGTCCCGGGATCAAGCCCCACATCGGGCTCTCTGCTCAACAGGGAGCCTGCTTACCCCCCTCTCTCTGCCTGCTGCTCTGTTCTACTTGTGATCTTTCTCTCTCTGTCAAATAAATAAAAATCTTTATTAAAAAAAGTCTTTAAAATTATTTTTAAAACTTTTAGAAGTATCAATTAAAAATCCTTGTGACTCTGGTTTATACAAAGATTTCTTAGCTACACCACCAGAATCATGATCCATAAAAATAAATATTAATAAACTGAACATCAAAATGAAAGGCATCTGCTCTTTAAAAAGATACTATTTAGACGGTGAAAAGACAGCCACCAGATTAAAAGACGATATTAGTAAATCATACACCTGATAAAGGATTTCTGTCCAAACCTGTTAAAAATTTTCAAATCTGGATAAACAGGCACCAAACCAACTAAAGAAGTAGGCAAAAAATTCAACAGACAATTCACCCCAGAAAATATACAACAGACAAGTAAGTGTAAGAAAAGACGCTAAACCTCATTAGTCATTAAGGAAATGCAAATTAAAACCACAATGAGATCCAATTACCTACCCAATAGAATATTGAATAGAATAACATCAAAATCAAACCAAAACAACAAAACAGACCACGCCAAACATCAGTAAGGATATGGAGGAACAACTTCACTACTGGAATCTGGATCTTACCAGTAAGTGTGGCCCGAAGAGAGAGAGAAACCTCAGCCCTACCTTCAGACAGTGCTTGTTCTGTTCTCATGGTCCCTGTATTGTCCATCCTCTGAAGGGACGGTCAGGCTAGTTCCTGTGACCTCTCACTCTCCTGAATCATGAAGGTTTTGGATGCTGGCTCAGAGACATACCATCTATTTGTTAAAATCTAGTTTATATTAATACTCTGCACCGAATGGGGAGGCCCTGTCCTTGCCACAGTCCTCTGACTGTGTCCCTATATGCACCTATATTCAGTAGAACCATGAGGTCTGACAGAATCGTTCTGAAGTCCTCTCCTTCTTCAGTCCAGATCCCAGTACAGAGGTCTAGAAGGTCTCTACCCATGTTCCAGGGCTGTGTTCTTCCTCTTCAGGTTCACCACATGAGATGAGCTGATAATCTAAATATCACAGAATGAGAAATGGGGGCTGCTGTTCTTACCTGAGATCTAGCAATAAGAATGTAAGATCCTCAGGTTGAGGGGAGGAGGCAAAAGGTGAGGGTTCTTAAACTGTTGGGGCCTATTCTTGTGGCCTGACTTCATTTCAAATAGTTGGATTGGAGGTTCTCCAGTCTTGATTGATCCCATAAACATGTGAGGAGATTATGTCTAATAGGACAGGAGATATTTGGGATTATGTAAAAAGCAAGAGAGAAAGAGAAAAGTAATGTCCAGGTAAAGAAGTAGAAAGGAGAGTGGGACAAGAGAAGCATCAGGACCAGAGAGGAACTTAGGGAAAGCAGTACAAAAAGAGAAATGTAGTTTGAGTCAAAAAAGCTTCCGGGGGTGCTGAGGGCAGGTACAGAGAAAAAGTTCAAACAGTGCCTGCACAAAGTAAATTGCCCTTACTTTAAGTGAATGTACCCATGAATCTGGGAGGAAGATAATCCTTGGGGAACAGCAGCCAAGTTGGAGAGAATATGGGATGCTGATAGAGGAGGTGACAGGCAACATGTCTTGTATGTTTCAAAGTTATTCTCAGGTGGTCTAAGATTCCATTTCATGGAATTGGCACAAAACTGCTGTTTGTTAAGGCCCAAAGGGGATAACACAGCTAAGAGTAATATGGCATCATAGTTAAGAATACAGGTCCTGAAGCAGAACTACCGGGTCAGAGTCCCAGCCCCACTGCTCACCAGCCCAGATATGTTGAGACACCTGTTTCTTCATTTGCAAAACAAAGTGTCTGTCTCACAGGGGGACACTGGACCAGGGCCTTGCACTACTATTCACCATTACTGTTGTTATGTGTATAAACAGAATGACAATAAAGGAGAGAAGGAGCACACTCAAGAGAAGGGCAAAAAAAGAGTGATGAAAGGAAAAGTAGAGAAACAAGCAGCAAGTGGTAAAAACCCAGCAGAGATGCAGAGAAAACCCACAGCTGAGTCAGCGATTGGTAAAAGAGCCAGGAAAAACCCTAAAAAGTATTTAACACTTTAAAACTGGTAAGGGAAAAATGATGTTGGGAAATGGACACCCTGGATATAGTCCAGGGTAGAGATCTCATCTGTTTCTCACACTCAGTGTTCTAGGACCCCATGGTCATGACTACCCCCCAGGGTCATGTCCCACAGTAGTAATAGATCTCAGCTATCACTTCCTGCGGCTCCCTGACCTGGCTAAAAGTCAGAGCAGAGAATGGCCAAAGTTCTCAACTAAGGAGCTCAAATCTAACGGCTGGGCTTTAGACAGTCTGACCTCCTTTCATTCAGCTCTCAGTCTGTAGGCAGGGGCATGATGCCAGCTTTGGACGCCTACAACCTCCAGAATGAATCTACAGATCACTCCCTCATGCTCTTGAACCTTTCCAGAGGTTTTAATAAGAGCTTCTCAGAGCCACAGAGGGTCTCAGCTGCCTTGAGACATGGGTGAGATCAGGAACTGCCGTTAGGTTCATAGCGGAGCCACAAAGGGATGGGAGAATTGATGGGGTGTATGAGGTCTCCAGGCATGGCGAAGCATGAGAAGTGAACTCATGAATTCTGGGAACTCTGCAAACACCCAGCAAAGCACATATCCAAGACTCAACTTTGTGTGTTTAATGAAGCCATACCCTGTCAGGTGTCCCCAAATATGGCTCTCTTAGACTACGGAGGACTAAATTGAGAATGTTCCCATTCTAGCTTTGAGAGCAAGCAGCCAACCGGCACACAGAACAGAGCTCCTCATAGCTCTCCCCCATTCCTTGTTCTCTGGCAAGACAGAATTCTCTGGGAGACAAGGCCCTGGCAGCATGAGTATAATATTCCTAAGTGGGATACTATTCACACACTCCCAGGTCCCGTCCTAATTTTCCTGAAAATAGGCATTTAAGCAGCCTTTTGGGGTCAGAGGTTCTGGGTAGGGCACTCCTCTTGTTTGTTCCTCAGAAGGCAGTAAAGCCTCTCAGAAATAGAGAACAAGAAGAACAACAACAAAAATAAATGGGATGAATTTCCTCCTTTACCCCAACTGATTGATACAAATCAAAGCCATGAAAGAGAATAGTAACCACCTGTATTATTCCTCTCAAAGCCCCTAAGTGAAACCTTTCTTCAATATTCACCTCTGCTTAGCCCAGCCCTTATTTCAAACCAGCTTCTCATAGTACCAAAGGGCAGAAAAGAATAAGATGGGAGGGAAGGGAGAAGGGAAGGAGGACGTTAGGGAGAAGAGAAGGGGGAAAGAGAGAAAGAAAGAAAAGGAGGGAGGGAGGGAGGGAAAGGAAAGAAGAGGAAAGAAGGAAGCAAGGAGGAAGGGAGGAAGGAAGGATCTATCCTGGATCTCACTCAGGCTTGAAAAACAGGACCTCTCTTTATGGCTATTTTTCTCCAGACACAAGAGCTCCTCAAAAATTACAAGACTCCTGGGGCACCTGGGTGACTCAGTCGGTAAGCATCTGACTCTTGGTTTTGGCTATGGTTATGATCTCGGGGTCCTGACATCGACAACTGCACTCAGGACAGAGTCTTCTTGAGGTTCTCTCTCTCCCTCTCCCCTGCTCTTTCTCTCTAAAATAAAATATTTTTAAAAAATTACAAAGTTTTCGGGAGGGATGGGAATATCTGCTTTCTTCTCCTGGCTTCTTGTGTGCACGTGCTTGCTCACATGCACTCAGACTTCGTCAACAGGATACAGACATTGCTGTGATTAGGGCTAATGAAATACATCTCAAATTATTATTTATTCTGTAGAAGTTTTGCTAATCCTTCATTTTCCCAAGAAGCATTCAAATGCGCACCTGATTTCACAGCACAGAGATCTCTCTTTCTCTTCTCTCTCTTCCCAACAGTCCGTCTCTCAATACATATGAAAGCAACCTTACCGGTCAATTCCAATTTTTTGGCTGATTTTCTTAATAACATTATCTTTCATTGAATCACAAAATTGGAAAAAAAAGTAACCAAAAGTATTAGCAAAAATTAACAATATTACTGAGAAAAACTGAGAAAAAAAACTGAGAAAAATACTGAGAAAAACTAACCCTGCCTTCCCCCAGAGAAACTTACTTAGAAGCAAGTCTGGGAAGCCAGGAAAATATGGTCGGCCAGTTCCTAATGACAGAGCCCAGAACACAAGGACGAGTCGGGCCAGGTGGAGACATCCAATCAGTAAGAATCACACATACTTTTTCCCTAACCACCAAAGAATGTAAATCCCGTCGTCGGGGCGCCAACCTTGAGCACCAATTCTGATCAGAGTAATAGGTTAGGTCAAACAGCTACTATAGGGTAAATTGTAATTCAATTGGCCACCTGCGTGTGACCTAACGTGACTATACAATGTTACAATCTCATTGGCTACCTATATGTGGCCAGGTTTTTGCTCTATAAAAATTAGTCTGTGAGGCTGGGAAGGGTCGTTCTCCTCAGAGCGGCTCTGGCCGGTCAGTCTGATTTCTAATGCTTGGCATAGTTTAAAGCTTTGCATAACTTCAACCTTGTTTACTTCTAATGCTTAGCATAGAATAAAGCTTTAAATAACTTTCACTCGTCTCAGTCTCGTTTCATTTAATAATGGACCTAACAGTCTCTAGGCGCAGAAGGGGGTTCTCCAGTTCCACTTCTATGAAGGCTTTCTAGATAACCTCTGTCACCATCAAGGGGACCAGGGGTTAGTGTGTCTGTGTTCCACATGAATATGCTGATTGAAGCTGGTCCCACCTCCAAGCAGGGGGCAGAGATGAGGCTGACGCTTTGAATAAAGCCTCCAGGAAAACTACAAGGGAAGAAAAGCAAACAGTAACCAGAAGCAAGGCAATCTTGTTTTACACAACTCACTTTGCTCACCTTCCAGTTGGTGCTTCTCCTCAGGGAACTTCTCTGGCCTGTTTCCGTCGGCCCCCACCACCCAGAACTGACGCTCTGGATCTCTAGACTGTCTAGGCTCAGAAAGGGAAGCATTTGAGCGGGAGAGGACAAAAGAAGCTTCCCTTCCCAGCTGTGCCATGTTTCCTTCCTCAGAAAGGACCCTCGTCAGAGATTAGCCTCCAGGCTGCGTTCACCTAGGAAGAGCATCTGAATCACCGGCAGGGCTTGTTAGAACACAGACCTCTGGGCCTCCATCACAGAGATTCTTGATCAGTAGCTCTGGGGTGCAGCTGGAGGGTTTGCCCATCTAAGAAGGTCTAAGACGCTGGTGCTGGTTCTAATGCGGGGACCATCCTCTGAGAACCTCCGACTTAGGCCACTGTTCATGAACAATGATGCTTTTAGGTTGTACACTGGAAAGCATGAGGATGGAAGTTCAGGTTGCAGACTTGCTGCTGTGGCTTTTTGTGACATGTGATGGGAGAAGGGAGTGGTGGGAAATGCAGGTCCTTCTGTGTCTGCAGCCCCAGTGCCTTGGGAGGGGGGTCAGGATGACTCTGATGCAGCACCCTGACATGTGATGGGAGAAGGGAGTGGTGGGAAATGCAGGTCCTTCTGTGTCTGCAGCCCCAGTGCCTTGGGAGGGGGGTCAGGATGACTCTGATGCAGCACCCTTTCTGATGCAGAAAGGCATTCTGCACTTTCTTAAAATATTAACATTAATTGACCAGAGAACCTAGAAATCCCACTCCTAGGTGTACCCAAGAGAAATAAAAAACATATGTCTGTACAAAGACCTGAACTCAAATATTTATAATAGCATTATTTTTGACAGCTAAAAATGGGAGCCCTCAGATTTAACAATAGCTCTTCATAATGTGATTCTACAAAAACAAAAAAAAAAAAAAAAACCCAAAACAAACAAACAAACAAAAAAACTGTAAACAATTATTTTGGTTGGTTTTACAGAAATGATTCTGTTGATAATATGTACATATTTATTCACATTTTCTATTATATGAATAACATATGCCCTTATTAAAAACTGGTATTACAAAAAAGAACCAGCCCTAGTAAAATATTTATCACCTGAAATCTATTCCTAGCGGCTAACAGTTGAATATACTGAATAAATGTATAATTTTTATATAACAGCAAATGTCTTAGCTTACATCTGACCATAGCTCCAGTTGCTTCCATTTTTGCTTTTTTTTTTTTAAGATTTTTATTTATTTATTTGACAGAGATCACAAGTAGGCAGAGAGACAGGAAGGGAAACAGTCTCCCCACTGAGCAGAAAGCCCGATGTGGGGCTTGATCCCAGGACGCTGGGATCATGACCTGAGCCGAAGGCAGAGGCTTTAACCCACTGAGCCACCCAGGTGCCCCCAATTTTTGCTTTTTTTTTTTTTTAAAGATTTTATTTATTTATTTGACAGAGATCACAGGTAGGCAGAGAGAGAGGAGGAAGCAGGCTCCCCACTGAGCAGAGAACCCGATGCAGGGCTCGATCCCAGGACCCTGGGATCATGACCTGAGCCGAAGGCAGAGGTTTTAACCCACTGAGCCACCCAGGTGCCCCCAATTTTTGCTTTTTTAAAAATGTCATTCTTTTTACCTATTAAGCAACGGACTCATTGGGAGACTGGATCACATTTCAGTTTTCCACTATAATTCACTCTTCACCTTGCAAATAATACTACAAGGAAATATTCAGTTCTGAAAGGTTTTTGTGGTCAAATAAACCACTTATTTCTGAAAATAATTATAATAATGAGCAAAAGAGGAATGAGTACCCATACGATCCCAACAAAATGTAATCATGTATCTAGAGTATCCCTCCTAATAAAGCAGGTGTAGTGATGGAAATATATTTTTGGAAACAAATGATGTAAATTTAAGGGAATATAGATTTCAGCTGAGAGAAAGAATTTCCATGCAGCTGAATGTCCAGTGCCTTGATACACCAGTCCTCAATTTTTAGCTGGAGGAGTTCCTTACCTGGCTTATGGCACTTTTTTTTCTTAAGAGTTCTCTCTCATGACCCATTCTGGCTGTATTTTCCTGGAGTTACTGACAAATACCCATGTCCTCCCTTCCAGGTCTCTGTACGATGCTGTTCCTCATGGAGACATGGAGGCATCTTCTAATAACCAGCTCTGATTGCTTCTCTCCTTAAATTCACATAATCCCGCCAGGACATTGGGTTACTCAGAATATAACCCTACTTTTATCTCTTCTACCGAACCTCGATGATTCTCTCTCTCACAACAGGTCAATCTGTTACACCTAGGGCTTAACCTTGCCAATTCACAGAGCTCTCAGAACTTTATTTCTCCCTCCCTGCTCCTTCTCTGTACGAGGATCGATATTCTTTTATCCAACCAATTTCACCCACGTAATGAGTTCCTGATGAAGTGCACACCAAGAGCCTCCCTGACAAGTGAATTCCTGACTCCTCTCTTCCAAATCACATATTCGGAAAGTAGTCCCACTGGTGGGTTTGGAGGTGGGTTTGGAGCGATATGGGCTGGACTGCAATCCATTATTTATCCCTGCTTCTGAGATCTGGGGCATCCTCTGTTCTCATGCCCACTCCCTGCTCCTCCTTTCCTCTTCCCTTCTTTACTGTTCTACAGAGTACTATCAGACTGTAACACATCATATATTTTACTTATTTAATGTGCCTTTATATGCCTTCCCTGAATTAGATTGTTGGTTGTATAACAAAGGGTTACTGTTTGTCTTGTTTGCTACTGCATTTCCATTAACTAGAGTACACAAAATACAGATACAAATACACGTGACATAACTGTCCCTTCCTTGCTGCTGGTACTCACAAGCAGTCTCTCTCTCTTTTAATAAAATGAACAACAAAAAATAAATGAAGGAAAGTGTTTGAATCAACACTTACTCTGTAGAATCATCTACCAAAAGAATGTCCTGATACAATCTGTGACTGAATAAATTGCATCACTTTAGTAAACATTTCTTGTGTCATCTTCATAATATTGTAATGCAAATAATGTGATTGAAATTCTGGTTTCTTAAATCACCCAGTTCAAGCTTGACTGATATCAGTGTATTGTTATTTTAAATCTTATATCCTTTGGAGTATGTGTTGCTTTGTAATTTGGGTTGCCATGTGGATGCATTGGTTTTTAGAGTATTAACACATCACTTAATTAAAACACACATCCACAAGATATCATGCACTAAACTTATATTTATCAATATCTTCCTTTGTATAATGTGTTATTATAGTATTTTATTTTAAAATTATTTTAAATTTATTTAAAATTATTTTATTTTAAAATTATTCTCTACATTGTAGACTTTTCAAGTTATTTAGTTATTCAGCTATTGAAAGTTGCAAACTGCCTCTTGATGCGCTGAGAACATTTTAAGATCAAGGTGTATAATAAATAGGGGCCTAGAGAATGGGCCTAAAGCAAGTGCAGCAGAACCACCCAGCAGTTAGGAAGGGCATAAGGAACCTGGGTGGGTGAGGAGGACTGCAAACACATTTAGAGAAGGAACCTGGGTGCCTGGGTGGCTCAGCTCGTTAAGTGTCTGCTTTTGGCTCCGGTCATGATCCCAGAGTCCTGGGATCTAGTCCTGCACAAGGCTTCTTGCTCAGCAGGGAGCCTGCTTCTCCCTCTGCCCACCTCCTGCTTGTGCTCTCTCTCTCTGACAAATAAAAAAAAATTTTTTTTAAGACAAAAATAGAAAAAGAACCAGAGTCCTGAGTGCAGTGGGAATAGTGCAGAGGAAGGACGTTCCAACCCGTCTTCCCCAGCATGGCCCCTCATCCCCCCGCCCTACACACACACACATACACGCCTGATCACACAGCAGGTGAGATTCCAGATTCCTTTCCTGGTTGCTGCAGAAAGGAGGTGCCAGGGCTAAGAGACCCAGCGGGGCCTTCCTTGGCTTCTGGTTCCAAAAGCGCCGCAGCAAATTCTCCTGATCTTGGTTTTGGTGCGGATGCTTCCAGGATTGTCCTGCTACACCTCCTGTCCCTAGTTTAAGATCCCTCTGCCCTAAGCTGAGGACTGACAGGACACCTGGAGATTACTGAGAAGCTGTTAGGGAGCTGGAACTATGGCTGAAGAGTCTGAGGACAGTTGGTAGTGTCTGAGGCTAGTACACAAATAGCCTCGGTTTAACAAATAATGTCGATCTATATCATTCTATTCTTATTGAATTCTTGTAGGATAACCTTCACTGTTTTCTCCTAGATATCTAATGGGACTGATAATGCTGCAGTTAATTTTTATTTGGCATAAAAACTTGACCCCCAAAAAGGATTTGAATTTATTAGTGAGAAAATTAATGTTTGATTGCTTAATAAGAGCTTATTTCTCCAAACTATTTTGAAAATACAATAGGAAATAGTAGAATTTTTTTTTTTAACAAAAGATTGTGTGGCCTGAATCACGTTACTCCTATGTTTCTCAGGATAGGTTGTCCAGGATAGAGTGTCAAAATGTTGTTAAATATATTTGTATTTTTTGTCTTTTTAATTTTTTATTTAGATACATAATTTCACTGTTTTCATTACTGCCCATTACAGTGCCCCCATCCTGCAGGGTCCCCGTTTTGCAGTGCCTCCATCCTGCAGTGCCCCATCCTCCAGTGCCCCCATCCTCCAGTGCCACTGTCCTGCAGTGCCCATGTCCTCCAGTGCCCCCATCCTCCAGCCCCCATCCTGCAGGGTCCCCGTTTTGCAGTGCCCCAGTCCTACAGTGCCCATGTCCTGCAGTGCACCCGTACTGCAGTGTCCCTGTCTTGCAGTGCCCCCATCCTGCAGGGTCCCCGTTCTGTAGTGCTCCCGTCATGCCGTGCCCCCATCCTACAGTGCCTGTGTCCTGCAGTGCACCCATACTGCAGTGTCCCCGTCTTACAGAGCCCCCATCCTGCAGTGCCCATGTCCTCTAGTGCCCGTGTCCTGCAGTGCCCCCATCCTGCAGGGTCCCCGTTCTGCAGTGCCTCCATCCTGCAGTGCCCGTGTCCTGCAGTGCACCCATACTGCAGTGTCCCTGTCATGCAGTGCCCCTGTTTTGCAGTGCAGGCTGCTGGCATAGCGCTTGCTTCTTGCAGTTCATGGTGGCCAGAACTCAGTAGCCGGGAGCTTTTTCTAACACTGCCGTTGGTTGGTTTGGTGGTAGAGAGCCTCTAGAGGCAAGGCAATTCCCCCGAATCAGCTTCCCACGGTGGCCTAGCGTCCAGGGTTCTGGGGAGTTTTTTTGCACTCTGCTAGCAAAGCACCACTGTGCCTTCTCTGCTGTTCAGTAAGGTCCATGGCATGGGGAAAACCCTTCACTGGCTGCTCCATCCCAGTCCTAGGGATGGTGACTGCTCCTTGGACCTGCTATAAAGGTTCTTGTTACCTTTAACTAGATAGTATCTCATTACTGCAATGCTACTGTAACTAATCATTCTCTATATTAACTTTCCCTGCTTATGTTGCCATATGGTTTCTCTGTCTTAACTGGACCCTGACTGATAAATATTATATTCATGCAAGTGAACTGCTCCCCATCAGTGAACTGAAGTGAACTCCAGCCCCATGCACCTTCAAAGGTGAGTGAAAAAATCAAGTGTTAGAAAATAGATACACAGTATGATTTTATTTACAGTTTAAAAACCAAACAAACCCCCAAACACATAAAGAATATAGCCATGTGTGGAATAATGATAAATAACAGAAAAGATTCACGTAAGATTCAAGAAAGTGAGTATCTCTGGCAGAAGAGGAAGGCACACTGGTCAGTGGTAGATGGGACATTCAGAGATATGGGTAACATTCCTTTCCTTAATCTGGTTATTTGTGGGGGGCAGTTCTACAAATCTTCATTTCTTTATTATTTTTTACTATACATACATTACATATACCCTTTGATAGAAATAAGATATTTGATATTTTAAGAAAAGTAATTATCCTTTATAGCACAGAGTGACTATGTTTACCAGCAGTGTGATTAGACTAGAGTAGCTCAACTAGTTGGTTAAGATAGTGATCTCTCAGCCCTGGGTGACAAATAGGGCCAATGCCAGTGCAGAATTAGCCTCGATTCCCTCTACTGCCACATAAGAGTTTTAATAGAGTAGGTGTTTGCCTTAATTTTAACTCTTAGTTCAAATTCAGAATATCCTTCTATAATTATAGAATAAAAATTATCCATCTTTCTTTTTTGATTCATAGGGAGAAGAAAGAATGCTAGTGTGTGTGTGTGTGTGTGTGTGTGTGTGTGTGTGTGTGTGAACTTTATTTTTTAGTTTATTTTTTAGAATATGCCTTTTATGATTCTTTCTGAGTGACAGGCCATACCTATTCAGTACGGGTTCTCTGAAGAACCACCTCAGGCCACTTCCCTCAGAGTCCCGGCTGCAGCCTGCACCGTAAAGGCTGTGATGGAGATCTGCCTCTTCACCTCTCCCCAGGCCTTGGACGGATCCACTCTGTTTTCAATATCAAACAGAGCATCATAAATTCCTGGGAATGACTCCCCTGCATACTTGTTGTGGCTGCTGGGAGCATAGATGACGTGCCTGTTGATAAAAACAGTTGGCGGTTTTCGGACAGTTGTTGTCCAAACAATACATACAAGAGAAAAACAGGAGCGCTCCACAAATCCTGGACTGTGGAATTCTAATCTCACGACTTGAACAAGCCACTTGTCAGCTAAACTGCCAAGTTTAATCAACTCCAAAGTCCAGTCTAGGAAGTATATGTTTTGACTTTAAACAGAGGACTTCATGTCGTTCAGAGCAACAAAAATAACACGAATAGTCCCAATAGCTTGTCACCTACTATGGATCGTGCTTGTGATTAAATGATTTGCCTATAACTTTTCTATTCCTTAAAAATAAATGTTAGAGGGGTGCCTGGGTGGCTGAGTCGGTGAAGCCTCCAACTCTTGGTTTCAGCTCAGATCATGATCTCAGGGTCTTGGGATCCAGTCCCTCATCAGGTTCCCTGCTCAGTGGGGCGTCTGCTTCTCTGCCTCTCTCTCTCTCCTTCTGTCCCTCCTCCCACTTGCACATGCACGTGTATCCTCTCTCTCTTTAAAATACATAAATAAATCTTAAAAAAAAAAAACCTTAACAAAGTTGATACTAGCATTAAAAAGGAGGAAACTGAGATCTGAGAGATGAAGTGATTAGTCTCAAGCTACACTGCAAGTAAGTACTGACTTTTCACTGTCCCACGTCACCCCCGGAAATGTAGCCCAGTGGTGATGATCAAAGTCCTATTTGTGACCTGCCTACCTACTACTGTGTTTTTTTTCCTCTTTAAAAAAGGAGACCCACTAACATGTGAGAATGCCTAGCTTAAAGCATGAATAATCATTAAAAACAGCTTTGAAAGTGTAACACGATCTGGGTAGAAGGTGATATTTTATTGAAAGACATATGTCAGTCATGTCAAAGCACATGAAGGGAAGGGTAAGTTCCCAAGCAAAGAGGTAAAGAAGGAAAGAAGCACACTTGTGCTGCCATTGGGAGACAGTCACCATGTCTGGATGATCCCCTTACTCCTAATTCTGATCCTTTGATAATCCATAAACAAAAAGACAGGGCCATTTCTCACTAGTCACTGATCTAATTTATTCTCCAATTCTTAGCAAGATCAATCTAATGTTCATCACTGCTGTTTATCAGAAATATTTAAAATTGTCAAAAATTAGAAAAAAATCTGAACATTAGGAGAATGAGTATGTAAATACATATTTTATACATTTTACATATATTTATTATGTCTTATGTGTATACATACATAAAGACAAATATATTTAAAACGAGAGGGGGCAAAAATTATATAAACCAAATATAAACATGATTTTATAACTAACTGACAGAATTGGGGTGGTTTTATTTTCTACTTGTGACTTTGTTGATCTTCTAAGTTTCCTACAATGAACATATGTTCTTTTATAATCAGAAGTAAACAATATATTAAAAAGTATGCAGCAATCACATTACATTATATGAATAATATATCATTTCCTACATATATTTTGAAATTTCTATTTGCTTACAAGAAATCAACTATATTTTTTCCACAGTGCAAAAAATAAGAAAAAAAAGAATATAATCAAGTGTCATATTTGTATCCTTACCTATAGAAAGGCCTGTCTGGTAATCCTAAAGGATCAATAAATGCTCGTTCCAAAAACATCAGTTGATCATTCATAATTCTCAATAATATTGGGCTAAACAACAAAACAAATACAGTTGTCACTTCTTGAGAAAACATTCACCACACAGCAAACTGAAAATTCACAACAAAATTAAATATAATATGTCTTAAATCTCTATGATATGCAAATTAAGAACAATAGTGTAACAGTTACCTTTTTAAAATCTTATAGAATATTATTCTGCTGAGGCTTATAAAACCACATAAAGTTATAGTGGTTGAAAAGGACAACAGTAATTTTTATATATTTTGAAATAATAATTAATTGGCAATCCTAGTTTTTAAATATAAGCAAGATTTTTTTTATCTTAGGAATCCTAATAATCTACTCAAAGAAGTCATTTGATATTGAATGGGACAGTCTATTAATGGTTAGTAGGGTTCCTGGAAAATTACGCATATTTACCAAATGATAGCCAATGTTTTATTATTATTTTGTTATTATTAAAGCCAAATGTCCTAGTACATCATAATCCGTTCCTATAAGGCACTTTGCCAGAGGGTGGAAAGATCATAGCTTTTAAAGACAGAAAATCAACTTCATAGAATTTATGGTGTTTGGAATCTTCTTAAGATTTATTGCTTATTGTTGATTTTTTTTAACCCACACAAAAATTTGAAAAGAACTGTAAAGTACAAGGAAAAAAAAAATCCCATGTTCACTCCAGGATGACCTAGTTATTATACTAATTGGTTTACTTTGAATTTTTCTCTATATTTGTTCAATTAAAATATAATCAAAGTGTTCACAATTTTAAATATTTTTGGTTTACTTCACATTTTATAGTAAATATCTTATATTTCCTTTATAATCAACTCTTTCAATGCTTATGAAATGTTCAAATTAGTAGACATTTAATTTTTTAGTAATTTCTCTCCTCTTAGGTATTGATTGCTTTAAATTATTTGATATATTTTTAATAAACTATTCCTATTTATTATTATTATTATTTTTAAAGATTTTATTTACTTATTTGACACAGAGAAAGCACATAAGCAGGAGGAGAGGCAGAGGGAGAAGGAGAAACAGGCTCCCCACTTACAGGGAGCCCCACATGGGGCTTGAACCCAGGACCCTGAGATAATGACCTGAGCCAAAGGCAGATATTTAACTGACTGAGCCACCCAGGCATCTCTATTTATTTATTTGTTTGTTTGTTTACTTATAGAAAGATAGAGCATGAGCTGGGAGAGGGGTGGGGGAGGGACAGAGGGAGTAGGAGAGAGAGAATCTTAAGCAGGCTCCATGCCTAACATGGAGCCTGACGTGGGGCTCCATCTCACGACCCTGAGATCATGACCTGAGCTGAAGTCAAGAGTCATATGTTTAACCAAGTGAGCCACCCAGGAGTCCCTTGAACTGTTCGATGTTATAATTTGTATCTTACTCTGAGAAGCTCTTTTTCCTTTCCAAACTTGAAATTAATTCCTGAAGGAAATGTCTACGAAATGGAAATACAATGGCAAAGTCTAAGAACTCTGTAAATAGCTCTTGAAACTTTAACAGTACATGGTTATGCTTTTCAAAAAGGTTTTTATTTTTTGTTTTTATTTATTTATTTTTTCAAAAAGGTTTTTAAAACAATTCACAACACTACCAGAAAAGAGCAAGAGCATCTGCTCCAGGATGCCGTCTGGTGCAATGGGTTCAACCAGGTTTTAAATCATTACTAAGTTGAAACAAAAATAGTTATTTTGAAAATGGTATAACTTTATTTTTACCTGTATTTTTAATCAGTAGGGAATTTGAATGTTTTTTGTGTCTGTCTGTACAGGCAGTGTCTTCTTTTTGAGTTGTCTCGTCCATTGCCAACATTTTCAACTTTGTTCTTTTGTAGTTTCTTTTTTTTTTTTTAATATTTTATTTATTTATCTATTTGACACACAGAGATCACAAGTAGGCAGAGAGGCAGGCAGAGAGAGAGGAGGAAGCAGGCTTCCCGCTGAGCAGAGAGCCCAATGCGGGGCACGATTGCAGGATCCTGAGATCATGACTTGAGCTGAAGGCAGAGGCTTAACCCACTAAGCCACCCAGGTGCCCCTCTTTTGTATTTTCTTAGCCAATTTTCAAAAAATATTTTTTATGATGTTTATATTACTCCCTTTCCATATTTGCTGGAAAAGAGGTTTCCCAGCCTTCTATCTTTGCTTTTGATGATTAACTTTCATATTCTGAACCATTTCAGTGTTTTCAAACCTGATTGCCTTTTCATTTCCCTGTTGCTTCTAAACTTAGAATTTCACTTCCAGGAAATTTCAACTTTTAATAAAGAATTTTTCTACAAACATTGCTTATGTTTGCATGCAATGTGAAGTGAAATTCAAAACTCACTTTTTAATCAGTTGCTGAGAGCTTAAATAACATTACTGTTGAATATGTTTTTCTTCCTCCATTTATTGTTGGTATACCCTTCATTACAAAATACCTATTTCTTACCCAAATGCATTCTTATATGTCACTCATCTATTTCTGGACTGCCTGCTCTTATCTTTCAATGTATTTTTGCATCAGTCACCAAGGATTTCATATTTGTGTCATCATAATAGGCTTAATACACAGTCAATGTTTACTCTCAAAATTCTACTTTAAAAAAATTTCCTTAATATTGTCTCATTATTTTTCTCCCATCTTAAAGTTCTATTCCAATTATGTTTATTTTGGTGATTTCACACAGAATTAATGCTAAATGCTTAATATTGGAAGAAAACTGACTTCTCAATACTTGTTCTGGAGAACGAATTTTACCAGGTAGAAGTGGAAATGAGGAACTCTGGAGGTAATGACATTAAGAAGAGGAAGAAAAGAAAGTATGTTCTGGAAATAGGAGAAATTGGTTGAAATATGATGGACAGACACTGAAAGAACATGAGATGAGGCTAGAAAAAGCTGGGGTCACACAGTGGAGGACCTTCAATGCTAAGGTGGGAATTTTGTAACTAAACAGCTGGTCATTAAAGAGTTGCTGGAATTTCTCAGCACACGGCTGCCACTCAGAAAGTTAGAGATGGGGGCGCCTGGGTGGCTCAGTGGGTTAAAGCCTCTACCTTTGGCTCAGGTCATGATCTCAGGGTCCTGGTATTGAGCCCCGCATCTGACTCTCTGCTCAGCCGGGAGTCTGCTTCCCCCTCTCTCTCTGCCTGCCTCTCTGCCTACTTGTGATCTCTGTCAAATAAATAAATAAAATCTTAAAAAAAAAAAAAAAGAAAGTTAGAGATGGGTCTTGCTGAGATATGGCAGCCCTGTACAGGATGCCTTAAGGTGGAGAGACAGAAAGGAGCAAAACACTTCCCAAAGATATTTCAGCAACAAAGATGTCAATTAGTATATCTTTCTCATTGTATCTGTTCTAGCCATAAGTTAAAAATGTGGAACATACTTGTTTTTGTCCAAGTCTTGAAGTCTCTCATTGAACTTAGAAGCAATTTCTGTAAAGTTCTTCACAGCAGAGAAAAGTGCATCTGAAATAGAAATCGGGGCTTAGGGGCATTGTCCTATGGCTTGTGCAAAGGGGACAGTATAGGAAGCAGTTTGTTCTCTTCTGCACTTTACGAGGTTCTTATATTTATATATTACAAGAGGGGCATCAGTGAGATGGCAAGTACATTTATAGATGTAAACAATGTATCTGATCTCACAGACCGGCAATAAATAACACACGGACTAAGGTTGGTCACTACATTTTAGAGATTAATTGAAAGACGGAGATGAGTTTTGAGGGAGGAGGTGTAGCATACCAAATGACACACGGTATGTTTTCATTTCTTGTGGATGTTTCATTGAAATATTGTAGATCTTGTCAGCGTACTTTCTCAAAACGACAGCATAATCTCGACAGTCAAATGGGAGCACTATGGAACTGGCTAATTCAAATACCATCCCTCCTCGAACCTGTGCCACAGCGAGGTGGTACTTAAAAGTTGGATCATAAAATTTTTCCACCAATTCATATGTTTCATAGACACTGTGATACAATGGATAGCTCCTGAATTTGCTTGTTGCCTACAAAAAGAAAAGAAAAAAGAGCCACACAAAAGAACACAAAAACCAAACTATATCTCTTATAAAATAGCTTACAATAAGATGCATAGTACCATATTTACTATTAATATTAGTAAAACTGTTTTGGCCAGTAATGAATAAAGAAATGTATTTAAGAACCTTAATAATACACTTAATAATACACTTAATAATACACTTAATAATACACTTACTAAAGGGTTAATATTATAATATGAAAATATATCCCAGATGTGTAATTAAAAAATATGTGTATACAACATAAATGATAGAATAAAAATTATCTGGAAAGAACTAATGGTCTTGCCTTCAAGGATATAGGAGATGTGAAAACGTTTCTGAAACAAAGACAAGATAATGTTGCATTTCAGTCTAAATAATTTAAGAAGATAGGGAATTGCTAGAGGCGATGGTATATGAGCATTATACAACATTATATATGGTAGAGCTGCAAAATGCTAATGACTGAAATTCCATGAATGGATGATTTTCTGACAAGCAGCCTGTGGAAGTGTGAAGAGTCCGCACAGTGAGGAGAAATGTAGTGGATCCAGAATCTCACGAAGGAGAGAGAAGGAACGCTCAGATATATATAAGACACCAAGAACATAAACAAAAGGCCAGAGGCAAGGACTTTTCAAACTTTGAATTGCTGACTTATGTCTTTTGTCTGTCTTATTTAGTTGTGTTTTGTGTTTTTTTTTTAATTGACATAAAAGAACATTTTATTTAGCAGTATGTTGAAGAGGCTAGGATTCTAAAATTAGACGGCTGGAGTTTGAATCCAGCCCACAGGACCTATTACCAAATAACTCTGACTGGTTGTTAACCCCAAGATTATTAGCTTTTCTTTAGTATTCTCATGAGTAAAACATAGATAATATTAACATCTAGCCTCAACCCACCCCCATCTAACCCTGCCTAACTTCCTACCCCCGTGGTAGGATTAAAGATTTCCTATCTGGAGAGAATAACTAGTCCAAGAGAAAAGATCGATAGATTCTATAGATCTGTCGTTGTTGCCTCCCCATAAAGCAGTGAGAACAGGCATTCTCGATCACTCTTCTCTGAAGCCTCCCATTTGACAGCTGCCACCCTTGCGTACATGGCTTCAGTCAGCTTCTCATGGACTAATTCCTAAATAAGACAGGTGGCCAAAGATGACCAGGCACTTGAAAACAGCCTTTGACTTGAAAGATATAGACCAAAAACCAAACTAAAATAAAATCAACTTAAGAGTAAGGAGGTACTGCAAGGAATGGAGGGAAACTTATAGTAATAATAACTATAATAATAATAATATAAAGATTTCAATAAAAAAGAATGACAGAGTTGAGAAAGATTTTTTTTTAAGATTTTATTTATTTATTTGATGGGCAGAGATCACAAGTAGGCAGAGAGGCAGGCAGAAAGAGAGGAGGAAGCAGGCTCCCTGCTGATCAGAGAGCCCGATGCAGGCCTCGATCCCAGGACCCTGAGATCATAACCTGAGCCAAAGGCAGAGGCTTTAACCCACTGAGCCACCCAGGTGCCCCAAAATATTTCTGATAGTAAAACAAAAACAAAAACAAAACACACACAGATAAGAAGCAAAAGATAAAAAATAAGCACATCAGAAAATAATCCCCAGATGTTAAACAACTAGTAATAGTTCAAAAAAGTCAAAAGAGGGAAGAAGTGATCAAAGGGAAAAACATTCTCTCCAACTGCAAGATGTGGATTTCCAAACCAAAAAGCCCACTCTGTGCCTAGCCCAGTGTAAGGAAAAATGGTGTAACCAAGGCACACACATACAACGAGGACCACATGGAAGATACCAGAACCTTCCTTTAAAAAAGTCTCCTTTTCAAGAAGTTCCTGAAGGATGTGTTCCAAACATACTAAAGAGTAAACAAGAAAAAGAAAGATACAAAATCCAGGAAAGAGAGGATGCAGAACAGGAGAGAATTGAAGGTACTCTCAGACTTTTCAGTGAAAGAAAATTTCACAGGCAAGAGCTGTGTCACAGGGAAAGAGAACCACCAGAGAACCCAGATGAGCAGGAGAAGAACCCAAGAGGGAAAAAGAAATCTGCCAGATCACCAATATGTTGGAATATACTAAAAGTTTGTGGTGAGTTAGTTATGGACACATGGAGGGGAAAAAAAAAGATACTCTAATCCACAAGTATGGTACAACAGTATATTGAGAAAATGCAATGAGGGAAAGTATTTGAGAGTTGGGAGAAAAGTTGATATAAAGCACAAAATGCCTATCTTCTCTAATGAGAAGCAAATGGATGATACATCAAACTGAAAAATAAATAAATGGCACCAGGAACACAGTATGTGTAATCACGCATGTAGATATAAGAAGAAACCAATGAAAAAACTGAAAAAAATGTGAATCTGTTGAACAGAATCAGAAGTGGGACAAGCCCACAAGTGGAAGAAGGGAACAGTGTTTTTCGTCATATACCCTTACAGAAGTGTTATGAGCTTTTATGAACTATGTTCTTATGTTACTTTGGTAAACATAAAAACTGTAAAATTGTCATTACCACCAGCATGAACAATGGTAGGGAAAAAATCATGACCTGTATATGTGTTCATTGTTCCTTGTGCCATAGAGCATAACTTTCACGTTTACTTACTGGAGATCAAATGGGATAAAAATCCAAATATTTCTAGTGTAAGTAACTGGGTGAAAGCAATGCCACCTAGTGAAACAGAAAACAGATTTAAAGGAATACAAGCAAGTAAGTTCTAAGGCTCAGGACGCCGGATGCGGGCGTCCCCCCATGTGACAGTAGCCCCACCTCAACCATTTCTGCTTCAGATTCCTCTATTTCTTAAAGGCTTATGTTGCCTTTTTTAAAATTCAGAATTATTTGTTTGCTAAAATATATTCATAAGCAATCTTCAAAAATGTACTGACAGACTTACCCAGTTTTTAGTGTACCGTGCTCTGCCTGAAGCAATTCCAAGTCTTTGGAAGAATACCTCAAAGTCATTACCAGATCCCAGTTTGCTAATCCTTTTAGGGATAAAATAGGAGTTTACCTGAGTAGTTAAAGCTTAATTAAACTCCATTCTTGCTCTTATAACTTTTCTTTATAAAAGTAACATCAGACAAACAACAACAAAAAATAATTGAGAGGGAAAATTAAGAGAAATAACTGATCACAAAGTATCTACTTCAATAAGACTATTTTGGGTAGTAGTGACCATTGTTCTTTTGGGTTCCTGGACCCAGTTCCAACATGTGGAGGGGGATGTGTGGTGTTTCCCATACCAGCGACAAGCAATGCTCTGGGACACCAGCTGGGTGTCCTCCGATTCAACTCAATTCTGACCCTGAAGGTAGCATAGATTGCACAGGTGAAGGGCTCAGTCCCACGGGACTGCCTCTCCACCGATTTCAGAACCAACCACAAATCCAGGTTGTCATCTGTGTTTGTGACTGACCGGCTGCAGATTGGAGATTCCCAAGTTCTGTTCCTTGGGTTCAATTAATTTGCTAGAGCTGTTCCCAGAACCCAGAGAACAATTTTACTTAGTAGATCACCAGTTTATTATAAAAGGATGTAACTCAGGAACAGCCAGATGGAGGAGGTGCAGAGGGCAACATGTGGGGAAAGGGCACACAGCTGTCCACACTCTCCCCAGGTGCCCCACTCTGCTCTAAATTCCCTGTATCCACCAACGTAGAAGCCCTCTGAACTCTGTCTTCTTGGGTTTGTATGCAGGCTTCATTATAAAGACACAATTGATTAAATAATTGGCCACTGCAGACTGATTCAACCTCTGCTTATGGGGTGGGACTGAAAGTCCCAACCTTCTAATTATATGGTCGGTTGTCTTGGCCATCAGCCCCCATCCTTAGGTGGGGTCCAAGGGTCACTCTGCTAACATAACGGGAGATACCCTTGTCTCTTTCATCACTTAGAACATTTTAAAGGTTTTAGGAGCTCTCTGTGCCACTCAAGGGGCCAAAGATTGAATATATTCTTCCTATTATAAATCACAATATCACAATTGCATAGATTAATTTTTTTAAAGATTCATTAAGTTGGAAAATATTACCCTCAACTTATTTTATCATCTGTATTTGTTGTTAATAGAAGCAGAATTATTTTTAGATAATTCAGATGTAAATCTTACCTTAAAATTTAAAAATTTTTAAAAAATTATTCATACTCTTGATAGGTATAATCTTATCTATAATCAATCTATATCTCTGAGATATTTATTCCTTTAACCTTGCCTGTGAAGACACATCCAATACTGAAATGATGCCTGTATTTTTCTTAGAAAAACCAAAATATCTTTAAAATGTATGATATTCAGAAAAAGGAAAACGTATTGAGTAACTTAGGTACAGAAATGCTAGGGGAACTTCTTTACAACATCATAACTTTTGACTTACGGAGCATGCTATGTTTTGCCTGCTCAAAAAGGAACCATTTCTAGATGGCCTACAGATTGAACTTCAAAACACAAGGTAATATTTTATTTGTGAACCAAAGCATCACCTTCCCTTTGAAAGAAAATACACTTTCATTTTCAACCCAATCCTACACTCTATCCAGTAGAAAGTCTTGTTTGTTTACCTCGGCATGCCACTGAACTCCGGTGAAGGACTTTTTCCATTCCAGCTCTCATAAAGAGATTTGCCTTCAAAGCCTTCATCGGGGCTTTGGAGCTACACAGATTAAAAGTGAAAAAAAGAAAATACTTATAAATAAGATATTTTAAAATGTAAATGTCCATTAACCAGGGAATAAATAACTAAACTATATTCAGCAAAACGCGTGATACACAATTTGCGTATTAGGTGCCATTAAGAATTGCAATAATGAGTTTCTGACAATAGAGGAAAATGTTCATGCTATTATATATGTGTGACTATTATAAAAAATGCATGAAGTACATGGAAAAGAAGGCCATATTATTACCAAGCCACTGTATGTAAATGAAAGGTCATATCGTAAGACTTTTTTGTCTATTTTTTCTGAATTGAGGGAGGCTGCTCTCAAAAACACGTTTCTTTCCTCTTCTAAAAAAGAAAATGAAAAGAAGCAAGGTGATTAAAAGAAGTTATTTCTTTTAATATTGCTTCTTGACAGTAAGGTTGCTAAAGTCATTAAGTAACACATAATAAAACAAATGCATTAATATTTTATGTAATTAATTGAGTATTTATTGTAATTTTGTTAAATACTGGGCTTGAAATACATTTTCTGGTTTTGCAGATGAGAAAACTAAGGCAAAAAAATATGACCTATTATGGAGTTCTAGACCAATTCCTGAAAGCTAGCGTATAAGATGTTATGCTGAAAACACTCACAAACTAAATTTTAATTAATGTTCCATCAACTACTCACAGGTTATTTATTAGACATTATATGGTATACAATTTTTTATTTCATATTTAATAAAAGTCCTATGTTCTACTTTTCAACAAATTCAATTTTTAAAAGCTTATAGAATATCTATGTCGTTTAAGACTCTATGCAAATATCAGGGATACGATGCACAATAAGACACATTACATACTCTCTAAGAGTGGGAACTGCAAGTAAAAAATGTGGAATTCAACGTGCTAGGTGCAAAGGCCTATGGGAACACAAATGAATTTGCATAAGCACAAGGAGAGGGTCAGAACTTAGGTTAACAGAAATTGTTATTAACCTCTTAATTTGCAAAATATTAATAAATAAGCCAACAAAAGAATTTCATTCAAGCTTATAAGTTGACACCGTATTTTGATATAAGGGACAGCACTGCTCCATTTATGCTAAAAAAATGCACATTCAGAACAGTGTAGAAATACAGTACCAAATCACTTGAAACTTTAACTCTTCCTGCGTCCTGGGCTAATTGATATCAGCACATGAAGGAGTATAAATCAGTTTTAAAATTAAGGAGTGAAATCACAGGACCAAGTCCTGGTTCAGCCACTGCACGAGTAGTGTGACTCGGGAGCTAATGCTTTTTGATCTCAGTTTTCTTGATTTCCAATGGGGATGGCAGACACAATGCTACCCCTAGGCTGCTTCAGGGTACTTGGGAGAAATGGGGTAACATGTGTAAACAGTTTATTAAATGTAATGTTCTCTGGAGTTTATTAGACGTAATATTTGCTATGCGAGAGAAAGGCCATAATAATGGTATCTCAAGAAAACATCATTTGTAGAACTCAAACTTTCTAAAATTATACATAATTATTTTTACCTCCTTTGTTAGGTTGTATACCAAGCTGTACATCAGTGGGGTACAGTCGACTCTCAGAGTATAGTTCCCTTAAAGATAAAGAGAGAGTGGTGTTTTTTTTTTATTTCATTTACTTTATTCTTTCATTCAAAGATGAATCCTAACTCTTTAGCCAAAAGGATCCTTTTAAAACCTAAGTCCAATAAAAACTCTCCAGCTTATTATTTAATAAAGGTATCATGCTCACCACAACTCTCATTTCCAAGCATGAAACACCCCCCCCCCAACCACCGCTCCAGATCTTCGCCTCCCACTCTGCCTACTCCGCTGCTCAGGGGCTTTGCACATACAGTTCCCTCGGCCTGGAACAGTGTTGTGCACTGATCTGCATGACTCTAGTCTAATGTCATGTTTTCTGAGAGTTTCCCCCAAACATCCTACCTAAAGGAGCACACTTTCTTCTCTTTATCCTAGCCACTTTTTTTTTTTGATGGTGCCTTATTTTTCTCATTGGTTTTCTCTCAAACATGTTAAATATTTGCCTTTTTCTTTCTCATCCTCTCACCAGACCAGAAGTTCCATGGGAGCAGGTGTTCTCTTTTATTGTGGCTCTATCCCCAGGGCTTAGCACAGAGTCCTGGCCTTTAGCATTTACCCAATAAATATTTGTTGTAAAAACGCATTTATGGGGGTGCCTTGGTGGCTCAGTCAGTAAAGGGTCTGACTCTTGATTTAGGCTCAGGTCATGGTCTCAGGGTCCTGGGATCAAGGCCTGCATCGGGCTGCATGCTCAGCTTGGAGTCTGCTTGAGATTCTCTCTCTCTCTCTCCCCTAGCCTCTCCCCCCAGCTTAGATGTGTGCACATGTACATGCTCTCTTTCTCTCAAATAGAATAAACAAAATCTTTTTAAAAAATGTATTTGTAAGGCAGATACTCTCCAGCTACTTCTTAATAAAGAGCAGAGATGGCGTTCCCATTCCTCAGGAATTCTGTCTGATGAGTTTGAGAATCACGTGAACAGCCAGGAGAGGTGCCCCCAAGAAGCTGTGGGAGCACAGGGAGGGGACGCTAAAGCAGGTTGGGGGCCTGGGGAAGGGGAGGTTAAGACAACTTCATCAAGGAACAGCCCATGCAAATACCCAGAAATAAAAAAGTACACGATGTACTCAGAGAATGGACAGCAGTTCTAATCTCAAAACCTCAGATCCATGTCTGGGGACAGAAAAAATTGAGGTTTTAACAATAAGTACACATCCCAGCAGAACTGTTCATAGAACCTGAAAGGCTGGTTCTAAAATCCAACTGGAAGAATACATATGTACAGATTTTAGCCACTGCCATTTTAATTTTTTCATTTTTAAAAGATTTTATTTATTTATTTAAAAGAGAGAGAACACAAGCACAGGGAGAGGCAAGCCGAGAGGGAAGCAGACTCCCTGCTGAGCAAGGATCCTGATGGGACACGATCCCAGGACCCTGGGATCATGACCCAAGCTGAAGGCACATGCTCAATGGACAGAGCCACCCAGGCATCCCCAGCCACTGCCATTTTTAAAAGTGATAAGAGCTAGTAGGAGTGCAAACCAGAGAGTCAGAGAGGAAGTCTGGCAGCAAATATTACCACGTAATGCATATGTAGCATGATCCAGCCATCATACTGTAGCTCTCCACTCTCCACTTGTATAGAAAAAGGCAAGGCAGGCAAATAAACAAGATATTTACTGCAGCAAATTGAAGCCATCTGACCATCAGCTAGAGAACTGAGACATAAATTACTCTGTTGAAAACACTATACAAGTTTTTGTTTTCAAGGGATAGATCTATATATAGTGGCATGGGAAGTTTTCCATAATATGCTGTTGAACGGAAAAGGAGAAGACGCAGAACCATATAGCATGTAGTATGTACGTAATACGTAATGAAAACCTGTATAAGGTAGTGAGGGGCAGCAGAATATAGTAGTTAGAAGAATAAAGTTGACCAGCTGGATTTGTCTCAGCTCAATCCTTTACTAGCTCTGTGACCTTGGGAAATTTACTTAATCTCTCTGAATTGGTGGTTTCCTCTTCTATACAAGGGAGATAATAAAGTACTACCTTACAGGATTATTAGATTAAATAAATGTTTCCATGTAAAGCACTTAAGACAGCACCTTCAACAGCACTGATGGTTTGTAGAGCTCAATTCTATACGTGAATGTCAATGTGATAGAAATACCCCAAATTTATGACAGTAGCACCTTTGGAGAGAGGGCTGAGTTTGAAAGTGATATTAGTAAAGGTTTTTGCTTTATTTATCAATTTTGCATTTTACCATGAGAAAGCCAATGTATCACTTTTTATTTAAAAAAATAAATATTTAACAAAACTTTAAATATAAAGCAAAGTAAGATAAATGGCCTAGTACCAGGGTGTCACGTGCTCTTGATCCTGAAAATCATGGGGAGACAATGCAGCATTGCAAGGCAGGGAGTGACATCATCAGCAAATTCAGTGATTTAAAACCATTAAAAATCAAATCTTACAAACAGAACTAGCAATAAAGACATTATTCTACTTTTGAAAAATACACGTTTAAGTTCTTATTCTCTGTAGCAAGAGTGTTTCATCTGATTATGTGTTTCTAGGTTAGGTAAAAGTGCCAAAAACATTAATTTTTGAACTTTTATTCTGTGAAAGGCACAGGTCTTGGAATTTTGCAAATATTAACAGCTTTTGCCCTGATAAGAGCTTTGAAGATCTGTGCTCTTGGTAATTCAATTTTTAATTTTTTTGAAGTGTTTTTCTTCTTCTTTTTAAAATATTTTATTTATTTATTTGAGAGAGTGAGCGAGCAAGAGAGAGAGGGAGAGAGAGAGAGAGAAAGCACAAGCAGGTGGAGCAGCAGAGTGAGAGGGAGAAGCAGATTCCCCGGTGAGCAGGGAGCCTGACCTGGGGCTCAATCCCAGGATCCGGAGATCATGACCTGAGCCGAAGACAGATTCTCAACTGACTGAGCCACCCAGGCAGCCCAGTAACTCTATTTAGAGGTAAGAAAACTGAGGGGGCGCCTGGGTGGCTCAGTGGGTTAAGCCGGGGCCTTCGGCTCAGGTCATGATCTCAGGTCCTGGGATCGAGCCCCGCATCGGGCTCTTTGCTCAACAGGGACTCTGCTTCTCTCTGTCTCTCTCTCTCTGCCTGCCTCTCTGCCTACTTGTGATCTTTCTCTGTCAAATAAATAAATAAAATCTTAAAAAAAGAAAAAAGAAAATTGAGACACAGAAAGTAAGTCACAACTCGAGGTAACATAACTCGGAAGTGGCAGTGCCACGAGGAAGGCCATGCCCTTCCCCGGAACATAAGAGAAGCAGGGCAGGATGGCCGAAATGCACTGCAGGAGCTCCCTTCTGGGGCGATGTAACTCGGACAGGTGGATGAAGAAGAAATGTACGTGACAAACATGCCTCTGGCAAAATGCAATGTCTTAATTACTGCTGACATGGAAGGTTTACTCCTACATTAAAGGGAAGATTCTAAAAGTCCACACTGCGTTCATTGACTCATTCATTCGCTGCACCTGGGCAACACATGTTTCTTTAACAAGGCTTTAGGAAGCCAGGAGTCATCCACATCCTGTCTGTTCCTGGCTGAAGAATACAGCCTAGTAATAGAAGTCCTTTGTAAAGCAAATAGTTGTGTAGCCTCGACAGTGATGAGTGCTGAAGACAGGGTTTCCCTGGAAAAGTGACAGTCCAGGGGAGGCTGTAAGGGTAACAATTCAGCAGGTAGAGTGTGCTGAGCAGTCATCTGAGTACTGGGATCAGCAGCTGCACTGGCTGGGAAGGTGCACATGGTCAAGAGCGGGAAGATGAGTGGCTGGGAGGGTAGTGACAATGGACTGCTTGATCTTGGGAATAGACCCAACAATGTCCTTTCATTTGAACTCTGCTTATCAAAAGCAAATCCATTCTTAAAGGCCAGTCTCAAGTGTCATTTCTCAAGCCTTTCCTGAACTTGCTACTATTCTCTCTTCTGAACACCCAGACCAGTCTGATCATAGCTGTTTTTTAAACTAATATGATTTTTTAAAGATTTTATTCATTTATTTGAAAGAGAGAGAGACACCCGAACCGAAGTCAGACACCGAGCCAAAGGCAGTGGTTTAACGGAGTGAGCCACCCAGGTGTCCATATGGCCTTTTCTTTGTACCTGCAGATATTAGGAAGCTAGACTAATTAATAGTTCGTACTGAGCCATAAACTCCTTCGTGCAAGACTGTTCTTCACTAACCTCTGATCCCTTTGAAATACTGGAAAGTGCATTACAGAGAGAAATGCTCAGTAACTATTCGTTGAATTGAAAAAAAATTAAGAAAAAAATACTTGGACATCAGTATTTTTTTTCTAAAATCTATATGCATGATATGATAAAACTAGGATTATATTTAAATTATACTTTTTTGTTACCCCATTCTAAAACCATAGAATAAGTAGTTCTGTGATTTACTTATTCATTTCACTAGAAATCTTCAGTTCTATGATTTATTTATTCACTTAATAGGTAGTTACAATCCTTACCACAGACAAGGTAATCTGCCAGATGAAGTAAATCAGAGAAGGCTGCTTTCCCCAGTTAGCACTCTTGGGCTCACAGCTGCTGTGAGGCAAGCACACAGCCAGACCGGCCAGCAGCAGAGTCCCTAATCACATGTACTGGATTTTCCTTCCTTACTGGAGCATCATTTATGAACTAAGTGACCGCTGCTACCATGATCACATCTTTTCCTATGAGACCAATGTTATTCACCTTCTATGGAAGAATCAGCATTAACATAGGCCACAGCACGTTCCTGAAGGAGTCTGGAATTCTCCTATAATAAAAAAGAAAGAAAACCATAAACATATACCATGACCTCCCCCCCAAAAATATACATCTACTTGTGCTGTGTGCAGATTTTGGAAGTAAGCTGACACAAAATTGATACGTAAGATTCTGAAAACTGAGTTTGTTTAGAAGAATTCCGATAAGGATCATTCTAAGAAATAACGAGCAAAACATTTTTAAAACAAAAATTTAAGATGAACTTGCCCATATTCTTAATATGGTAAATAGAAAATGAGCTGATTCCTTAACCATGCCATGGTTTATCCTTTAAGAAATTCTCTTAGCAAACACGAATGACCTAAGAAAGAAACCTCTTAGTGGAAATCTTCCCATGAACATCTCTCTCTCAATCTCTCTCTCTTTCTCATTTTTTAAAGTAGGCTTCAAGACCAGTGTGGAGCCCAACTGGGTTTGAACTTCTAACCCTGAGATCCAGACCTGATCTGAGCTCACGAGCGGGATGCTTAACCAACTGACCCACTCAGGTGGACCCCCTCCAACCGAACATTTCTTTATTTAAGAAAAGAATCTCGCCTGATTCAATAATTTCAAATTTCAAATTTATGGGTTAAAAATACATGAAATTTCTGTACTATACTCAGAAGCATGAAGTTCTCCTGTAGGATGGCACCACCTACTGGTCAAAACTGATCATTGCACAATAATAAAATGCTGAGGAAAAGTGTTGCCGGGTTTTTTTTTTTTTTAGCTATCAAGTGGATTTTGAATCTCCAAAACATGTGATTTCCTAAGCGTCCGGACAGTAAGAAGAGAAGTGGAAAAAACAAGGCTAACAATATATGCAAGTTTAAATATATTCAATCTACGTTTTAAATCTAGTACAGTTAGCATAGATGTTATTAGTTTCAGGTGTACCATATAGTGATTCAACAGTTCTATACACTACCCAGTGCTCATCATGGTTAAGTGTACTCTTAATCCCCATCACCTATTTCATCCCCCCACCCCTCTGATAACCATCTGCTTGTTTTCTATAGTTAAGAGCCTATTTCTTGGTTTGTCTCTTTCTCTACCCGCCCCCCTTGGTTGTTTCTTGAATTCCATATATGATATTCATCTTTCTCTGACTAACTTATTTTGCTTAGCATTATACTCTCTAGATCCTTCCATGTTATTGCAAATGGCAAGATTTCATTCTTTTTTACAGCTGAATAGTATTCCATTCTATATATATCTATATAGATCTCACATCTTCTTTATCCATTCATCTATTGATGGACACTTGGGCTGCTTCCATAATTTGGCTATGGTAAATAATGCTGCTATAAACACGTGAGTGCATATATCTTTTTGAGTTAGTGTTTTTCATATTTGAGTAGTGGAATTACTGGATCATATGGTAATTCTATTTTTTAATTTTTTGAGGAACCTCCATACTGGTTTCCACAGTGGTTTGTTTGCATTCCCACCAACCATGCATAAGGGTTCCTTTTTCTCCACATTCTTGCCAACACTTTTGTTTCTGATTTTATACATTTTGACCAGTGTGAGGCAATACCTCATTGTGGTTCTGATTTCCATTTCCCTGGTGATAAGTGACATTGAGCATTTTTTCCTGTGTTCATTGGTTATCTGTATATCTTCTTGGGGAAATGTCTGTTCATGTTTTCTGCTCATTTTTTAATCAGATTGGTTTTTATGTGTTGAGTTGTTCAGTTCTTTATGTTTTGGATATCAACCTTTTATCAGGTAAGTTGTTTGCGAAAGACAGTAGCCTGTCTTTCAGTACTGTTTATTGTTTCCTTCGCTGGATATAATCTCAATAGTTTAATTTTGTTTTAGTTTCCCTTGCCTCAGGAAAGGCATTATTGAGCATGATGTCAGCTGTGGGTTTTCATATATGGTCTTTTTATGTTGAGGTGTGTTTCCTCTAAACCTACTTTGTTGAGGGTTTTCATCACAAATGGATGTAATACTTTGTCAAAAGCTTTTTCTGCATCTGTTGAAATGAGTATATGGTTATCCTTTCTCTTGCTGATGTGATGTATCAAACTAGCTGATTTGCAAATATTGAACCACCTAGGTTTAAATCCCACTTAGTTGTGGTGAATGGTTTTTTTAATGTATCTGGATTCGGTTAGCTAATACTTTGTTCAGGATTTTTGCATCTATGTTCATCAAAGATATTGGCTTGTAGTTCTTTTTGTGTAGTGTCCTTACCTGGTCTTGGTATCAGGTTAATGTTGGTCTCATAGAATGAATTTGGAAACTTTCTTTTCGTTTCTATTTCATGGATTAGTTTGAAAAAATAGGTATTAACTCTTTTAAAAGTTTTTGGTAGAATTCTCCTGTGAAGCCATCTGGTCCTGGACTTTTGTTTGTTGGGAATTTTTTGATTACTGATTTAAATTCATTGCTGGTAATTGATCTATTCAAATTTTCTATTTCTTCCTGATCAGTTTTGATAAATTATATAAGTTACATGTTTCTAAGAATTTATCCATTTCTTCTGGGTTGTCCAGTTTGTTGGCACATAAAATTTTTCATAATATTCTCTTCTAATCCTCTGTATATCTGTGGTGTTGGCTGGTATTTCTCCTCTTTCATTTCTGATTTTGTTTATTTAGAGTCCTCTCTTTTATTTTGGTGAGTTTAGCTAAACGTTTATCAATTTTGTTGATCTTTTCAGAGAAACAACTCCTGGTTTCATTGATCTGTTGTATTGTTTTGTGTTTATTTTGTTTTTAGTTTTGTATTTATTTTGTTTATTTCTGCTCTAATCTTTACAGTTCCCTTCTTTCTATTGATATTGGGTTTTGTCTCTTCTTCTTTTTCTAGTTTTTTTAGATGTAAGGTTAGGTTGTTTATCTGAGATTTTTCTTGCTTCTTGAGGTAGGCCTGTATTGCTATAAACTTCCCTCTTAGAACAGCTTTTCCTGTATCCCAAAGAATTTGGACCATTGTGTTTTCATTTTCATTTTTTTCCATGTGTTTTTTGATTTCCTCTTTCATTTCTTGGTTGACCCATTTATTGTTTAGTAGCATGTTATTTAACCTCCATGTGTTTGTGCTCTTTCCAGATTTTTTTTTTTTTTTTTTTTTTTGGTGGTTGACTTGTAGTTTCACAGTGTTGTGGTCAGAAAAGATGCATGGGAGGCCTTAATCTTTTTGAATTTGTTAAGGCTTATCTTGTGGCATAATATATGATCTATACTAGAAAATGTTCCATATAGACTTGAGAGGAATTTGTATTCTGCTGTTTTAGAATGGAATGTTCTGAATATTCTGTTAGATCCATCTGGTCCAGAGTGTCATTTAAAGCCTCTATTTCCTTATTGATTTTGTTTGCATAATCTATCTATTGATGTAAACGAGGTTGTCAAAGTCCCCTACTATTACAATTAGTTCCCTTATGTTTGTTGTTAACTGCTTTATGTATTTGAGTGCTCCCCTGTTGGGTGCATAAACACAATTGTTACATCTTCTTGGTGGATTGTTTCTTTTATGATTATATAGTGTCCTTCTTTGTCTTTTGTTACAGTCTTTGTTTTCAAATCCACCTTGTCCAATGTAAGTACTGCTAGCCCAGATTTCCTTTCACATCTATTTGCATAAATGTTTCTCCATCCCTTCACTTTCAGTCTGCATGTGTATTCAAGTCTAAAATGAGTCTCCTGTAAGCAGCATGTATATGGGTCCTGCTTTTTTATCCATTCTGTCTCAATCCCTTTTGATTGGAATGTTTAGTCCATTTACATTCAAAGTAATTATTGATAATGATGTACTTATTGCCATTTTGTTACTTGTATTATGGTTGTTTTTATAGTTCCTCTCTGTTCCTTTCTTCCTTGGCTCTCTTCTCCTGTGGTTTGTTGGCTTTCTCTGGTGACATACTTGAATTCCTGTCTCTTTATTTTTTGCACATCCATTACTGGTTTTTGATCTGTGGTTACCACTGGGTTTGTGTATAACAGCTTCTGTGTAAAGGTAAAATTACTTCTAAAGGGGCCTATCAAATATTCTGCAGTGAGACTTCCTGCCTTATTTTTACCATGATTTAATTTAGAGTCAGTCATATAAGGAACATAAATGTGGAAAGTGTACCTTACTGTACAAGCTCAAGGGGGGATTTAAATGTGGTTAGCTTTAGGAGCTAATTTGGAAAGGGCAATAGAAACGTGATATTTTATTTTGATGTTTGGTTTCTAGTGAATTTACTTATTTACTGTCACACTCCCAGATAGTGAAGAATAATCATTTTGACTATTGACATTAGTGGCTTGAAAAGTTTAAACAAAACAGTTCCTCAATGCAAAGAGATTGTTATTTTGAAACAAGGATGTTTTGTTTCAGATTTTGGAAAAAAGTGAGTATGTTCTCATTGAATTTACTTGTTATTTTTACATCCCTGAGAATCAAGTCCTAACTTCTTTGCTATTATGAAAATTTATATTGTAGCAAATTATCAACTGACCTCTGCCCACTCAGTAGAACCAAGAAGACCAAATTCTTCTGCATCCCAGCTTGCAAACAAAATTGTTCTTCTAGGTCTCCATCCTAAAATATATGTGTAGACACATAAATGATGGGAAAATGCATAATATATCCAAGACATTGTAAAACTCCACACAAAAACAACACTATAACTTCATTGGCTGTTTAGGAAAGGTGAACTCTGGTGAGAATTTTTAACTTATATAATTTCCTTTCATGAGATTTTAAAGTAGAATTGTCAAAAAAAAAGCACATTTGCACTGAAAGGGGGGAAAATGTAGACACATCAAAAATTCTGTGAGGTCCTAGTATTTTAATCGGTGTATAACGATTGGATATACACAGGCAGCCATCTGGCTCTGCAGCTGCCCGGAGAGAAAGAAGAAAGTGCTAGATGTGGTCTGTGTTCTGAAAGCAGAGAGAGAATTCCTTACAACTCTTCCACGTTCTGGCATCGTACAAACATCGTACAAACAATTGTTCACTGTCAGCTGGTTGTGTGATTTCACTCCATTCTCTGCCAGAATCCATCAACAGAAGCTCTGTTAGCAGTACCGGTGTCTGTGGCTGCTGTAATAATTCAGCATCACTCCACAGGGAAGTGATACGGCTGGGAGTTATGAACACTGACCTCGGAATTAAAGAAAGATCTGGTTTCAATTCTTGGTTCTTTTGCTTACAAGCAGGAGGACTGAGGGGGAAGTTATGCAAGCTTCCTCAGTTTCCTTTTCTTCATCTGTACCCCAGAAGTAGCAAGGTAAAGACGAAGATACTACTTGATTTGGGGGAAGACTGAATGGAGTCATGTTTACAAATATAGCACTTCATATGTGCTCCAAAACTTGTCATCATTTTGGTAAATAGCTCATTTGTGCTTATTAAGAAGATGGATCCCTACAGCTGCGTCCAATGTTTTATTTTTGTCAGGTTTGTTCATGATATTATTCAAATTTCCTATGAATTGTTATTCCTCATCATTGCATTCTTTGGGCATGCTATCTTTGTCATTGTGATGTTTTGTATTCACCATAGGGAGTCTTATTGCAAAATCATGGCATTTTTTTTGTACTACTGTTAAGCACTAGCTAATTTATGAGCTATGTAGATTCAAGCTTTCATAATTCTATGTTCTTTAAACACAGGATAGCTGTGTGGGAAAAAAAGAATAGAGCCCTTTATCATTTTGCTTTAAAGAGAAACATGGCTTTGCGGACTGGTAGCCAGAAATTTGACTTGAAACCCTGGTTCTCTGACTCTGCCATACACTAGCTACATCACACACTAGCTACATCACACACTAGCGATACAACTGGATTCTATAAACCTTAATTAGCTTATTGGTGAAACGAGAACAGAAATAACTAAACTTCTCCGTGGTTGCTAGGAGTTCAAAATAGAGAACACACAAAAACACTGGTTCTCTGAGGAAATGAGCACCATGCAAACTGAACATATTTTTGCCATTGTTTTTATTGTTACTAAAAAACCCTGGATTGCATTTCCAGCCCCAAATCCTTGTTTGCAGGCTCAGTATACAGAGTGGATTTTCTGCTCTCAAGGTGTAGTTTATTTTCAAAAACAGCCATTCAAATTCAATCTTATCTTTGTTTTCAAAGGAAGATTCTAAAATGATTGGAGCAATGGTGCTAGGAGGAGAAGGCTAAATCTTGGGAGAGCAAACAAAGGCTGGGGCTGTGGAAACGCAAACATCAAACTTCTGAGAAATTCTATTAGGCAGCGAGACCAGCACTTTTCTGAAAAAGCTTCCATTTCCTCACTTGGGACACCTGACCTGACGTGTGAGGCTAGAAGGACCCAAGGACTTCTACTCACAGTTCTCTGACCAGGACACTTCGGCCTATGACCTATTTTGGTTTGTCCTCTCCTGTGAAGAAACCCATTTCTGCCTTCTTTGCTGTCAGAAGCAACCCCTAACAGTGGAACTCCTTTATTTCAGATTATAATTTTATGAATACCAATAATGTAAATAACATTTTATAAATAAGCAAAAATAAACAATATAATTAACTAATCCACATGAGTAATATAGCCACTAGTTACTGAAAGCTGTTCTAAGGACTTGATGCTACAAAGGTAGTACACTTGGCATCCATGCGCACAGGTGACCCTTCACACAATCCTGAAAGAATGCGGTGATTTTACACACTTCACAGAGGACTACACTGAGATTCAGAGAGGTTGATCTTTTTTACTTTGTTTATATTACCTTCTTTCTTCAGCGTTCCAAAACTCCTCACAATTTCGTGAACAACAGCTGCTCCGCTCTGAGGGTCAATGCCACCAAACACCCATGAGTCACGGTGACCTCCAAGAATGACATATCTGTCTAGAAAGCATCATTGCAGAATTACTTGTCATTCCAGGTCAACAACAGAGCAAACTGCAAATGACTCAAGAGCATCCAAACACAGAGCTTTCATGACTCAAAGAAGGATAACAAGGTTCCTGAAGACTTGTATAAATACACTATTTTGTTCTGATTTTGATGCGTGAAGAAAATATGAATGTGATAAACAAAGATATACTTCAACATATGATAGTAATCATAAGTACAGAAGTAATGTTACGTATAGAATTATAGAAATTATTCTATCCATGCCTTTTTATAATTCTGTTACTTCTCTCTTACCTACTTATCACTTTGCTTCCAGTATTTTCAGAGTAAGAGAACTCAGTGGCCACATAGTAGGTTCTCCATTTCCTACTCCTTCTGGTCAATTTTCAAGGTACAGCTCAGTGATTTTCCTCCTCTATAACTCTTTCCTAGCTTCTAAATGGGAGGGAAATTATCCCACGATCAAGCTGTCAGAGCAAAATCCTATCATATCCGACAAAGCAGTTACCACACTTGAATGTATGGCTCCTTGCCCATGGCTCCTTGTCCTCATTTTATCCCTCCATCCCTCATGCCTAATACAAAGCCAGCACAAAACAGGTACTCAGGAAGATTCAATGAATTGCCCATTATATATTATTTAGTACTGACCAAAAGCATACCAATATTCTTTATCCCTGAAAGAAGCACTGGCTGGTTCTAAGAAAAATGTGATTTAACTCTAATGTCTGTTGGTAACAAATACATAACCTTAATTCCTAAGGACTTGAAACATAATGAAGGCTATTTATAAAACTTATTAATCTGTAATTTCATCTGAAATTCTGTGGAAATCATGTGTCTATATATCTTATTAACTTCAGTGGAAAATAAAACTATATAAAGGATTCATTCCTTAATTTTCTTTCTTTTTTTGTGTTTTAGAGAGTGAGCACACATGAGTGGGGTTGGGCAGCAGAGAGAGAGAGAAAGACAGAGAATCTTAAGCTGAGCATGGAGCCTGATGCAGGGCTTGATCTCATGACCTTGACATCAGGACCCAAGCCAAAAATCAAGAGTTGGATGCTTAACTGACTGAGCCACCTACGCACCCCAAGTTTACCTTAATTTTCTAAGAGTGTTATCTTTTATACAGATGCTTGTAGCTATCATGAAGATATTTCCCCAAGCAAAATACATGGTAAACAAATCCAGAAACCCTGAGAAAATACCTCAAAATGACCTCTCCCTGCCCTTCCTCCCTTGATCCTTTACTTGAAGCATGCACAGTTTAACATTAACTAACCTTGGGCATCTAGCCAACATGGACCCACACTCCCTTTTCTTTACAACATGTATCACAATACAAAATTACCTCATATGTATGAATTCTATGCTTATGTACGTTTCCTGAGGGCGAAGAATTGCTGTGCTCTGTTCATCTCATATTCTCAGAGCTCCGAGGAGTCCCTGGCCTAGAAGAACTGCACAATCAATATCTGCTGGCCAAATGATTAGTTTACCTGGTTCTACAGCTCCTCTGAGAGTCCCAATCACATTGTATATTCTCGTCACTTTGTTGTTAGAATGGATGTGCATCTTGACTTTTCTAATGCAAAAATAAAGGACACATTCTGAAAATAACTTAACGCTCTGTCACCCACCATTTTTTAACTCTTACATCATTTTAAAGATTTCTAAATGTACACATGCAAGAATTCCATTGTTCAGTTGTCTGATACTAAGGATGTAAGTGCTCTCCCCTCCACAACTTGTGGGATTTCTTTTTCCTGCTGGTACTAGATATATTTTACTTTTTCAGTCATTCTCTGTAATTTTTTTTTTTTTTTGAAAAAAGATTTCCTCCCCCAAAAGAGAGTTACAATAGAAAGAGTCTCTTAACTGTGTAGAAAAGTTTCCAAGAAAGCCAGGTCCAACATTGTAGGGCACTTGGAGACTTCCTTTCCAGCTGCTATCTGGAGGCGGGGCCCCACCCATTTTCCTGTTGAATGCAAAAAGGGTTATTAGCTGAAGGAACACTTTGGAGCTACCAGTTAAAATGTCAGTGAGCTCGCTTTCTTGAGGGCCTGCTCCTAGGCTTCTATGAGTCAGGGAAACGCCATTTACCCCTCACTATGTCTCTTATGACGCGGGATCTACTGTCACTCCCCCTTCAAAGAGGAGAGGCGTGAGGCTTAGAGAGACAGGTAACACGCGTGAAGTCATGCAGCTGGTGTGTGGTACAGCTGAGGGTCAAACCGCTGGTAAGAATTCAGACTCTGCGTTCCCAGTTTCTAACAGAAAGCCAGTTTACAAAAGTGCTTTCCAGAGCACACACTGGGGAAGGAGCTCTGACGTCATACTTGGGGATTTTCTATTTTGTTATTTTTCCCACTTATAAATATCATCTTTCACAAAGTCCTTTCACACACATCTATTAGGGAGTGAAGAATAGCAAAGGAAAAGCTTTCACTTCAATCAACAGGCCCTAAAAGCTTCATGCTATTTTTTGTTTTGTTTTGCTTTAATTTAAAAAGGTAGAGAGGTGCCTCAGTGGCTCAGGTCATGATCCCAGAGTCCTGGGCTGGAGCCCCTCATCAGGCTCCCTACTCAGAGGGGAGCTTGCTTCTCCCTCTGCCTGCTGCTCCCCCCTGCTGGTGCACGCTCTCTCTTTCTCTGTGTCAAATAATAAAAACAAAACAAAACAAAACAAAACAAAACAAAACAAAACCTTAAAAAAAAAAGTAAAAAGGTAGAAAGACTCAGGCAGACCAACCAGTACATGCCACTAGCCCTGGTTATTTCTCAGAGGTTGACTGAGAAAGATAATGTGATAAAGTTTATGGAACGAAGGGGTTCTTGTGGTTTTACTTCAATATAACTGCCTTTACTCTTTTAAGACCACTGATTCACTCATTCTTGATTTTGAGACGGAAACCAAATGTGCCCTTGCTACACTGCAGCAAACAGAAGAAGAATGTGGTTCAAGGGAAAATTAAGAGCATGAGAAAGATCAATCTATATTTTATGACTTTATCTGTCCTCATAGACAACCCCACACACCCTCGGCTTTGCAATGGAGCAAGGTCTCCAGCTCCCTCCTTTGTTCTGGGCCTACACGCACCTGCTCTGCCCTGCCTGCCTCTCTGAGGAAATGTGAACAATTCAACTTGACCTAGAAGCTACTGCACACACAATACTAAAACAACCAATTAGATTATCTTCTCATAGAAAACTAATTATAAGTAATATTCTATTTTAAAATGCTCTATCAGAGAGTAAATGCTTACTTTTTTTTTTCCCCAGGAGTTTGGCTAACAAACATAATTTCAAGTAGTACACTATATAATTTATCTATTTATAATAAAATTTCACATAAAGACCATCAAGTAACATGCAGAGGCATTTTACATTGGTAAAAAGCATAATCAGTCAAAACAGCAGAGTATTAAATATGCAAAAATGTTGTAGAACATACGTGAAGAAATATATACCTATGCTGGATTATACACAAAATATTTCTATAATGATATATTGTAAGTTAACAATACTAATTGCTTTGGGGGGGTAAATGGGTAAGATGGAAACCTTTTACTGTATGCCCTTTGAATTTTAAACTGTGTAAATGTTATTTCCTTCTCGAAATAAAAACATCATAAACAAAAGAATATAAATTCATCAGGAAGAATAACAGTAAATTTGTGTATTATAACACAAGGAAGGAAATGAATAGTCCATATTCCCACAAAATAATAAAATATAAAGCTTCAATTGTAGTGCCCCGCAAGACAAGCAAACAGATCACTGGAACAGAATTTAATAGTTGTATGTAAGACTCTGATGTATCCATGTAGGAAATATAATACATCTATGGAGAATAGAAGTTTTAGTCAATAAATGTTACTGATACAATTAAGAATATATTATGCTTTAGGTACTTACTTCACTCTATAAGTAAAACATAAATTCCAAGAATATAAAAAAGTTGAATATTAAACTTTCAAGCCACAAAAATTTCAGGAAATATAAGTAAATGTTGAAAATGTCTCTGAAAAAATTTGATTGGATAGGTGATGCTCAACAAATATGTATGAACAGCATTGCATTTAAAATCTATATCCTTAGCAAATTAATTTTTATTTGTCCGTTTGGCAAAGATTTATTGTCTACAATGTTCAAGACAGTGTGATCTAGTCACTAAGGAACACAGATATATACACAACATGGTGGTTCTACCAAAGAGTGTAATCAGAAGTTAATCAGATATAAAGCCAACTATAATATAAAACAAAGCAAGACAAATGATAGAGAAAGTTGTAAAGAATATAGACAAAAGAAAACTTAATTTAGCTTGTGGGATCATGAACAACTTTCTAGAGGTTTTACTTATTTGAATTTTAAAGGATTAATTAAGATCTGGACATGGGAAGATGATGTGAAGAATGTTCCAGGTACAAAGTATGGTATAAAGAGGTACAGAAGCAGAAAAGCATAGGGCAAGTGTAAGGCATGGTGACTGTTTTGGCTGCAGTATAAGATGACTAGGGTAACCATGACAAAAGCCTGAAAAGGGGTAAAACTTTGTTTCTGGGAAAATGGAAATGTGTTTTACCCTATTCTTCCTGATAAGTACAACTAAATTCTCTGGACTGTAAGTGTATAGAAAACAAACATCAGGCTCTGAAGGGTGAAGAGAAGAAAACACACTAGCTTCGGACCTCAGAGTACAAGAAAAGACACAGTGATGTGTTCCTTGAATTTCCTTTTTGGTTTATCTACCCCAGACTTGGAGCTGAAGAAGCTGGCAAGCCAGAAATGTCCCATGGCACATTAGGAACATGCTATCTGACAACAGCTGAATACACATTCTTCTCAAGTGCATATGGAACATATTACCAGGACAGACTATAGATTACGCTGTGAAATGAGTCTAAATAAATTTAAATGACTGAGATCAGGCAAGCCGCTTATTAATTATATAATATTTATTAATCCAACTACAAAAGAAATAATTTAGCAATCAATAATAGACAGGAATTTGGTAAAAATGCAAATCTATGGAAATCAAAGAGCTGACTCCTAAGTACCCAATGGCTAAAAGAAAAAAAATCACAAGAGGAATTAGAAAATACTTGGTGTTGAATGCAAATGAAAACACAACATATCAAAACTTACAGGATGCAGCTAAAGCAGTGATTAGAGAGAAATGTATAGCCATAAACATCTACATTCAAGAAGTAGAAAGACATCAATCAATAAACTAGTCTTCCACCTTAGAAAACTGGACAATAAAGAACAAACTAAGCTAGTATCAATCATAAGAAAGGAAATAATAAAGATTGTAACAAAAATAACTAGAGAATAAAGGAAAAAAATAGAGAAAACCCAGGACACTAAAAGTTGATTCTTTGACAAGATCAACAAAATTGACAAGTAATAGCATGACAGATGTTATTATTATTGCTGTCATTATTGTAAGTGTTGCTATCACAATCCTAATTACTCAGGGAGGCAAATGAAAGCCATGTAATCGCATTCCCTTCAGTATAGATGGGAATCCCTCCCACCCAAGGAAATGTGGTTTTGCTTTACTTTAACTCACATCTCATCATCTTTTATCGAAATGCTCAGCATTCTTGGGCCATTATATGATTTTGTATCTCTCTTCATCTTCTCACAGATTTATTAAGAAATTCTCATTTTATGATGTATCCAACTTATAAAACATCTTTTGCAATTAATACATCATGTTAAATGGTTAACTGTTTGTGGACATCTGAGAATTTACTGTCAGGGACAACAAGCATACTCTTCACCTAAGTGTGCTGAGGGAGAAAATTTACACAGTGAAATTCATAAACAAATTATATATTTTTTGAAAAAAATGTATAAGACTAAATTCCAACTTTGTAGAATGTTTCATTATATCTTAGAAAGTATGGAAAAAGAAATAGGAGAGGGACCCCAATGGCTCAGTCGGTGGAGTATGTGACTCTTGATCTTGGGGTTGTGAGTTCGAGCCCCACGTTGGCTGTAGCGATTACTTAAAAATAAAATCTTAAAAAAAATAAACAAAAGAAATAGGAGCTGTCTTCCTACTTTTAATATATAAAGATCATCTCCTATTTCCAAGTAGACTCTGCTTCCAAAGTTCATTTTTAGATATCTAGATAGCTATATAAATCTGCCATTTCCACTTAGTAGTGTAGCATATGCTTGTTTCCATATCATTAGATATTCTTGTAGAAGATATATTTTAACAGCTCCGTAAACTATCATAGGCAGTGATGTATCCAACTACTTATCGATTATTAAAGATATCTATTATTTATAGTTTTCCACTATTATAAGTAATGTTATAATCACTTTCATCTTTTAAATATCAAAGATATTTAGATTTTATAAATATGTTTAGATAAACACACAGCCATGGTGCCCTCAGAAGTTGTGCCTGGATCCTGAATTCTAACCCATGTGGCAAAGCTGAGTCCAAAAGCAAAAAAGACCAAGGTGCTATTCCTTAATCTGCCCTTAAATGGCACAGGTCCCTCCACTACTCCAAATGCCAGCCTTCTCTGCTGTAAAAGGAGGTCATAAAAAGTCTCCTTATGGAGACTGGAATGAAATGATTAAGAATGCCTTAAACTCAAATAAGAAAAGGTCCTACCTGGCCAGATGCTTCTCTCACAATTCTACTTACAAAGAAGTCAAGCCCTCTCCTTCTAAAGGAGACTGGACAAGAAGGTACGTGCAGATGGAAAAAAGCAGGGCAGGAATGGGGAAAGGGTTCCAACGTCAGCAAAGCAAAGGGGGAAGAAGAATAGAGAGGAAAATAAAATGGAATTGCTCTCCCAGGGTGTCATCACAGGTCACCCAAGTTGTGGACAATACGAGGATGAGATGAGCAAGCGATTTCTTAGGAGAAAAGCTTGTGAGCGAAACAGCGGGGGGATGCGGGACAAGGCTGAAAAGCCAACAGACGGCAATGCAGGTCTCATATGGGGTGAAGGAGAAAGAGAAGGAAGGAGAGGGTGGTGGGTGGTGGCGTCAAGTTGGGCAAGCCTGCCTGCCATAGAATCCTGAGACAAAGTCTCCCAGGAGAGAGTCTCCCATGTGCCTCCCAGCGATGGGCCTGTTTTTAGTTGTCCCTGCTGCAACCAGTCACTGACTGGGAACGCCTGTGGGAAGTGTGGACTTGACCCAAACAGGGTGATGGATTTCAAAGCGCAGTAGCTAACACCGCTGATCAATCATGCCCCTACAGTTGGAGAGCTGGAAGTCTCATTTTTATGACTGTCACACACTGGATACCTCTCCGTACCGTAAATTTCAAGCTAGAACCACTATCCTTTAACATGGTGACAAAATTATAGATTCTGCCATCTCAGAGAATTTCAGCATTTCTGAATATTGATGAAATATTCAGATGTTGAATACTGTTGATAGTTGAAGACTGCCAATAAAGAGAAATATCTCAACAGCCACCTGTTTGCTGCCGACAAACTTACTCCAGGAGCTTCTGTGCATCATCGTACCCAACTGGATGGACAGGAATGCTTGGAAGACCAACAGCCTCTGTGATTTCACGTCTATAAGCGTATTCTGAAAAAAGTGGAACACATCTTAGTAAAAATTCAGTCCCTTTCTTTTTTCTTTTTTCAAAGTCGTTTTTTTTTTTAAGATTCTATTTATTTATTTGACAGAGAAAGAGATTACAAGTAGGCAGAGAGGGGTATATGTCTGTGATTTAACAGTCTTGCATTCAACACAACAGCATTCACCACAACACATTCCCTCCCCAATGTCCATCACCCAGCCACCCCATCCCCCCAGACCCCTCTCCTTCAGCAACCCACAGTTTGTTTCCTGAGATCGTCTCTTATGGTTTGTTTCCCTCTCTGGTTTCATCTTCTTTCATTTTTCTCTCCCTTCCCCTATGATTCCCTGCTTTGTTTCTTAAATTCCACATATCAGTGAGATAATATGATAATTGTCTTTCTCTGACTGACTTACTTCGTTCAGCATAAGACCCTCTAGTTCCATCCATGTCTTTGCAAATGGCAGGATTTCATTTTTGATGGCTGTATAATATTTCATTATATATACACCACATCTTCTTCATCCATTCATCTGTCAATGGACATCTGAACTCTTTCTATAGATTGGCTATTGTGGACATTGCTGCCATAAACATTGGGGTGCAGGTGCCCCTTTGCATCACTACATTTGTATGTTTGGGGTAAATACCCAGTAGTGCAATTTCTGGGTGTAGGATAGCTTTATTTTCAACTTTTTGAGGAACCTCCATACCGTTTTCCAGGGTGGCTGCACCATTTTTCAGTCCCACCAACAGTGTAGGAGGGTTCCCCTTTCTCCGCATCCTCACCAACACCTGTCGTTTCCTGATTGGTTAATTTTAGCTATTCTGACTGGTGTGAGGTGGCATCTCACTGTGGCTTTGATTTGTATTTCCCTGATTTGGTGACCTATTTTATCCAAGATGTATACCTTAGCTAGTTTTAAACCACACAAACTCAGGGGTGCCTGGGTGGCTCAGTGGGTTAAGTGTCTTTCAGCTCCAGTCATAAGCCCAGGGTCCTGGGATCAAGCCCCACTTGGGGTTCCCTGCTCAGTGGGGAGCCTGCTTCTCCCTCTGCCCCTGCTCAAGCTCTCTCTGGCTCTCTCTTTCTTCCTCATAAATAAATAAAATCTTAAACACACACACACACACACACACACACAAATTCAGTGATCACAGATATTTGTAAACCTTATCAAATAGCTGAGTACATTCAAAATAAAATGGCTCCCTTTGTTCATGATCGACAGTTTTACAGGGAAGCACATCAGCCCTACACAAGAAAGTGTATCCGGAGCCAGGCTGCTGGAAGCACTCACTTCTCGGTGTGGTGATCTGGGCAGCTGCCCTCTTGTCTCGGTTTCCTTCTGTCAAGCACAGGCAGTAATACTACGAAGCTAATAGGTCTGTTAATACGTGTAAGAGCTGTCATTCAGGAAACACTCCTAGAAAGTTATCACTATGGTATTTATATAACAGATGCAATAAGCATTTTCTAGACTCTATACTTTACTTTTTTTTTATTTTTTTAAAAAGATTTTATTTATTTATTGAGAAACAGAGTATGGGCAGGGAAAGGGGCTACGAGAGAAGGAGACAGAGAATCCTCAGTAGACTCTGGGCTGAGTGTGGAGCCCTATGTGGGACTCAATGTCACAACCACGAAATCATGATCCGGGCCGAAATCAAGAGTCAGAGGCTTAACTGACTGAGCCACCCAGGTGTGCCAGGACTCTATATTTTAAATGTGTCACTTTGGAGGTTTATAGAATGTCTCTTCTGCTGTCCCTTATCCACAAATAGGAAATCCAAAAACTTAAAAACCATAAATTTGGAGGGATTACTTACCATCAAACCCTGATCTGAAAACAGACAAACAAACAAACAAACAAACAAAAAAACCCTGATTTGATGCAAACTCATTTGACAGTAAAATCTAGTTTGAGCAGACATGTGGTTATTCATATTATTTATCCTTTATTACTTACCTCTGCTTATGATTATCCATACATTGTTGCAAAATATTTATATGCCTGCTTCCTGTATTCTATCCCAGCCTCCTGGGTGTCAGGCAGTATAGGGGATATGCCCCATAGTACTTTTAAATATCTGAAAATACCTGAGTTCTAAAACCCATCAGGCCCAAAGTTTCCAAATCAGAGATAAGGGAGGGACGCCTGGGTGGCTCAGTGGGTTAAGCCTCTGCCTTCAGCTCAGGTCATGACCCCAGGGTCCTGGGATAGAGTCCCTCATCAGGCATCAGGCTCCCTTCTCAGCAGGAAGCCTGCTTCTTCCTCTTCCACTCCCCCTGCTGTGTTCCCTCTCTCACTGTCTCTCTCTCGGTCAAGTAAATAAATAAAATCTTAAAAAAAAAATTAAAAAAACAATAATAGGTAAGGGACCTAGCCAATAATTTCCAGTTACTTCTTAGATGTAAAGAGAACTTAAAAAGTCATACTTCATCTGGAAACTCTTTAATAAAATCACGTAAAAATTTTTTTTTAGTCTCTTGTGATGATTAAGGTCTGATCACTCACCATTTGCTGGGTAACCAGGTGTGAGAGGGTCCCCTGCACCATTAAGATTTAAGATATTTCCACGCTGGACACCACGTCCAGGCAGATTCCAACCATCTGGATAGGACTTCACCCCAGGAGCAAAGTAATCAGCAGGATCTGAATACAGAATGACTCCTTTGGCCCCTGCCAGCTGGGCATTTTTAACCTGGAAAACACAATGTCTCTCTTATTTCAGGTTGGTTGTTCCAGATTTGATAATATCTTTTTTGGGGGGGGGGTGAAATTACAGTTAAATGAATAGCTAAACTTTATTTTCAATTTTTACCATTAGACCTACAACAAAGGGCATCGCACAGAGGACTAGCTTTTGCTTTTTCCTACTTCAGTTTCTAAAATTGAGTTTCTAAGAAAAAAAATAAAATAATAAAATAAAAATGGGTTTCTAGGGATGGATCATCCCTCAGAGCTGTAGCTTTAGGAAATGTCCGTAATAGTGATAGCAAGTACTTGTTATTTCTTTCACTAGTCTAGAAGCACAAGAAGAAAGCTGACTCCACAGGCCAGATTTCTATAACATATGACCAGAAGGGAATATTTTTGAAATTTAATTTCTCGCACAAAAGGGGAAAAAAATGAACAGATCAAATGATAGCAATTTTTTTAAAACTGCTGTGTAGAATTTGGTTTCTCTGATTACCTATAATAAAAATTCACATTAAAATTGAATTTAGTAAGTATTTTCAAAGATAACATTAAAAACAAATATACTGATGACAACAACAAATACAGTGAACGTTTCTATGTAGACCACAGACATAATGGGCAAGTTTGGACAAATCTGCTTTGTCCTCCTTGAACTTCTACACTGGTTCAAACTCCAATGACCCAATTTAAAACCCCTGTCTATAAGCTAGTAAATGTGTCCTCCCTATAAAGTGGCTGTATTAGAGAATATGAAAGGATCATGATCCTCAGAAAGTTTTAAGGATATGTTTCTATATAGGTAAGATACAATATATTTTTTTATATAGGGGGTAAAGAAAAAAAATGATTTTTACCTTATTTCCTCTGAAAATTTTCCCGTATCTGGCAATCACAATCTTCCCAGAGCAATTGATTTTCAGGTCCCTCTCTAGTTTAAAGAAGTCTTCAGTCTGTGCATAGTTAACATACACGAGATCACCCTGTTGAGATCAGGAATGATTTAGTACAAGTACGATTTGATCTGAGGAGGTTTCTCTACATGAGGACTGTTTCACACCTTTGAATGAGGGAAGAGGCAAGAGCAGGCAGGAGAAAAGGAGAAAAGCACAAGCCTCACCTAAGAGATTCAAAGGAGAAATGGACTTGAATTAAGACAGGTGGCTGAGTTAGAGATGTATGAATTCAACAGTAAGCTTGGTCTACATGTTTTCTCTAGAGTGGCTATAACGCTATAGAAGTGTTCCCTCCAAGATGTACATGAATATACACGTTGCCGCATGTAGTCTGGAGGGGTCCGGGCACACTAGGTCAAGAAACCCTTGAGGAGGGGCACCTGGGTGGCTCAGTGGGTCAAGCCTCTGCCTTTGACTCAAGTCATGATCTCAGGTCCTGGGATCGAACCCCACATCGGGCTCTCTGCTCAGCAGGGGGCCTGCTTCCCCCTCTCTCTCTGCCTGCCTCTCTGCCTACTTGTGATCTCTCTCTGTCAAATAAATAAATAAAATCTTAAAAAAAAAAAAACAAAAACAAAAAACAAACCCTTGAGGACAGCTTCATTCTTAAAGTACTTTCACAACTAGTAGCCTAATGGGTCTCCACTACCACCCATAAGGAAGAAAACTGCTTTAGGAGTCTGGTTTCATATCATTAGTGTGACCTCATGCAAGTCTTAATAACATCTGTGAATCTCAGTATTCTCATTTCCAAAATGACCTGTTAGATGAGACCAGGATTCTTCATTTTTTTCTCACCTACCTCTACATTAATTTTTGAAAAACAACAATACCCCCTCACATATTTACTTGACATCTAAAATCGTTTATCACACCTTTAAGTAGCTACAACAAATGCAATTGCCAGTATACTATAACTATTAATATTTTGAGAAGCAATTTTACATCACTTTTTATACGTATCCAAAGGAATATACACACTATACTAATTTTCTAGTCAACATCATCCATTTGAAAAGGAAGACACTTTTCAGTGAGAATTTTATCACCCCTTTTCTCCTCAAACTTCTGTCTTGTCCCCCTTTCCCCAAAGAATTTTACTTTAAGGTAAAATATATTTGTGCTGGACACTGGGATGTGCTGCCCAGATTCCCCTTCGACGAGGACCTTCTGGCTCCAGCCACAAGGGAGGCTCTCTGCAAACAGCCTTCGGTTCTCAGGTCTCCTTAGGAATTGCCTCAGCTACAGACAACAGCCCTGCTCAAAGTCATGCCCCTTCTTGGGGTGTCACAGTCTGTGACTGGTCAGTGGGAAGTATAAAGCGTTGGACATTTTAGTCCAACCCAGGACATTTCTGAAGCACTCTTTTGACTCCAGAAACGCCCTCAGGCCAGCCTACGCTGTCCCTGAGCTGCCTTTGAAGTTCATGGCTCCCTCTGCTCAAACCAGCTTCTCTTCCCTCCCCTGACACAATTATTGATCCCAAGAGAATACCTCTTAATTAACGTCTAGGATGCTACGTTTCATTTCAGTTTCTGTGACCTAGAATCTAGGAATGCCTGGAAGTCTTTTCCTGATCACTACCAAACTTCCCTTGATTAAGAGTATGCGTGTGTGTGTGTGTATGCACACTGAATTTTAAAAAATGTCTTGTAACAGGATGTGTGCACTAAGAAAATTCTTTAGGAGTAAGCTAATTATTAGCAGTATCAGATTGAGTCCAACAACATTACAAATTTGTGTAAATGATACCCAACCATAAAATTTTACTTGAAATATATTTCTTAATGCTATTAGATATTAAAACATCAGGTCACTGGATGAAAAAATTGTTGCTAGAATGAGACAGGACTCCACATTAGTTCTATTCACATTTCTTGTTTTTAGACTTAATTTCTGAGAAACCTTAAGATGGGAGTGAAAGAAGTTCTATTGCAGAATTCTCACTAGGTTATTTAAACTCCTTCCAAGTTACAATGCCCAAATCACACACCAATCTATTATCCAAGTTAATTCTAATGATGTCAGCTAGACGCTCAACTAGGCTCATCTAATTTTGCTCAATTGCAAACCATTTGACTTGCCAAATCTCTTGTTACCAGCTATGAGAATCTTTCACTATTGTCTCTTTGTTCAGAACCTCAGAAATTTTTTTTTTTTTTTTTAAATATTTTTTTTTATTTATTTATTTGACAGAGAGAGAGAGATCACAAGTAGGCAGAGAGGCAGGCAGAGACAGAGAGAGGGAGAAGCAGGCTCCCTGCTGAGCAGAGAGCCCGATGTGGGGCTCGATCCCAGGACCCTGGGATCATGACCTGAGCCGAAAGCAGAGGCTTTAACCCACTGAGCCACCCAGGCACCCCCAGAACCTCAGAAATTTTTATGACTCAGAGATATGCTTCATATTGTTTTAGGATGGGTGACAGATGTCTTTCATTTGTAAAAATAAGATAAAAGTGAGTATAAATAAGAAAGTGGGAACAAAGTACCAGCAGGACCTGACCATTGGCTAGTTCTCAATCCAATGTCATTGTACCCTGAGAAATTGGCGGTGGACACCGTTCTCTTTAAAATGATCTGTCTGCCTTTGGAAAGTCTTCACACATCCTAGTTTAAAGTTGCTGGGCTGGACAATTTCTCATATCTCATATTCTTATTTTTATCGTTTCCCCCTTCAGCTACATTTCTCCTAGAATGTGCACAACAAATGTACAACAGATACTAACAAAAAATCGTTTCCAAGCTAATTCTAGGATTCATTTGACAAACACGTTGAAAATATATCATTACGATTCCAGCAATGTTCTATGAACTAGAGATACAGCATGTCCCTGTCCTTGGAGGAACTTACATTCAAGTGAAAGGCAGAAAGATAAGATAATAATAAAAACAGTAACTAACAGGTAAATTACATAGTATATTAAAAAGTGGTAAGTGCTGTAGAAAATTATTTCAAAGTTTAAATAGAATCTAGTACTTGGGTGCATGCAATTTTAAACTAAAAGAGGAAAGTCTACTGAGAAGGTGACATTTGAATCTTTGCTTCAGTAAAGGGGTTACTTTTAGTTCTTATATTTCTTCCTCAGACAATGCAATATTAATGCACTATTAATGGCCGTACTGTATGCCTCATTTATAATTGTTAGCCCTCTCTTGGAGCTCACTCTTAGTCTGTGAATATAGAGTAATTAACCAATTTAATTTCAGTGAATTTTGTCTTAGTGTCAGTGTCCTACTTGAAATTTATCCCTATTTAATATCACCAACTTTGGAGAGACTCCTTCCTTAAATGTCTGTAAGTGGCGGCTGTCTTTTGATAAATCTGCAATCCTCACAAACAAATGAGGGATCGGAGGAGACATTTGTTTAAAAACGACAGTCCACTTTGAAAATGAAAACAAGCATGATAGATATGTCCTCTGGGCAGTTCACAAATGCAAGCTGTCACTGTAGGTTAGAAAAAGGCTTTGTTTTCAGACAATGACCTTCTTGTAAAGTTTACACTGTACCATTGTTCTATGACTGGGAATAAATACAATCTTGCACTGTTAGCCTAGAATTTTCCATTTCTTGTAAGCTTCCATCTTCCTGTTCTTGTTAATTGAAATAGTACCGGGAGGCAAGGCCTTTGGCTCCCAAAACATAGTTCTTAAAGCCCTCAGAATCCATGTCACCTGGGGCCTCCTTGGAAATGAACAATGAAGACCTACCCAAACTCAAGGGCGTGGGAATTAGAACGTGTTTTACAAGCCTTCCAGTCTATTCATGGTACGTGTTGACATTTGAGAACTGCTAGATTAGATTATATTTTTATTTTATTTTCGTTCTAGTTTTTTAAAAAATATTTTATTTATTTATTTGTCAGAGAGAGAGAAAGATCGAGAATGTGCACAAGCCAGGAGAGCAGCAGGCCGAGGGAGAGGCAGGCTCCTCGCCGAGCAAGAAGCCGGATGCAGGACCCTGGGATCATGACCTGAGCTGAAGGCAGACACTCACCTGACTGAGCCACCCAGGCACCCTACAGTGAAACATTTTAAGCACAGACATATATAACTTTAAAAAGAATTAGCATTGCACTGGCTAAGTATAGGTGATCCAGTAAAGCCCATCAGCCAGCAAACTCATCTACTATTTGAACACAAACAAGAAACACAGAATCACAGACTCTTCCTATTAACCTAGAAGGGTTTAGGTCTACTTGAAAGAAATGAGTTAATAATCCCTATGACTCTTACGAATAAAATAATTCTGTCGAAGTCCAAAAATTACTTGCAATTTCCACTAATTATACATTGAACTCACAAACAAATGTGGGAATAATTTTCTCCTTTTGGCATTCTGTCTTCTCATCTAGAAACATACTTTTTTTATACATAATATTTTCACTGCTCAATAAATTTTACAGTGCTCTTTAAGTACTTCGCACTCATTGAAGACTTTTAAAGTGTATTTAATATTTCATGGCTCTTTTAAATTAAGTTTTTTTGTTATATTTCCTGTTCCTATACACTACTTGTCCACAGGGACTTAACTCTAATCTGATAATATTAATGCTATTTTTAAATAATGATGTATTAGTATTTTTTGTATATTCTGATTATACAGCTATATCACTGTAAATAATGAATTAATAAAGAAGACCCAAAGTATAAAAACATAAGGAGAACAATTGGGCAATAATAAAATTAATTTCTTTTCAATAAAGGGCAACTTGGGGTGCCTGATTGGCTCAGTCAGGTAAGCATCTGCCTTTGGCTCAGGTCATGATCCCATGGTCCTGGGTCTGGGCTCTCTGCTCAGCGGAGAGTCTGCCTCTCCCTCACCCTCTGCCTGCCCCCTGTTTGTGCTCTCTCTCAGTATCTCACAAATTAAAAAAAAAAAAATCCTTAAAAAGGTAAGGGCACTTGGGTGGCTCAGTCATTAAGCATCTGCCTTCGGCTCAGATCATGATCCCAGGGTCCTGGGGTCCAGCCCAGCATCAGGCTTCCTGCTCAGGAGGAAGGCTGCTTCTCCCTCTCCCACTCCCTCTGCTTGTGATCCCTCTCTCGCTGCCTCTCTCTGTCAATTAAATAAATAAAATCTTAAAAAACAGAAGAATAAAAATCAATCAATCAATCAAAAATAAAGGGCACTTTAGATAACATGAACAAATGGATGGAAAATTAGAAAAAGGTATTTGTAATATTTAAACCAATATGGAATAAATAATGAAAATATTTAAGAAACCCTTAAATTTAATAAGAAAAAGGTTGAAAATTCAACAGGAAGAAGAGAAGGCTTTACTTAGTCATTGCACAGAATAAAACCAGAACAGCTAATAAATAAATATGTTTACAGATGAGCAACCTCACTTGTAATCAGAGAAATATCAAAAATCACAAAGTCATATAATTTCAAGTGTTGATGAATATATATGAGGAAACAGGAACACTCATTTAGTGTCAGTGGAAGCAATCAACTGCTACAGTCTGGACACTGTGAAATTAAATATTCCTACAAAACAGCAATCTCACAATGGGTTTACTGTAAACAGAGAAACCCTTGCAAGCCCAGACAGGGACGCATATGAGGATATTCACGACAACGCTGTGCTGACGAGGCTTTCGGAGTAAAGCAGTGCTGTCCTCAAAGAGAATGGGTAAGTTACATGTGGTGTGCATGTAACATGGAATGATAGGCAACAGTAAAAAGTAATGAACTACCCTGACATAATGCGACACGGACAGAGTTTTAAAAGGCCATTGATTGAAAAGAGTAAGAGAACAAGGAAGACCTAAAGTTTCATGCTATTTACATAAATTTAAAATACATCAAACACAAAATAAGGCCATATGTTTTCATATGAGCCTGGGTGGCTCAGTCGGTTAAATGTCTGACTCTTGATTTCGGCTCAGGTCATGATCTCCGCTTTGTGAGATTGGAGCTTGCCTAAGATTCTCTCTCTCCCTCTCCCTCTCCACACCCCGCACGGCCTGCTCTCTTCCTCTCTAAAGAAAAACAAAAAAAAGAATATATGCTGCACAGGACACGAATACATTGGGCAGGCGGAGAGGAAGGAGACTGAGAGTAAGAATGAGAGATAAAAAGAAAAGAAAAGAAATTAAATTAAATATCAGACATGGGCCCATGATGGTAAGGCACCTTAATCCTGGAATAAGTCTAAGTGACCTCAGTACACCTGAGATCTAAAAGACATATTTTCACTTCCCAAAATATCTCTTCACTTCCAAATGTTATATATCTCATTCCTATCTCATGTCCACTATGAAATAATTATGATTGTGAGCATTCTATTTATGTGCCAAATAATAGAAATAATTTTTCTAATACTATACCATTAAGAAGCATACTATTCATGTGAAGTAAATTTCATACAACCAATGGAAAATACTCTTTCATTCTAAGTTTGCAAGAGTTTTTAAATTATAAGTTAATAAATCCAATACATTTGAAAATAAAAAATAATATTTTCTCTCTTACTTATTAAAAAATATGGCACTGCCTGGTATTAAATCATCTTTATGTTCTTGTAATAAATTCTAATTGACTAATAAAAGCCTTCCATTAAGTGATACTTCAATATAACCAACTGTAATTAGCAATTTCTTTTGACTGTATCCCGGGCACTTTAACCCAATACATTCAAAATTGAATTTACTTACTGTCAAATATTATAATAGGAGAGACAACTTTTAAAAAGATAGTAATAAATTATATTGAACTCTTTCAATTTAGGTTTCTTATAAAAAACAAAGTACCTTGCAGGAATCTGGGGGTTGACTACAGAATTTCAGATGATAGTTATGCACACTGCTTTACTGAGTAGACCATACAGAATTTTCTAGAATGGACATTCATGCTCTTCATTTGAAAATGGCAACAATACTATTATTCAAATTCTTTGAAAACTAATCACTGCTATGTAACAGTAGTAATTAAGGCAGTGTTTTCATACAATGGAAATTACTTAGCAATAAAAAAGAATGAATTAAAAGCTAAAACACGTGAATCTCATAGACTCTAATTTAGTGAAAGAAACTGGACACAAATGATTACATGCTGTACGATTCCATCGATACAGATTTTAAAATACGCAAAACTAATCAATGTGGCAAAAACAATTAGAATGACTGCCTGGCAGGGGGTCGGGGGTGTGATACTGACTGAGAAAGGACATAAAGGTACTTTCTGAAGTGATGGTAATATTGTGTGTGTTAAGGGGTTTGGATTACACAGGTACATGCATTTGTCAAAAGTCAGTAAATGTGTATTTTGGATTTCTGCATCTCACTGCAGTAGATTTTACCTTTAAAAACTGTCGACAAAGCAATAAATGGTGTTTTTCTTATTAATTCTTATTAATTTTCTTATAAATTCTAATGGCCTGTGAAAAGGGGGTAAATTTGAATTACGTCAAAATCTCCTTATCACTCTTTAATTGTTTCCTGCATGTATGAGGGGGTTCTGTCTGTTATTTGTATATTATTGTATTGCATTGTTACCTCTGGCATCCCCTGGGGAGAGAAGGCATTAAAAGGTGGCACAACATCTGAAACATTTTCATATCCTGGAGGAAGTGGTTCAAACAATGACGAGTTGAAAATCTGGAAAAGTAAAAATAAACTAGTCGAAACTGAGTCAGGTAAAGTTTGATTACTACAAACAAACAAGGAAAAATGTACTTTATCGTTGCTGCCAATAAAGGGTTTTGTATTTTGTATTTTGAAAATACATAACAAATCCCCAGCACTGTGCTAGAAGAATAAACTACAGACCCAGAGAGCATCTATAGAGCACCAGGTTTGACTTAGGAGGGAAATTTTAACACCCAAATAAAAAGTAGCATTGTACTGTAATCTTAAACCCTTATAACATTGCTAAGATAATTATTTAGCAACAAATTAAATACCAAATTTGCTTCAATAAAAAAACTTACATTTGGGGGTGGAATCCATATCTAATAGTATCTAGATACACTGAACAACATTCACACTGAAAAGAACTAAAGATGCTGAACTATATATAAAATATTATCCTTTTAAGTGTATCATCAAATTGGAAGGAAAAAAAAAAGTAAGGAACCTCAGAAGCCAAAAAAAGGGGGCGTGAAAGCAGCAATCTCAAGAGATTCCACTAAAGCCTGGCTTTGCCTTCTCTGGACCCATGAAAGCCAAAACAGAAATTCTGAGATGGTATGATAATTGAGTATAATAAGATACCACTGCATAAAGCTGGGTTGCCAAAGAACACACTTTAGGGTTAAGGATAGTACATATGAGGGCTTGTAAACTGAAGAGAGGGGCGCCTGGGTGTTGCAGTTTGTTGGGCATCTGATTCTTGGTTTCAGCTCAGCTCATGGTCTCAGGGTTGTAAGATTGAGCCCCACGTTGGGCTCTGCACTCAGCATGGAGTCTGCATGGGATTCTCTCTCTCTACACCCCCCCTCTCTAAAAATCAATCAATCAGTCAATCTTTCTAAAAAAGAGATAAAGAGAAGAAAATAGAAAGGATGTCAAGGAGCTAAATTTGAATATATAATGATTAAGAATTTTCCAAACTGATAAAATTATGAACTCTTAAGATTCAGATGGTCCAGTGAATCCTGGCTAAGCTAGTAAAAAACTAATCTGCCTCCAGACCGGTCACAGTAAAATTATGATATTCAATATACTACTTAACGTTCAAAGTTACAAAAAAGAGATTATACAAGAAACCCAAACAGAATAATAGACTGCCACTCACTTCTCAACAACATTAATGGATGCCACAAAGCTGTCAAATATTCTCTCCATGTGTGAAGGGACAGTAACTGCCAAACTACAAATCTAGGTCCCACAAAAACATCCTTCCTTTGGAAAATGAAATGGGAATGCCTGGGTGGCTCAGTCGATTAAGCATCCGACTCCTGATTTTGGATAGGGTCATGATCTCAGGGTGTTGACATTGAGGCCCATGCTGGACTGCAAGCTGGGTGTGGACCCTGCTTAAGATTCTCTCTTTTCTTTCCTTTGCCCCTCCCCTCATGCATGTACCTCCCTTCCCCCCTCTCCAAAAGACTTAAAAAAAGGAAATGAAAGACATATTTCCTACCAAAAATTAACAGCTTGGAGCCAAACTTAAAAAAAAAATCTCTAAAGGATATCATTGAACAAAACAAATAAAGCCTCTAAAAGAAGCTCGAAGACGATTCAAGAAAGACTGATAAGGAAGGTATCCTGATTATGTGGGAAAAATGAATAAGTATGTACTGTACATAATAATGAAAACAAGTATTATTCAAGTTGACAAGAACAAGATTGAATTAGAATTATGGGCATAAACTGATAGGGTATGACCAAAGTGAAAGTATTCTAAGATGTCTGTATTGTAGAAATATTGACTGAGCCCCATACATACTTTAAGGTTTTGCTGAGTCATTTTGACCTTGGTAAACGGTCAAGTATAGCTTCTCTGGGAGCCCAGGAGGAGAGCCCACAAACATAAGAAGTTGAAAACTTCCTTTCTTTTATCACAACCAGGAGTTGATTTGGGGGATATTTATTTCTATTTCTTTATCTTTTTAAAAAAGATTTTATTTATTTATTTGACAGACAGAGATCACAAGTAGGCAGAGAGGCAGGCAGAGAGAGAGAGAGGAAGGAAAGCAGGCTCCCTGCTGAGTAGAGAGCCCGATGTGGGACTTGGTCCCAGGACCCTGGGATCATGACCTGAGCTGAAGGCAGAGGCTTTAACCCACTGAGCCACCCAGGTGCCCCTCTATTTCTTTAAATAACATGCTATGTTTCAGATTTAGGCATTATCTATGGACATTGTGACAGTTCAACTGTTTTCATCCCTCAGTACCATGTTGAAAAGTAGTGATAGATAATCTAAACTCAAAGGGAATTTTTTTAATGTCTCACAATTAATTTTGATAGTTGCTATGACCTTTATTGGGTGATATAAATTAACTTCCTTTCCAAGTTTACTAAGAGTTTTTATCATGAATTCAAGTTCCATTTGTTCAACGCTTTTTTTGGGAGGGGGGGATTTTTTTTGAGATATGCAACTTTTCTTTTTCATAATGATAATTATATTACTTACATGTACATATTACATATTACACATTTGTCCTGTATTTTTGCAATTTGCTTGTTGGGTTATCATTTCTAGATTATACTTGCCTTATGAAATGAGTGCAGTTTTTAACATTCTTTGAAATAGGTTGTATTATATTTAAATGATCTTTTAGTCTTTCAAACTTAAAGGAAAACCAGTTGGTCTTGACGCCCTGTGTTGTGGGAGTTTTTGAAGAACTGATTTAATTTCTTTGAAGTTATAGAACTATTTGGATTTTTAATAATACATTATTGTGTCAATTTTCATTTTTTTTTTCCATTTCACCTCAGCTGTGAATTACTGGCACACATCTTCCTAGCATTATCTTTTCTTATCTTTCTCATCTGTGTGGCATCTCTAGAGATGCCTCTTTTTTCACTCCTTATTTATTTAGGTTTATTTAGGCTTTCCTTATATTTTTCTTTATTGATCTTTGTCCTTTAGGGGACAAAAGGGATTATTTGGGTGGATTACCTCATCAGTGCTGACCGGGTAATTCCAGATGGACTAGTTAAAGGTCACATTCCTGGGAGAGGCTGAAACTGCATTAGGTTGGATATTAAGTCTTGGTTTGCTGAGTGGGGCTCAGTACAAGTAACTCCATTTGGGGCCTGTTGTAACTTTTCCTCCAACACATAAAAAGAAATTTAGAATTGTTGGTGAAATGAAACACTTAGGTAGTGACCCTCTTTATCTCTTAATAAGGTTTTTGACTTTGCCCTAAAACTTACTTTTTAAGATAAAACCATTTTTTAAGTCAATATTTACTTGGTGTTTCTTTTTCAGTTTTGTTGCTTTCAAACTTGTTGTGATGTTATGTTCAAGTCACTCCTTATAAAATAGTACATAGCTGATTTTACTTAGTCTGACACATTATGTTTTTAATCAGATTTTTTCCTTTAGATATTTTTCTAATTACTGATACACAGCATTTAAGTCACTTTTACTCTCCTATTATGTGATTTTTACTCTTCCTTTTTCGCCCAGTGCTCCTTTTTCTTATGTGAAAATCGTGTATCCTGGGCAGCTGTCTTAACTTGAGCTCAAATAAAACTCTTTTGCCATTCCTTTAAAATTTAAAAGGTTTGTCCATTTTGTGTCAACAGTTGAATAGTGCTTGCTTCAGGAAAGGGAGAATTAGGGAGGAAGCAAGGCACTTTGGAGAAGTATGTGACTCTTTATGTTCACGTGTACTTTGAATAAAAATAAAAATGGAAAATGAACTAATGATATAGCTTTATAGGAACTAATGATAGGAAGCTTTAGGCAGTGTGATATTGTGATTTATAGTAAATGTATATTTGATCTGCATCCATGTCTGGCACGGAGCTCCTAAAACCTCCTAAAAGGAATTTCCTGATGAAAGCAACAAAGCTGTCTATTGTTATGTTAATGACTTAACTTTTGGACACCTCTTCAGGATGGGAGCTGGTAGCCAGGAGAACCAGCTTAGTGATTACAGGGTTGGGACTTTCAGGCCCACTGCCAAACTCCCAACCAGGAGGAGAGAGGAGCTAGAAGTTGAATCAATCACCAATAGTCAAAATTGAATCATCACACGTATGTAATGAAGCCTCCATAAAAACCCAAAGGATAGGGTAAAGAGATTCTGGGTTGGTGAACACACGGAGATGTCGGGGGCCTGGGGCTCCTAGAGAGGACCCGGAAGCTCTCTACTCTTACCACACACTTTGCCCTATACATCCTTCATCTGGTATTGATTCATATCATTTATCATCCTTTTAATAAATCAGTAATTTGAATGTAAAATGTTTTTGCATATGTTAATTTACTCTAGCAAATTAACCTGAGGAGGGGATCATAGGAACCTCTGATTTCTGCCCATCTGTCAGAAGTACAGTTAACAACCTGGGCTTTCAACGGGCATCCTGAGTTGAAGGGGGTCACTGGAACCTCCAGTCTATAGCTGGTAGGTCAGAAACACAGGTTGGGCTTGCAACTGGTATCTGAATGGGAGGGGGAGGGGGCAGTTTTATGAGACTGAACTCTTACCTATGGAATCTGACACTATCACCACATAAATAGCGTCAGAATTGGGTTGAATTATAGGGCACCCAACTGGTGTCTGAGAACTGCTTGTTGTATGTGTAGGGAAAACACTCCCCATCCCAACAGAAATTGGACAAGGAAGCCAAAAGAGACAGCTAACACCATTCCAGAAAATCTCCAGAATGACGTTTCTACATGATAAACCTTTATATTATGTGACAAGGTTGAAGAATTTAATAAATGCCAATAATGGCAAAACAAACAATGAAATGGAATAATAAAAGCAAAGTCACAGTCAAAATTGGGAGGTAAAAGAAGGAAAAAAGAAGTGCAAGTTTGTTATTTTCCTCATTGTATATAGATCATCCCCAAACCTGACAGATCAAGACAGAGAAAGAAAAATACACACACACACACACACACACACACGTATATTTATTTAACATTATCTATCTCTTATTTCATCATTAAATAACTTTCCTAAACATACTTTTATAAACTGCTTAGTACTTAATTATATAGATATCTCCCCACTTATCTAACAAATGTTATGGGACCATATATGGTATACTGATATTCCATGTAACTTTTTTTTGAATACCTTTTAAATTTTGAGATAGTTTAATATTTTAAAAAGATAAAGTATTAACTACAATAATTTAAATAGTAGTTAATATGGAAAGTTTTAAATCATATTAGGAAATTTAGCATGGGATTACATCACTGACAGGAACATGTAACAGCATATTTGCCATTAAAAGACTGATTCATTAGTCAATAGAAGGTGATCGACATATTAGGAAAAAAATTTTTAAATGTATATATATTTAAATCACATGACATTTTCAGGTCACTGATCAAGGTGGACATATTTGAAGCTATATACAATTGAGAAGGCCCAACTAACAAAAGGACAGAAGGAAACTATCTAGATTGAAAGGGGCTATTTCAGTTAAGATACAATAGCTCTAAAACTAAGGTATGATAAACAGGGTTAAGCAAAAGAGTTTTACTTTACCAGCATTCATACTGAATACATATCATACTAAGAAATACCTCGATTACTTGTATTATCTTTTCTTCCTCAAGTATATACCCTAACTTGCAAACAAGATTATAAATTCTTTAGATAATCATTCTATAGACATTCTCTCCAAACTCTCTTCTGCCTTCAAATGCCCATATCCAAGTTCTGGGCACAGAGCTGAACACATGATCTTATAAGTCATGCCACTGAGTACGAATAAAAAGCAGCAGTCTCAAACTACACACCACGTGTCTTGAGTTTCCTCACACCCCCACACTTAGTATCTTTTATAGTCTGAACCTATAAAAAATTGTGTCTATTTTATTTGCCCGAAAGTATTAATATATATCATATTCTGTATCAGCACGCAATACTAAAAAACAGAATATACAACTGTCATCAAGCATTAATTTTTCCAACATCACTCCAAATTCAAACATCATAGGAAAGGAATTGACAATGGCAAAGGGATACTAAAGACAACATTCCCAAGTTCCAATAATATTGATTTCTATCAATAATTAGAGATGGTATGAGGGCATACTCTCATAAAAGCTGTTTAAAAATAATAGAGATGAGGATAGTTTCTTATCTCTTTGTTTTACCTCATTTCCGTCTTCATCAATTATTGAGATGTAGTTGGGATGAGTCTTATTTGGATAGGACAACAGGACATCATAATGGGCTAACTCAACAGAATCCAGGCCAAATTCTTTCCACTGGGATTGAATTTGCTTTGCAAGCTGAAAGTTTTGTTCTGTTCCTGCTAAATGTGGCAGCCGTGTAAAATTACTGGTGAACAAAAATTGAAAGTGGTTAGAAATTAATGTTTAGTCAGCCTTTCTCCCAAATGAACAACCAAGGAAGGCAGATTGACATTTAAAGGGTGCTTTGAAATGTGATACTTTAAAAAAGCAAAGTGGTACTATTATCGCATCAAATAGATTTTCAAAGCGTATTTTGAAGTTTTCATGCTCTAATTTGTACTTATTCAAGAGAAAAATTGGAGAAACTGATCTTTGTAGAAAATTGTTATGTGCAGTCCTGTGGGTGTCCCTAGATAGTAGATGAGGAAAGTGTCCTCTTCTTTCCTTAAGACTCATGCATCTTAGAACTTTCATGGAATTATTTATTTCACTATGTGAAATAGATTTAGAAGGTAAAAGATATTTTCATACAAAATACCAAGGTGTGACATGCCAAGAATGATTGATAATTACATTTATTTTTAAATACTTCAAGTTATGGCCAAGTGAGAAACTTTTTGATTAGCAACCTTTATAAAGTATCTTCATTAAAGAATAATCTAAACATATTTTGAGAATCTCAGACTGAATCTCTTGTGCTCCATTCATTGTGCATAGTAATTCACTTAAAAATCAATGATGATAATAAGCCTGACCAGGAATATCTCTAATGAATAAGCTATGTGGGCAGAATTTCAGCTATCAAAAATATTTTCACGAGTTTATTACTTTCCCATTTAATATATCTGGATACTGGTGCCTTTGTTGTTTAAATTTCTCTCTCTGTCTTGGAAATGTGTTGTTTCCCTGAAGATTCAGCTCATTGGTATTTTCATCTTAACCCACTTAAAGAGAAAAAAAAATCCACATGCCATCATGTATCATAAAAAGACATTTATTTCTAGATCTTCACACACTTCTCCTTCTGAATATGTAGGGTTTTTTTTTTCTAAAACCAACACATGTCCATCCTTATAGGGTTGTTTTTTTTTTAATTAATAGGCAATATGACTATAATTCCATTTTTAAATGTTTACTTTTACTGTAAATTTATCTTAATTTTTGACTTGGAAAATCAACTTCCCAGAAGAATAACTCTCAATTTAAAAAAAAATGGAGTTCTTGTGATTACTTTTTATTAATTCTATTATAATAATTTACACTGTATTTACAAAGATAGTATTAAAACCCCTATTCAAAAAATGTTTAAGGGCTTAACACTATAGGGGTCAAAGGTGGGCTGCCCCAAGATGGGCCACTTTGGCACGAACATTATTCTGAGCTGAAGGTCATCAAAACCCTTACAGTCTCAAAAGAAACTTCTGCCACTCCCTTAAAAACACAGAAGACTCTAAATTGATGATCTTTCTCAAAATAAGGGTTATGAGCAGAAATCAATTTTATCTGAGTGATCCATCTGTATGGCAGGGCAAATATCTAATTACCAAACATCTGCTTTTCTTATCACCCTACAAAGTGCATTCCTTTCATATACCTCATTTTGCCTGTCTTTGGAATTCCCATGTCTATATGGATTCCCCACGCATACACTATTAAGTCTGATTTTCTCCCATGAATCTCTCTTGTATTTCGAATTTCGAATGTGTATTCACAAAAGGTAGTAACAAAAATAATACAATTCTAAGAGGCAGCTGAGCTGTCTTTGTATCTTTTCAATGTATACCTGCAGAGATAACAGAAAAAGAGCCAACACGTTGTTATTTTTTTTCTATATTCTACAGATCACAAACTGTAACATAACTAAAGTAGATGCAGATTATGCATATTTCTTCAAGTCAGAGTGATCACTGTCGCTACATGTAAGAAATAGGGCACTGGCTGGCTCAGTTTGGTTGAGCATGTTCCTCTTGATCTCAGGGTTGTGAGTTTGAGCCCCACGTTAGGGGTACAGTTTACTTAAAAAAAAAAAAAATAAGAAAAACGAATAGTTGTCAATAGGGAATCTTGAACCTGTTCTCCCTACCACCAAAAAAGAAAGGAAGGAAGGAAGGAAGGGAGCGAAGGAGGGAGGGAGGAATTGATTATCAGACCTGGCTACTAGGAGCGAAATTCCTCGTAATACTTTTGTAATTACCAATGAGGATACAACGCTATGCTACAATCAGGGCTGGAACCCACACATTGGAGCAAAGCTGATCCTAATGAAGAGTAGGAAAAAAATTCACTTCCAGTGATAAATAAACTCATACAATCCTGTAAATGGTATAGCAGAGGTTTTGCAACTAACCCCTGTAATCCTGGCTAAATCTTCAGTTTCTCATCTATACCCGTGGAAAATATTGCTGCCTCACTACTTTCCAAAGCTCTGTAGCTCAATTAGGTAACTTAAACTGCACCTCTTAATTTTTCTTGTTTTAATCAGTTATGAAATGCGTTGCAAGTAATTTGCCGATTCTACTAAAACATCAAATTTTCTTTTTTTTTTTTTTTTAAGATTTTATTTATTTGTCAGAGGGAGAGAGAGAGAGCGAGCGAGCACAGGCAGACAGAGTGGCAGAGGGAGAAGCAGGCTCCCCGCGGAGCAAGGAGCCCGATGTGGGACTCGATCCCAGGACGCTGGGATCATGACCTGAGCCGAAGGCAGCCGCTTAACCAACTGAGCCACCCAGGCGTCCCTAAAATATCAAATTTTCTTAAAAAATAATAATTTACAGATCATTCCAAATAGTCAACAACTTGTATTTAAAAATGGGCTCATGGGACACCTGGGTGGCTCAGTTGGTTAAGCAGCTGCCTTCGGCTCAGGTCATGATCCCAGGGTCTTGGGATCGAGTCCCGCATCGGGCTCCTTGCTCGGCAGGGAGCCTGCTTCTCCCTCTGACTCTGCCTGCCACTCTGTCTCCCTGTGCTCTCTCGCTCTTTCTCTCTCTGACAAATAAATAAATAAAAAAATAAAATAAAATAAAAATGGGCTCACATATCTCTGTCTGGCTAGAAAAGTGCCATGTATCATTATAATATCTCAATTAATAAAGAGACCTGTTAGTACTCCTGTTTTAATACATTGTGTCTGGCTTACAAATGATGGAAAGGGCTTGCAGGACCTAGATGTCTGGAAGGCAGCTAGTAAAAGCACTCAAAGGCATGTAACGGAAATTCTGAGCCCAGGAGTCTAAAACAGTTTTCCAAAATAATCTTATTTTTAGGAACCTGGAAGAAGGGAAGGAAAATTTCCCTAAAGAGGTGCAAAGTAGTGAACAGAGCTGAGAATTCAACCAGGTGTTTTCAAAACAGAAGGGAAACAGGACAACCCTGTATCTGAGGGAGGCCGGGATCCACCCAGCCACAACGGAGAGGCAGACAACTTGGAAATAGAGAGGATCTTTACAGAGAAAAGGAGGATAAGATAGCAGATCTGAGGCTTTACCAACCCCTGGCCTATTGACAGAATTAGATTGAAAGCTCTCTGATGGCTGAATGGCAAATGAGAAAATCTGGAGAGTCCAGGAAGTTTCCGGTAATTCTGTGGTCCTTGTGATGTGGGAAACAAAAGCAGAAGAAAAATTATTAAATTTCCTTACTACCTAGAGCCCACTGACAAGTCCTTCAAACAGGCGGAGTGACATTCCTCTAGGGACTCAGCTGCTTCAATGTTAATATTTTGCTAAGGGCAAAAGGCACTCCTAGCCTGAACCACTCTCCTGCCCCCAGCCGGGATCTGGTAAGTCTACTTCAACGTATAAAAATTCCTTTGGAAACTTCCTTTATCTCTAACCCCCCCAAGATACATGTTGGCAATCATCCTCCAAGCATATGACCCACTGATATACATCTGAAGGGTCTCATGACTAAGGTTTTATTAGATGGTAATAAATGACATTTTCCAAACAACAGCTAGCCCCCTCAAGGTCCTGGAAACCTTGCTTCCCAATTCCTTTGAGACTTACACTATCCCTAACCCTATCCCAACGTGAAAGTGTATAATGGGCCACTCCTCATGACCCTGGTGCAGCTCTTTCTACCCACAGGTCTTGTCCCTGTGCTTTAATAAAATTACCTTTTTGCACCAAAGACATCTCAAGAATTCTTTCTTGGCTGTCAGGTTCGAACCCTAACATCGTCTTTCCTATATCACTTGGAGGTATGAACTGGGTTCTCATAATTTCTTTCTTTTGTGCTAGTGGTAAAAATGCTTGAGCTCTAAACAGAGGAGTTCGGTTGGGGTCATGGAGAATAAGCAAGAAACTAACTGCTTTCATTTTACTCAGGGTCTAGAAAAATAAGTGAAGACATTCATGTTTCTTCTCTACCAGTCAGTCCATGTCCCAGATTAGGAAAGGAAGCAGGGGACAGTAGCTCTGTCTAGGAGTGAACATTATATCTTGCCAGGACTCCACTTTGATTTTATCTATTAAATATAATTATAGCAAAATAACTCCAAGAGGCAGAGGAGGGGTTTCCACAAAATTCAAGCTTCTGGGTCTTTCAGTTGAAATGGCCCTTCCAAAGACTTGGAAGCTGCCCTAGCACATTTTTATGCACAGTTTTAAATCTATTGTAATAGGAAGTACCTGGGTAGCTCAGTTAAGTATCTGCCTTCAGCTCAGGTCATGATCCTGGGGTCCTGGGATGGGGCCTCCATCCAGATCTCTGCTCCTGGGGAGCCTGCTTCTCCCTCTCCCTCTGCTGCTCCCCCTGCTTGTGCTCTCTCTCTCAAACAGATAAAGAAAATCTTAAAAATAACTAAAAAATAAAACAGACATATGTGTTTATATGATCATGTATGTGCACATCTATGCATTTTTGTGCATATATATGCGTGTGTATATAAACTGTCTTTTATATAAAATTATAAATTGTACTCACTAAGGAGTCCTTCAATCACTATCAGGAACTCCAAGTATTTTACTTTGAAAAAGCTAAGTGTTCTAATCAGTTACATACAATCATTCCACACAAGTGTTTTATTTATAGTTGCTTTGCAAATACTCTTTAAACTTTACTCATTTACGGGGCACCTGGGTGGCTCAGTGGGTTAAAGCCTTGCCTTTGGCTCAGGTCATGACCCCAGGGTCCTGGGATGGAGCCCCGAGTCGTCGGGCTCTCTGCCTGCTTCCCCCGCCCACCCACCCCTCTCTCTGCCTGCCTCTCTACCTACTTGTGATCTCCATCTGTCAAATAAATAAAATCCTAAAAAAAAAAATTTACTCATTTACATCTTTTGCTCTACACTACAGACAGCTATTTCGGAAACAGGGAGCTAGTTTTCAAACCATGTTACATATACACTCTCTAATTCATCCTTGTCACAATGATATCACGATCATCATTTTATGGATGTGGAAATGAGAGCTTAGGAAGGTTAAGTATTCACTCCAAGTGACTTTACTGTCAATGGGCAAAGATGGAATTTAAATTCAAGTATATCTGAGTCCAAAGGCCAAGTTTATTCTTTTGACTAAAATACAATGTCTTCTAAAACAAGAGTCAGCAAATTCTGTTTCACTGACCGGATCCAGCTCACTTCCTTGTTTTTTTTTATGGTCTACAAGCTGAAAATGGTTATTACATTTTAAATAGCTTAAAAAAGAGAAGAATATTCTGTGACATATATGACCTTCAAATTTCAGTGCCCATAAATAATTAAATTATTGCAGCTGCCACTCTCGTATGTTTACGTATTTTCTCTGGCCTCTTCTGTGCTATAGCAGAGCTGAGTAGTTGTGACAGAGATTGGCTGGCCTACAGGGGCTGGTCCTTTACGGCTGGTTTAATGACTCCTGCCCAAAATTTTCTCTAGTGATACAGTTTAGCTAACTGTAAGGTTTTCAACAAATAAAACTTTTTTAAAAAGTCAGTTCCTGTATATGAAATATTGAAAAATTTTCTGAACAGAATAACAAATTACCCATATAAGCTATCAAGTATATGCTTACTATAAGAACCTCTTGATGTTGTCAGCTTTCAATTCATCCAAAAATGCCTTCTTCACATTATGCTGTGGGACAATGTTAGTAGGTTCATTAGAGGATCTTATAAACCGACCTGTAAAATATATACAAAGATAGGAATGAGACATGAGCTCACACACAGGACGTATTTTCCCTTATTTTATATCTGTCATGCATGAAACACAAGGTATCAATGACCTCCAGTAGAAACTGAGATTCTCTTACGTTTAATTTCTCTTGCTCTTCCAACCGGGGGAAAAAGGAATCATGGAAACACTTTTCAAATACAGATCAGTCACAACATATTTTTAAACTCAATTTCAATAACAGGTATTGCTGTGATTCTAAAAAAGCAAAATGTTTTCTAAGACGACTAAATTAAATATGTTTCAACTAATGGGGATAAACAAGATCTCTTAAAGGTTAAGGCAAAAAGGAGATCTACCTATTTTATCCTGGAAGCTTCTATCCCAAGCGACTGCTCCTCTGCTGACTCATAATGAGCATTTAGTAAATGCTGATAATGAATTAATGATGAATCTATTTCAAGTACATAAATTATTGTTCTGTTTCAGAAACTAAAGCAAAATGTGTTGAGATTTTGTGTTTCTAGTTGAAGCAGCTTGAGACTTTGAACTTCAGAAAGCTAAAAGAAAACTACAATCTACCCCACGGCTCTGCACGATGCCCAGTGCACACAGAGGCCAGAGGGAACAGGTAGCCAGATCATGTAGAGCAGTTGATTAGCTCTGGTAGATGCCTTTTAATCTGGGGGAAATGAGACATCTTTATAGGCTTTATTTAGAGAAATGATACAATCTGGGCATAAAATAGTTATCAAAATCAACCACCCAGCTTTTGTGGAACTTTCCAGTTATTAATGATATACATGCATACACACATACATATATACACTTGCACAGTGAAACAAAGGGGTGGCAGCAAATGAAAATACAGTTCCACCCCTACATAAAACAAAAGGACTTGGATTCGACTGGGATCAGGAACGGGCACACTGAGGATGAAATGCTTTAATCCAGAGTTGAAAAATGAACAAAATGAAGAGGTGGGAGGCCTGTGGGGGAGAGGAAAGCAGAGAATCCTAGGAAAAAATTAACAATTAATAAAGAACTTGTTCTGTGTCATCCGCTGGGCGGTGAATTTAGGACAGGGTGAACTACCTTATACTAGTCCTGTGCGCCAGCGTCCAATTAGAAACATCCCCTCATCGAGAAGGAATAAAGTGCCAACAACCCAACACCGTGCTGGGAGCTTTAAGTGCTGTTTCATTTACCATTCCGAATAAATTACAGAGATTTCCTCATCTTAAAAATTTGAAAACTGAGGCCAGGAGAGACTCAGTAAATTGATCAGAGCCACAGAAGAGTAGCAGAGGCAAAATTAAAATCTAAGAGTCTGAGCTTTTCTGGGCTGTCCTTGGTTCTTTACGAAGTTGGGTCAAGAGTGAGAATCAGTGCACAGAGCAACGCAAAAGACCTACCGGAAAAGATCTGTTCAGGGCGCTGAAAAATCATAGCCCGTTTCCAAACGTTCCTCTAATTATCTGACTGTCGAGGATGAAAGAATGAGGAGAGAAAAGGGCCCCCGTGCAACAATGCCCTATGTATACCCACTGTATACATGAAGCAGCCCAGGTTCCGGACGACTGTAGACCCCAAACAGGTGAGAGTCCTTTCTGGCAAAGCTCCCTGGGCGGCCCGATTCAACTCCCCCGCTCGTCCTAACACGTACCAGTTTCTCAAAGAGCTCGAGGGGGTGGCACCGGCTGAGTGAAGTCCAGTTTCAGGGTCTCTGCGTTCCACTCCTTACCCCGGGTGACTGTCCTGCCATAGCCTGTCCTGACCCCCCGTGTCCCGTCTCCAGCGACCCCCAGCTAATCCGTGGGGGCCTGGTCCCCACCTTCCCGCAAACCAAACCACCGTCCCCGGGGGAAACACGCTCCAGGACCGCACTCGACAGCGGCCCGCGAGTCCCGGGAACCGCGGCGCCGCGGGTAGACGCCGGCGTGCGCGAGTCCAGCGCGCCCCTACCGAAGAGGAAGCCGACGATCAGGAGGCCGGCGGCCAGCACCAGCGCCCCAACGCACAGCCAGCGCGGGCGGCGCCAAGCGACAAAGGTCGAGTCGGCTTCGTGCAGGGGATTCCACATCTCGGCGCGCCCGGCGGGCCCCCCTGGGCCCTGCGCCTCTGCTGTGGCCCCTCTGCAGCGCGGCAGCGGGACCCAGGCGTCCTCCCACTCGCGCCGCGCTTCTCCGCTACTGAGGGCTGGAGGGCGCTTCCTGCCCGGGACTCTAGTTTCTCCGCCCTAAAGTAGTTCTAGCTCACTCCGAACCAATCAGCTTCGGGGGTCCTTAAAAGTGCGAACAATGGTAATTCAGCATCCTGAAGCTGTCCGATGGTGACTTCTGTACTTTGCTGTATGTCTGTGTACAGCAAATTAAAACCTTTCTAAAAAAAAAAAAAAAGGCATAGCATGATCTCACTTTGAGTTTCTTGAAGTATTTTGTGTGTGTACATAGAAAAATGTCTGGGTAGGATTAGTACCGAAATGTTTACAGTATTTACCTGCGGAGGGTGGTGAAGGCTGGGAGAGGGGTGTAGAGGATTTTCTTGAACTTCTTACTTTATATGTATATATGTATATGTATATGCATATATATATATGCAAGTTTCACTAATAAAAATTAACAGAAAAATATTGCATTTTGCTTAAATGTGACAAACGTGGTTTTTCTTCAACAGTAAGAAGCTATTTTCTATTGAGTATTCTGCTTTTTTCTTTTAGTTTTGTAAGAATTTTTAAATATATATATGCCTGTAATTTTTAAATTTATTTCTTTGACTCAATAACGAAGATTTTCATATCAATATATAAATGATCTCCTTTATTGTTTTTAGTAGCTTTATATTTTCAAGGATAGATGTGAATGCAGTTTTTATTCTAAGCATACCAAAAATTTCTACGTGTAGCTGATTCATATAAAAATTTAATATATTGAATTAAAGCTAAAAGCTAAAAACAAAAAAAAAATTAAAGCTAAAAGCTGTTTTGAAAAGTAGCACCACAAATTTTGTCATGAATAAACATTTAAAAAGGAGTAGCCCTTAAAGAACTTGAAATATGAGAAGGTGTTCTCTAGACAGATGAAGTGGACATATTCCACACACAGCAGAATAATCAGAGAACCTTAGTGATTTCAGTGTGATACGAAGCAAGGTGAGTGTGATTTGTACAGAGCAAAATGAAAACTTAATGAGATTTGTTTGGAATATAAAAATAAGAATTCAGCCAGAAGCTGATTGGGCATAAATACTGGCAAAGGTCGCAGTTGTTGTTGTTTATTTTAAGATTTATTTACTTATTCTAGAGAGAGAGTGTGTGTGAGGAGGGCAGGGGGTGGGGAGACAGAGGGAGAGAAGAGAGAGAATTCTCAAGCTGACTCTGGCTGAGTGCAGAGCCTGACAAGGGGCTGGATCTCATGATCCATGAGATCATGATCTGAGTCAAAATAAAGAGTCAGACAAAACCAACTGAGCCACCCAGGCACCACTAAAGGTCACAGTTTTGAAGGTCTGTAATGCGAATTCGGAGAAAAATATATTAAAACCAAAACTGAAGGGAATTGAGTTAGCATGTGGCAGAAGGAAGATCTTCAAAGCTCTTGGCAAAATACGGGGGATAAGATGGGGTGACTGGGTGGCTCAGTCCGTTAAACATCTGCCTTCGGCTCAGGTCATGATCTCAGGGGTCCTGGGATCCCACTCTGAATTCCCTCATTGGTCTCCTGGCTCAGCAGGGAGTCTGCTTCTCCCTCTCCCTCTGCCCCTCCCTCCCCCTTGTTGTCTCTCTCTCCCTCAAATAAACAAATAAAATCTTTAAAAAAAAAAAAAGAATATGGGGAAGAGGAAACTGGAGATTCAATTAAAATGCAATTTTATTGGGAAATGAGAGGAACATGGAATGGAGGAATACTACATTGTTTATATCTAACTAGAAACTGAAAGCTAGAATCTCTGTTTTTGTTTTATTTTGTTTTGTTTTAAACAATTGAAATTTTTGTACACTGTTGGTGGAGTGCGGAGTGGTACAGCCACTATGAAAAACAGTATGGCGTTTCCTCAAAAATTTAAGAACTACCAGAATCCCAGTTCTGGGTATTCATCCAGAAGAATTGAAAGCAGGATCTCAAAGAGATATTAACACTGCCATGTTTATTGCAACCCTATTATACACAATAGCCAGGATGTGGAAACAACTTAAATGTCCACTAATCAATGAATAGGTGTGTACACTGTGTGTATACACAGTGGGATATTGTTCATCCTTGAAAAAGAAAGAAATCCTGCAACATGAAACAACATCAATGAACCTTGAGGCCATTCTGCTAAGTAAAATAGCCAGTCACAGAAGGGAAAATACTGCATGCTTCCACTTATATGCCTAAAAGAGTCAATCAAACTCAAAGGAGCCAAGAATAGAACAGTGGTTGCTAGGGAGTTGCTAATCAAGGGCTATAAAATTTTAGTTGTATAAGATGAAAAAGATCTAGATATATGGGGCACAACATTGTACCTATAGATAACATTGTGCTTTATAGATGACAATACTGTTTTGCACACTTGGAAATCTGTTAAAAAAGGGCCAAGATATGAAGGCAACCCAAGTGTCTATCAAGAGATGATTGGATAAAGAAAAGGTGGTATAGATATACAATGGAATACTACTCAGCCATAAAAATAATGGAATCTGCCATTTGCCACAACATGGGTGGATCTACAGGGGATAATGTTAAGTGAAATAAGTCAGAGAGAAACAAATACAGTATGATGACAGTCATATGGGGAATTTAAGAAACAAAACAAACGAACAAAGAAAGAAAGAAACAACCCCCCCCTCCAACTCCAGACTCTTAACTATAGAGAACAAACTGGTGGTTACCAGAGGGGAGATGGGTAGGGAGCACAAGTGTTGTAGGTGAAGGAGAATAAGAAATTAAGATTAACGTCACTGGGTGACGTATAGAATTGTTGCATCGGATATTCCACACCTGAAGCTGATACGACACTATATGTTAATTATACTGAAATTAAAAAATAAAAAATAAAATAAAAACAAAAAGCAAAATAAATAAATAAATAAATATATAATCTGTTAAAAGGATAGAACTCATATTAAATGTTTTCACCACTATTTAAAAAGCAAACTAGATGGCAATCCTAAAAACTAAAGGATGCTAACAGGCTCGTGTTGTAACCCAAACAACAAATTCATAAAGATTTGGCTTCCAAAATGTTGAAACTTAGATTCACTGAGGATATTCACCTCATAAAAAAATAAACAACAACAAAAAATATTATTGAAAAGACATAAACATCCCCACATACAAATAAGCCAAATACATCGCCTCAAAGTCATGGCCTTAAAATCATCCATCCATACTTGATTTTAAGTCTATCTCAATTACTCACATACACAATTATAGGTCAATTGTTTTGTCTTCCACAAATTACCGAGGTAGTAGTCAATTCTCTTTCTCTGTCCATCCAACCCCAGCCTATCTCCCCCCACCCCCATCCTGCCCTTTCTCTGTCAGCAGAATGGCTGAAGCTTGGGATACTGTTATCTAGAGTTATCTAGGCCCATAATGGCATCTGTTCCAACCAAATAGGAAAAACATGACAAAAGTGTAGGTTTCCATCAAGAGCACAAGTATCAGACTTACAGATTTACTTGTTTGCTTATTTTAAATAACATAAGAACCAAAGAAAATTAAGTCTAGTGGTATAACCACTGGGTTGCAGAGTCTGATGAGAAGGAGTATTAGGTTAAATCCAGATCCAAGCATGTAATCTACATGGATTTTGAAATCCACATGACCATTTAGTGGGTTGATACAGGGATGACAATAGGGCATCACAGGCACAGATGTGAGTATCCCTGCTCAGTATCTCAGATAGCTATGCAAATCTTAAATATCTAAGGGAGTATCCTTGAAAACTGTGATGACACCAATGTTTCCTTTGAGAAAAGCTTATTTTTACCTCCAGAATATTTTTATTTAGACACAGAAATGTATGGGTAATTATAAGAAATTTAGGCATATTTAGTATTTCAAAAATGTAATGTGTGATATTTGAGAGAATTTGGCCTATTCAATTAGACTTAATTCTAAATTTAAGCTGTATAATCAAGTAATTGAGTTCACCTTCTGGGTTTTAAATTGAAATTACTCAGTGTATTTATATGCAGTTTTACTGGAATATGTAAAAGAAATTAAGATTCTCCATAATTATAAATTGAATTTATTCGACTTATAAGAATTACTTTTAAGTACTTGAAAAAATTTGTTAAATGATTGAAGTGCCTAAAAATTAATAGAATCCATTAAATGACTAAATGCTATTTAAAACGTTTAACAGTATTTAATCAAGTATGTAAAGTAAGACTAAAATGAAAAAAATGTCTCATAGTATTGTTAAAATTTATTAGGTTTATAAATAGAATGAGATACATACACTGAAATTAAAGCCTCTGAGGAAGAACGAGGTTTTAAAAAATTTCTAACTTCAATTCAACAAAATACTGATTATAAAAATCAAAGCGAACCTCTGAATATTTTTTTTCTGTATAAAACCTGCCCTCAAGAACATTAAAAAAAAAAAGTCACAGTGTCTAGCAAAGTTAATTACTAGTTCCCCAATTAACATTTTCTTTTCTAGACTAGACGACACCCTCAAACATACTGGCAATCCTAAGTTTCCGTTGCCAGGTCCTCCTTTGCCTGTCCCTTAAATGTGGGAGTGTCTCTAAAGGTCTGCCTTTGGCCCTGTGTCCTTTTCTTTCTATAGCATCCATTAGGGGTGCCTGGGTGGCTCAGTGGGTTAAAGTCTCTGCCTTCAGCTCAAGTCATGATCTCAGGGTCCTGTGATCGAGCCCCACATCCGGCTCTCTGCTCAGCAGGGAGCCTGCTTCCTCCTCTCTCTCTCTGCCAGAGAGCCTGCTTCCTCTTCTCTCTCTCTGCCTGCCTCTCTGCCTACTCGTGATCTCTCTCTGTCAAATAAATAAATAAAATCTTTAAAAAAAAAAAAAAAGAAATATAACATCCATTAGGTGATTTCAAACTCCAAGTACCATCTATACTCTGGCAGAAACTGGCTAGAGGTTTGCCAAACATTGCCCTGTTTCCTAGGCACACAGCTAGACTACAAGTTTCAGTATCCCTTAAAACTGGGTAGGCCACTTTCCTGTGTAATGGTTACTGAAATAAGAGAAAATAATGTCTGGCACGGCCAAGCCTGGCCCTTAAAAACCTCCTATACAATCGTCCACTCTCCCTCCTCATATCAATCATTTGGCTGAACGCACACGATCTTAAGAGAGGAATCAAGGCCTGTGGAATGGTATTGCCTCAAGACGGGAAGAACATCCATTCCTAAATCATTTCTTGGAGGAGTGACCAGTAATCAAGAATGTCCAATTGGACTTCAAAGAAGTGAAATATAAATGTCTATATTTTTTAACCCAACGGATTTCTTTGTGACAATAGCTAGTGTCACTCAATATTACTGATGTTGATGGAATATTCCATTTTTTCATGTTTATTGCCAGCTTAGATATCACAGCCTTGAGATACAGGAATTAAATATCTAATTGATGAATTGAGATTTTTGCCTAGAAGTCTATTTGGCCACTCAAACTTTGCATGACCAAAGAGAAGTTGGTCTACTACCCAGGTGTATTAGTCAAAGTTCAGCAAAGAAACAGAACCAATAGAATACACATGACTATATATAAGAGAAGATTTATTATAGGAACTGGCTCAGATGGTTATGGAGGCTGAGAAGCCCTTAATCTGCTGTCTGCAAGCTAGAGACCCAGGAAAGCCAGTGGTATAATTCAGTCCAAGTCCAAAATCCTAAGAAGGGGTATTGGGTGGGGAGGGAGAGCTCTGAGTTAAGTCCCTAAATCTGAAGGCCCAAGATTCAGTTGCTCTGAAGTCAGAAGGCAGGAAAAGATGTATGTCCCCATTCAAGAAGAAAGAAAAGGAATTTGCCTTTTTCAAATCTTTTTATTCAATTAGGTCCCAATCACATTAGTGAGGGAAGATCATTTTTACTCAGTCTATTGAATCAAACACTAATCTCTTCCAGAGACACCCTCACAGACTAAGAAATAATATTTACCAGCTATCTGGGTGTCCCCTTAGCACAGTCAGGTTGACATAAACTTAACCATAACACCTCATCCTGACACAACTCCCACCTCCTGGTAGACTTCTGTGTCTGCCCTGAGTAAATGCACCACTCTCCATTGTTGTTCAGGATGAAATCTTAAGTCATTCTTTATTCACTTATGAAATATTTATTTAGTGTCTTCTATGTGTCTATGCCAGGTGCAGCAGACACAATCATAGACAAAGTAGACCTTGTTCCTGTTATCTCTTTTACTCATATACCCAACTATCGACCACCAGTGTCTCCTAAAAAATAAATACCATCATTTCAATCTTTTGTTTGAAAATCTTTGTTTTTACTTGCTTTCCCCCCTACAAGATCAAGTTTAAATTCTTCATCAAGATCTGCATATTTTTCCAAAACCTTACTCAAATCCATTCTTGTAATGGACAACAACCTTGAAAACCTTGTGCCTGTGGGCACAGGTAATTGAATGAAGATCACACCTGATTTGGCTTAGAGGAAAGTCTTTTTTGCTGAGGTGTTGAGTTGGAGTTTGAAGTGGCTTTGTGTTACATAGGCAGCCAGTCAGCTTCTGCCTACCACACAGAGAGAAGAGAAAGAAAGCGAGATTAACTAGAAAATAGAAGGAAGCAAGTGTCCAGAGAAAAGCAGAGGTAGTATCAGAAATGGAACCAATGCCCTAGTTCCTGACCTTCAAGATCTTGGTTCCAGTGTTTCTAGAGACCCAGTGTCATTCCTGCTCCTGGGTTCTGTGGAATATTCTTGTGTCTTTATAATGAACCCTTGTTACCTTACTCAGTCTCCTTTTTGTATAAACTAACTGGAATTGGTTTCTCTTGCTTAGAATCCTGAGTAATTAAGCTCTCCAGTTTCATCACTCATTCAGCTCTAGTTCCCCATTCTCAGCCCGCATCACCTCCACAGGCAGTCAGAAAGCAGAACTTAAGAGGCTCAGCAGGTACCTTTGTCTGGTTGTTCATTTGCTCCTCACGGCCATTGTGGGGTGAGGGAGGCCTCCTTTGGTTCCCTCTTATGAAACCAAAACTATTAAAAGATAAACTGAGGCAGAATAAAATTTGAAGAGTTTACTTAAGAAAAATCAATTCAAGAGACAGAGGGGCAAGATAGTGGAGGAGTAGGAGGCCTAAATTTTGTCTGGTCTCAGGAATTCAGCTAGATAGCTATCAAACCATTCTGAACACCTAAAACTCAATAGGAGATCAAAGACAAGAATAGCAGCAATCCTAGGAACAAAAAAGCGACCACTTTCTGGAAGGTAGGATGTGTGGAGAAGTGAATCCAAGGAAATATATGGGAAGATAGACTGTGGGGGAGGGCTGGCTGCTGGTGAGTGGTAGAGCAGTTGAGCACAAAATTGGAACTTTTAGAAGTCTGCTCCACTGAGGCACTTGCTCCAGGGGCTGAGTGGGGGGTGGATTCCTTGCGGGGACAGTGTGGTCTCAGGACCTGCAGGGACACAAAAAGACCAGGGCTGCCTGAGTGTGCAGAGCCCCCAGGTATCAGACCTGGGAAGCCAGATGCAGAGACAGAGCCAAAGAGGGGGCTTTCAGCTTGAGGTTACCTTAAACAGTGATCTAAGGCACAGTCAGACCACTGGTCTTTGAGCAGGGACCCCACAGGTGGCAGATCTGGGGATACCTCCTCCTTCCTCTTCAGGGAGGAGTGACACAGGACTGCACTGCAGGAATCTGCTGGGTCTGGAGACATAGACAAGGGCCATGTGCCAGAGATAGAAACTCTCAGTCACAGGCTGGGTGAGCTTGGAGTGCAGCCAGAGACCTGGGAGATGGGAGGGATTGACTACTTTTTTCTGAGGGTGCGCTAAGGAGTGGGGCCTGAGCTTTCGGCTCCTCTGGGTCGGAGACTGGGAGGCCGCCATCTTCATTCTCCTCCTCCAAAGCTCTACAGAAAGCGTTCAGGAAACAAAATCTACTGAGAAAAACCCAAGCAGATTGCTTAGCCTGGCCCCTGGCAAGGGTGGTGCAATTCCCCCTCAGGCAAAAACATTGGAGAATCACTGCAACAGACCCCACCCCCGGAAGACTGGCAAGAACATCCAGCCAAGACCAAGTTCACCAATCAATGAGAACTGCAAAACTCCAGAGCTAGGGGAATGCTGCACATAGAATTCATGGCATTTTTCCTCATGATTCTTTAGTCTTTCAAAGCTAAATTTTTTTAATTCTATTTTTTTCATATTCCATTTTTGAAAAATTTTCCTCTTTCCTATTTTAACCTTTTTAAACTATTTTATCTGATCAATACCTTTTAAAAGATATTTTTTTAATCTTCATTGTTATAGTCATATTCTTTCCTTCATTGTATTTAACCTTATTTTTTGTATACATATAAGTTTTTCTTTCTTTAAAATTTAGGGATACAATTTCTTCTAACAAATGAAAATATACCCTAAAACTAGCATATGGCGTTGTTCTAATCTCCAGCCTGACCATATTTTCTCTTTTTTTCTTTTTCCAACCAACTGATTATCTTATCAATTTCTTTTATAGTATCTTTTTAAAATTTTCATCTTTATAGTCATACTCCATCCCTTTATTATGTTTACCCTTATTTTTGCATATATGTAAGTTTTTCTTTCTTTAAAATGTTGGGAGGCAGTTTCTTCTAACAGACCAAAATAAACCCAGAATCAAGTGTGTGGCTTTGTTCTATTCACCAGTCTAATCGTATATATCTATATCTATATCTATAACTATATCTATATCTATATCTGTATCTATATTTTTTTTCCTCCTGTCCTCTGCCCCCAGTCTTAGGTCTCTTCTGATTTAGTTAGTGTATATTTTTCTGGGGTTGTTGCTACACTTTCAGTATTTTGTTCTCTCATTCATCCATTCTTCTCTGGATAAAATGACAAGGTGGAGAAACTCACCTCAAAAAAAAAAAAAAAAAAAAGAACAAGAGTCTGTACTGACAGCTAGGGACCTAATAAATACAGACATTAGTAAGATGTCAGAACTAGAGTTCAGAATGACGATTATAAAGATGCTAGCTGGGCTTGAAAAAAGCATAGGAGATACTAGAGAATCCCTTTCTAGAGAAATAAAAACCATTTCTGGAGAAATAAAAGAACTAAAATCTAACCAAGTTGAAATTTAAAAAAGCTATTAATGAAGTGCAATAAAAAAATGGAGGCTCTTAATGCTAGGATAAATGAGACAGAAGACTGACTTGGTGATATAGAAGAACAAATGATGGAGAATAAAGAAGCTGAGAAAAAGAGAGATAAACAACTACTGGAAACAATATTAGAATAATTGGGATACCAGAAGAAGAAGAAAGAGAGAGGGGGGCAGAAGGTGTATTGGAACATATTATAACAGAGAAATTCCCTAACTGGGGGAAGGGAACAAGCATCAAAATCCAGGAGGCACAGAGAATGCTCCTCAAAATCAACAAAAATAGATCAACACCCCATCATCTAATAATAAAATTTATAAGTCTCAGTGACAAAGAGAATATCCTGAAAGCAGCTTGGGACAAGAGATCTGTAAAGTACATTTGTAGAAATATTAGATAGGTAGCAGATCTATCCACAGAGACTTGGCAGGCCGAAAGGACTTGCATGATATATTCAGAGCACTAAATGAGAAGAGAATGCAGTCAAGAACACTATAACCAGCTAGGCTGTCATTGAAAATAGAAGGAAAGAGAAAAAGCTTCCAGGACAAATGAAAACTAAGAGAATATGCTAACACCAAACGAGCCCTACAGGACATATTGAAAGTGGTCTTCTAAGCAAAGAGAGAGCCTAAAAATAGCAGATCAAAAAGGAACAGAAACTATATACAGTAATAGTCACCTTACAGGCAGTATAATGGCACTAAATTCATATCTTTCAGTAGTTACCCTGAATGTAAATTGGCTAAATGCCCCAATCAAAAGACACAGGGTATTGGAAAGTGTAAAAAAAAAAAAACAAGACCCATTGATATGGTGTCTGCAAGAAACTCATTTTAGACTCAAAGACACATCCAGATTTAAAGTGGGGGGAGGGAAAAAATTTACCATGCTAATGGACATCAAAAGAAAGCTGGGGTGGCAATCCTATATCAGATAAATTAGATTTTAAGCCAAAGACTATAATAAGAGATGAGGAAGGACACTGTATCATACTTAAAGAGTCTGTCCAACAAGAAGATCTAAAATTTTAAGTATCTATGACCCTAACACAGGAGCAGAGAATTATATAAACCAATTAATAACAAAATCAAAGAAACACATTGACAATAATACAAAAATAGTAGGGTACTTTAACACTCCCCCTCACTGAAATGGACAGATCACCTAAGCAAAAGATCAACAAGGAAATAAAGGTTTAAATTACACACTGGAACAGATGGACATCACAGATACATTCAAAACATTCCATCCCAAAGCAACAGAATACACACTCTTCTCTAGTGCACTTGGAACATTTGCCAGAATAGATCACATCCTGGGTCACAAATCAGGTCCCAACTGGTACTGAAATATTGGGAGCATTCTTTGCACTTTTTCAGACCACAATGCTTTGAAACTAGAACTCAACCACAAGAGGAAAATTGGAGAGAACACAAATATATGGAGACTTAAGGGTATCCTACTAAAGAATGAATGGGTCAACCAGGGAATTAAAGAAGAATTAAAAAAATCATGGAAACAAATGAAAATGAAAACACAACTGTTAAAAATCTTTGGGAAACAGTAAAGGCAGTCCTGAAAGGAAAGTATATAGCAATACAAGCCTTTCTCAAGAAACAAGAAAGGTCTCAAATACACAACCTAACCCTACACCTAAAGGTGCTGGAGAAAGAACAGCAAAGAAAGCCTAAACCCTGGGAGAAGAGAAATCATAAAGATCAGAGTGTAAATCAACGAAATAGAAACAAAAAGAACTGTAGAACAGATCAACAAAACTAGGAGCTAGTTCTTTGAAAGAATTAATAAGATTGATAGACTCCTGGCCAGACTTATCAGAAAGAAAAGACAAAGGACCCAAATTAATAAAATCATGAATGAAAGAAATGAATGAAAGAGAGCACGACAAACACCAAAGAAACACAAATAATTATAAGAACATATTATGAGCAACAATACACCAGCAAATTTGACAATCTGGAAGAAATAGATGCATTCCTAGAGACGTACAAATACCAAAACTGAGCCAGGAAGAAATAGAAAACCTGAACAGACCCATAACCAGAAAGGAGATTGAAACAGTCATCAAAAATCTCCCAACAAACAAGAGCCCTGGGCCAGACAGTTTTCCAGGGCAATTCTCCCAAACATTTAAAGAAGAATTAATACCTATTCTCCTGAAACTATTCCAAAAAATAAAAATTGAAGAAAACTTCCAAACTCATTTTATGAGGCCAGCATTATCTTGATCCCCAAATCAGACAAAGATCCTATCAAAAATGAGAATTATATACCAATATCCCTGATGAACATGGATGCAAAAATTCTCACCAAAATACTAGCCAATAAGATCTAACAGTACATTAAAAGGATTATTCACCATGACCAAGAGGAATTCATTCCTGGGCTGCACCTTTCATTCAACATCTACAAATCAATCAATGTGATACAATACATTAATAAAAGAAAGAATAAGAAACATAGGATACTCTCAATAGATGCTGAAAAAGCATTTGACAAAGTACAGCATACTTTCTTGATCAAAACTCTTCACAGTGTAGGGACAGAGGGTACATACCTCAATCTCATCAAAGCCATCTATGAAAAACCCACAGCAAATATCATTCTCAATGGGGAAAAACTGAGAGCTTTTCCCCTCAGGTTAGGAACACAACAGGGCTATCCACTATCACCACTGCTATTTAACATAGTGCTAGAAATCTTAGCCTCAGCAATCAGACAACAAAAAGAAATGAAAGGCATCTGAATTGGCAGAGAAGAAGCCAAACTATCACTCTTTGCAGATGATGTGATGCTTTTTGTGGAAAACCCAAAAGACTCCACTCCAAAACTGCTAGAACTCATACAGGAATTCAGTAGTGTCAGGATATAAAATCAATGCACATAAATCAGTTGCATTTCTATACACCAACAGCAAGACAGAAGAAAGAGAAATTAAGGAGTTGATCCCACTTACAACTGCACTCAAAACCATGAGATACCTAGGAATAAACCTAACCACAGAGGCAAAGAATCTGTACTCAGAAAACTATAAAGTACTCATGAAATAAACTGAGGAAGACACAAAGAAATGGAAAAATGCTCATGGATTGGAAGAACAAATATTGTGAAAATGTCTAGGTTACCTAGAGCAACCTACACATTTACTGAAATCCCTATCAAAATACCACCAACTTTTTTCAAAGAAATGGAACAAATATTCCTAAAATATATATGGAACCAGAAAAGACACCAAATAGCCAGAGGAATGTTGAAAAAGAAAACCAAAGTTGGCAGCGCCACAATTCCAGACATCAAGCTCTATTACAAAGCTGTCATCATCAAGACAGTATGGTACTGGCACAAAAACAGACACATAGATCAATGGAACAGAATAGAGGGTCCAGAAATGGACCCTCAACTCTATGGTCAACTAATCTTTGACAAAGCAGGAAAAAAGACAGTCTCTTCAACAAATGGTGTTGGGAAAATTGGACATCCACATTGAGAAGAATGAAAATGGACCATTTCCTTACACCACACATAAAAATAGACTCAAAGTGAATGAAAGACCCCAATGTGAGACCAGAATCCATCCAAATACTTGAGGAGAATACAGGCAGCAGCCTCTTCGACCTCAGCCTCAGCAACTTCTTCCTAGAAACATCACCAAAGGCAAGGGAAGCAAGGGCAAAAATGAACTATTGGGACTTCATCAAGATCAAAACTTTTACACAGCAAAGGAAATAGTCAACAAAACCAAAAGACAACCAGCAGAATGGGATAGGATATTTGCAAATGACATATCAGATAAAGGACTAGTATCCAAAAATCTATAAAGAGCTTATCAAACTCAACACTGAAAAAACAAAGAATCCAATCAAGAAATGAACAGACATTTCTGAAAAGACATCCAAATGCCAACAGACACATGAAAAAGTGCTCCACATGACTTGCTATCAGGGAAATACAAATCAAAACCACATTGAGATACCACCTCACACCAGTCAGAATGGTTAAAATTGACAAGTCAGGAAACGACAGGTGTTGTTGAGGATGCAGAGAAAGGGAATCCCCCCTACACTGTTGGTGAGAATGCAAGCTGGCGCAGCTACTCTGGAAAACAGTATGGAGGTTTCTCAAAAAGTTGAAAATAGAGCTACTCTATGATCCAGCAATTATAGTACTGGCTATTTACCCTAAATATACAATGTAGTGATTCAAAGGGGCACGTGCACCCCAATGTTTACAGCAGCAATGTCCAAAATAGTGAAGCTGTAGAAAGAGCCTAGATTCCATCAACAGATGAATGGATAAAGAAGAGGTGGTGTGTATGTATGTATGCATACATATGTATGTGTGCATATATATATATATTCCATCATATATATATGATGGAATATTATGCAGCCATCAAAACTCCCCAAATCTTGCCGTTAGCAATGACCTAGATGAAACTAGAGGGTATTATGCTGAGTGAAATAAGTCAATCAGAGAAAGACAATTATCATATGGTCTCTCTAATATGAGGAATTTAAGAGGGAGGACAGGGAGTAATGGGGGGAAGGGAGGGAAAAATGAAACAAGATGGGATCGGGAAGGAGACAAACCATAAGAGACTCTTAATCTCAGGAAACAAACTGAGTGTTGCTGGAGGGGGAAGGGAGGGATAGGGTGGCTGGGTGATGGACATTGGGGAGGGTATGTGCTATGCTGAGTGCTGTGAAGTGTGTAAGACTGGTGAGTCACAGACCTGTACCCCTGAAAGAAATAATACATTATCTGTTAATAAAACAAAAAAAGAAAAATCCAGTTCAAATCAGGAAGCATCAGACTGGAAGTGGTTAAGAATATTCCACTGACAGAAGCATGATGAGTCTTTTCACAGGGAAAAGGCAGAAGGAAAGTGAAGAAATTACTGATTGATTCTAGCCTAAAGACCAGGTGGCTGATTGTGATTGGTTGTCCTTAGCACTTTTTAAGAAAAGATTTTATTTATTTATTTGAGAGAGAGAAAGAGAGAGAGAGCGCGTGTGCATGGGTTGGGGTGGGAGAAGCAGGCTCCCCGCTGAGCAGGGAGCCCTCCACCAGGTACTCAGAACACATGGGATTTGATCCCTGGGCTTGATCCCAGGACCCTGAGATCATGATCTGAGCAGACAGTAAATGCTTAAGAGACTAAAACACCCCTGTCCTGAGGATTTTGATTTCTTAACCTTGTGGCTTGGATTTCGGTTTGCTTCCAGAGGCTGTCATGGCATTAGAACCACATCAGGCTAATGGCCTTCTGGTTTCATTAACTTAACGATGTTCATTTACCAGTTTGGGATTTTGGATTCCTCCAAGTCCAGCGGGTATAAAGAAAGGGTCTTTTAACAAAAATACGCTCTAGTGCAAGTCATTTATGTAGGTTTATAAAGACTTTTTGTTGTTGTTGGAGTAGGAATTTGTTAACCAACCATTTGAGGGCTTAGAAAAAGTTGTGAGCTATTTCACACTTTTTATATTGGGGTCCTTGATGCCCTCTTACACTAGAATATTGTGTTATTTTCTTCAGAAATGTCAATTATATGATTGTGTACTTTTCTAATATGTACTGAGGAGTGTCCACCTTTTCTTCAGCCAAGAGCTGAACTTAAAATGTTTTTTTGAGCTACTGGCCAATAATATGCAAATAAATTCTTTGTGTGGTATATAAGGTTAGTGGCTAGGACAGTCTTGTGAGAGGAAAAACCTCTTCACCTTTCAGGAGTGTAAGGAAAATATCCTATTCCTCGGGATTGACTTCTCCACCTGTGATTCTGACATGATTATAGGATGATGTATATTGATGTATGCTTGACAATTCATTTCTTGCCCTTTCTGGTGAGGAATTTGATCTGTTCTTCTATTCCAGCTCCTCCCATTAGAAGGTAAGCGCTAAGGAGAGTAGAGAATTATAGGAGAAGGGTGACAGACACCTGAGAGTGAGGGTTTCAAGGTGATATTTTCCAGAAAGTCTGAAAAATTATGTCAACTACTCAAAACACATTTGAATTAGAATTTCTTTCTCTATGTCTTTTTGTTCCAATTTTAAAAAATTTTCTCCTTTTTTTTTTTTTTTGTACAAATTAGATAGAAAAACTTAGCTTTGTCCTAGCTGAACAGACAGGACAAGGAATGCTTCTAGATCTCAGACCTAAATATGTAGAGGAACAGCTTCTTCCCAAAGAGGCAAGCTAGTGGGGGAGGACCCTCTTAGGAAAGCCCAGTAAAGAAAGTTGACATGAAGTGGAAACTGGCAGTTGTTTTGCAAAATAAAACTTTAGCCTTTGGACAAGGACAAAGAGAGAGCTGTAACATAGTTTCAGATCCCAGAAGAAAAGGCATTCCTGCCCTGGATGGCCAAGATACCCTTCTGTTGTTTAGCCTCTGCTTGGAATGTTCATTTCCATCTCTTGTACCTACTCTTCTTCCTGTTTCTTGGGAAAGCTGCCCTATTCCATCTATGTTTCTACCTGGATATTTTTAATTTATTTTGTTCTCATTTGCATGTATTATTCCTATATTATTCAAATGGATTTTGCTGTTTAATGGAAAGAGCTCTAAGTCAGGAATCAAGAACTGTGATTTTATATATTTAAAAGATTTAACTATGTGATCATAACTGTCATTTCTTATTTACTATATGTCTGAGACTGTGATAAATGTTTACATGGACAGATGGAAATCAGTGAAATGTTAGGTGAGCAATGAACTAGAGGGTAGATATATATGATAAAATTTACTTTGGCTACAGAATAAAACATAAATAAAATTATCTATAGTGTACATGCAGTCGTTACTGTGTTTTGTGCTTAGGCATAAGTAGAGAGTATTTTAGACAGATGTTGCAATTTTTGTAGCCAAGCCAAGTAACTCAATAGAAGAGAAGTCTGCCTGTATTATTTTATTATTATTTTTTATCAAAGCTAGGAAGATAGATGTCTTGTTCCCACTAAAAAGCTGTACCCCCAGGGGCACATGTATGGGTCAGTCAGTTGAGCATCTGACTCTTGATCTCAGCTCAAGTCTTGATCTCAGGGCCATTAGTTCAAGCCCCATATTAGGCTCCACACTGAGCATGGAGTCCACAAAAGAAAAAAAAAATGCCATACTCACAGCCTCGGCATTGTAAGACCAGAATTTTACTATGATAGATATGAAATAGAACTGAGTTATACCCCTCATTCAGAAGGTTCAGGGTAACATATGCTATATAATATGGTGAAATGGGAAACAGGGAGAAGGGGAAACATAACTTTTATTAGGATGTGAATCCAAGATTCTTAAAAGGGAAAAGTAACTTTCTCATTTTTAAGGTTTTTTTTTTTTTTTTCATTTCCCCTTGGGGAATGCATAAACATTCCTTTCCCCTCCCCATTTTCACTTCTGACTTTTCATAAAGATAGAGTAAGTTATTGACAGAAAGACCTTTCTTTTGACTTTGTCATCCCAGGTGAATTTCATTGTTAAATTAAAACTCTGCACACAGGAGGGGTGCCTGGAGGGCTCAGTCAACTGTGCATTCAACTCTTGGTTTCAGTTCAGGTCATGATCTCAGGGTCGTGAGATAAGCATTGAGTCCTGTTTTGGACTCGGCATCTGCACTAAGTGGGGAGTCTGCTTGAAGATTCTCTCCCTCTGCCCCTCCCTCTACTCATGCTTGTGCTCTCTCTCTCTTTTTCCCAAATAAATAAATAAATAAGTATTAAAATAAAAAACTGCACACAGGAAAATAATTTGGACTAGTAAGCAAGTGGCATAGATGTTTGTGCTACCTCAATAGGTATTGTGCTATTTCAATAGGTAGGACATCTTTATTAGTATTTTTTATCTTCATTATTATTATTATCATTATTATTATAGCTTGCTATGGGTGTGTACATTCTGGGTAGTGGATTTTGTCAGCAAGAGTAAGATGAAGTTATCAGAGCCCAAAATATAGAAGAGTTCTAAAACTCAGGACTTCGCAACACAAAGATTTTTGAAAAGACTAAGAATTCCTTTCTTCTAAATAAAAGAATAAAAGCTATGCCCTTTGGTACACCACTAAGTTAACTCTCATTATGGGCTATATATTACCAATGATAAATGTCAGAGTTCTGTCAGAACTAGCCACTGCATAGCTCCCCTTGGGGCACACATGGCGCTCAATGTGGATTGTTTACCAGGGGGCACTGGTCAGGTATAAATATTTAATTCCAGTTTGGTAATCCCTTAATTTATACTGGCTATGAGAATCATCTCTATTCTAGTTTGGTTGAATTCTTTATTGCTTCATCTAAATTTTGCAAATTCCTTTCTAAATGTCTTCACATTCTGTTCTTGTACCATATCCTTCTGCATTCAGATATTTCTTGGTAATGAAATTAACCATATATATGTACAGCCATAATTTTCAGCCTTCACTGTGTAGCGTACCTTTATTTTTCCTCTTTTTTCCTCCCAGTGTGTGTTGAGTACTGATCTGCCTGCACCATTAAAAACGTAGTTGTCTTCCCAGGAAGAGTCTATTCATGGAGATCCCAAATGAAAAATTTCCCCTCATTGGACAGAAATGGGGATGAAGACCTGGCACTTCATATACAACAACATTATTACCTTTGTTTGAATGAAACAGTTTAGAATTATTATTGGTTAACCATTTTATGTGCCATAACATGTTAGGGAAGCATGATAATTTAACACATTTTCCCTATATCCTTGTTTATTTTTTATTCTGTTGCACTTTATAAATCTTTTGTAAGCCATCTCAGATCTTTTGGTGAATTAAGTTTAGAAATGAGTTATTTCTCTGCTCTAGCCAAATGTATATGTGCCTGTTATATGTTAAATATTTCCCCCAAAATTTACACGTTGAAATCCTAACTCCTAGTACCTGAGAATATGATCTGATTTGGAGACTGGACCTTTACAGAGGAAATCGAGCTAAAATGAGGCCAGTAGAATACGCCCCAAAGCACTATGCAACATGACCAGTGTCCTTATGCAAAAGGAAAATGTGGACATAAACATTCAGAGAGGGAAAATGCCTTGTGAAAACAAAGCAAAGATTAGGGTGATGCTTCTACATGCCAAGCAACACCAGTGATTGTCAGCAAACAGTCGAAGTTAGAGTAGGGGCATGAAATAGATCTTTTTCCCACTGCCTTTGGAAGGAACCAATCCTACCAACACTTTGATCTTGGACTTCTAGCCTCCAGAACCGTGAGAAAATAAATTCCTCTTGTTTAAGCCACTCATCTGTGGTATTTGGTAGTAGCAGTCCTTGGGGAATGAAGGCAGTACCTCTATAAAACAATCATCTTATCAACTGCAGATTTTTTTTTGTTTGGTACTTTTTTCTACACTGGAGTATGTGTTCATCAGGGCAAGTAACCTATCCTGTCACAGACTTTATACTCTGTGGCTGTTTTGTAAGGGATAGAAAATGTAAGACATGATTCCTGCCTTAAGATCCAAAATTTATTCATCAAATATTTATTAAGTGCTTGATGTAACTATGTAACTAATACTCAGTCAGCTCAAAGGTCATACAATGCTGAATGCAAGAGATGCTGATCCCTACTTTCATGGGGCAAATTGTCTGGAAGATGGTGGTGGGGTGGAGCATTAAGAATATACACAAAGGCAGCTCCTGGGTAGCTCAGTCAGTTGAGGTTGAACATCTGACTCTTGATTTTGGCTCAAGTCATGATCTCAGGGTCCTTGGATCAAGCCCCACATCAGGTTCCATGCTGAGTGGAGTCTTCTTGAGGACTCTCTCTCTCCCTGCTGCCACTTCCCCTCCTCTCTCTCTCTCTCTCGCTAATAAATAAATGAATCTTTAAAACAAAAAGATAAACTAAAAACAATAAGACAAAACACAAAGAAAATACACAGAGAGAGAGAAAGAGAGAGAGAAACAGTTGCAAATAGTTTGAAGGAAAAGAAGCCAAGCCGTGTTTTTATAACAGCAATTTCAGTGCATACAAATATGTGATAATTGTCAAGCAGGAAAGCAACAGCTGTGTGTAGAGAACAGCGAACAGTGATCACCCTTGGCCATGGGATGGTCTGGGAAGGCCTCCAAGGAAGGGCATGTGAGCTCTGCTTACAAAGAGCAGTTGATTTTGACAGACGGTGGGGAGAGAGCCCATTTATAGATGTCAAGATGAGAACGAGCGAGAACCTCTGGGTCATTAGCAGTCCATCAGTCTGGAGCATAGAGAAGTAGAATAAGTAGAATGACATGGCACTGATAGCTATTATTATTTTTTTAAGGCTTACTAAGTGCCAGGGACTGGAAAAAAGACTTACATTATCTTAATTACCTTCACATTTTCTGAGGTAGCCTATAGTTGTCCCATTTTACAGATGAGGTTACTGAAGTTTGCTCAACCATTGCTCTGAACTCATGTTACTATACCGTGCTTCTTCCCACCTGGACTTTTCCACCCAGACTTATTAACTCTGATTGGGAATAAGGTCTTTAACTCCACAGCTCCTTTTTTTTTTCCCCATGAAAAAGACTGACCTCCAAAACACAGAATCTGAAGATAGATGGTAGGTAGATTTTAGAACATTTCATATTCTTTAAAATCTGTAAATTTTGCTTTAGAGTAGACAGAAGAGAAACAGAACTTCTGCAAAGTAGTAACATGAGCTGAAGACATTGAGGCAGGAAGAAATTTGAGGAAGTAGGATCCCTTCGCACTTACTAAAGGGAAGATCCAGATCGGAAATATAGGTGTGTTATTAGGATGGCTTAGTGTACACAAGAAGCATTTGAGGTTCCTGCTAATCGTTCCTATTTCCAGGCACCACCCCAGGAGATTGCTAATGTGAGGAGGCTTAAAACAATATTCTGTTCTTTCCTGGCCGAAGGATTAGGGAGGCAGCGTGAACCAAACTTCCTTTTTCACAGCAGTCTCGGGGCCTCCAGGGACCAGAATTCATTCATCTTTTCATTCCCTTTCCCCCTAGGACCTGAGATCTTGCTTGTTATAAGCATGTGGATGAATTGAACTATCAGAGTGAAAGACTCTCGTCAAAGAAGAATCATTATGGTTGTGTGAATTGAAAATGAGAACAAATTCAAGAAAACACAATTTGTAAGCCTGGGAGTGAGAACACATGGGGTACAGGGGTGTGACATGTGACCAGCAAAAAAGATTAAAATGAAATCTCTGGCCAATTATATTTGAGTGATCTGCTGCTTAGGGTGCGTGATTAAGTTCCTAGCAGCTCTGATTTTTTGGGTACTTTTCCTCTGCAGACTCTGAAAGCACTTTGAAGAGACTGTGTCACTGTTAGGAGACAATATAAAACACCATTTGATTAGCGTTTCCCACTCTGGAAACATGCAGGCATCGTTCTTTCTGCTGAACACCACAGAGAGGAAACAGAATAGCCTGTCTCTCTTTCTTTTTTCTTCCTTCCTTCCTTCCTCCCTCCTTTTCTTTCTTTCTTTCTTTCTTTCTTTCTTTCTTTCTTTCTTTCTTTCTTTCTTTCTTTCTTTCAGATTTTATTTATTTATTTGACAAAGAGAGACACAGTGAGAGAGGGAACACAAGCAGAGGGAGTGCAATAGGGACAGGGAGAAGCAGGCTTCCCCCTGAGCAGGGAGCCCGATGCAGGGCTCCATCCCAGGACCCTGAAATCGTGACCCAAGGTGAAGGCAGATGCTTAACCGACTGAGCCACCCAAGTGCCCTGAGAAAAGCTTTTTCAATCTAAATAGCAGGAATGTACGTAGGAAAGCACAGTACGGTCTTCCGAGTTGGAAATGAGCTAAAACTCAGGGATACGAATGCCCATCCTCCTCTCAGACATGCTGGCTGCCAATAGATATGAATGAAACCTATGAAAGTGGCAGGATCAAATAATGCTAGCTTTTATTTCAGAAGTCCTTATTTATGGGGCGCCTGGGTGGCTCAGTCGGTTAAGGTCAGACTCTTGGTTTGGGCTCAGGTCGTGATCTCAGTGTCATAAACGGTGTGGAGTCTGCTTGAGATTTTCACTCTCCTTCTGCCCCTTCACTTCTTGTGGACACTCATGCTCTCTCTAAAATAAATAAATATGTAAGTAAAATCTTTTTTAAAAAAGTTCTCATTTAATGGCCTGAATATTGTTGGCATTCTAATAAATATCTTTTGAAAGAATAATAGCAGTAACAAACTTAGGGAATACATACACTTAAATGTTTGCTGCTTTGTCTCCCTGACTTCTTCTGTCACTGGACCTAGATTTAGAGATGTCTTTTCTCCTAGGCGACACTTTGATTTTTTTCTCTGTCCTCCTTAAAAATGCAAGTCAGCAATTAGACTCTCCTTCTTCCTTAAGTCACAATTTTTTTCCAGCTCAACCAGATCATTCTCATAAACACACAGGCATACCATAATATCTTTTGAAAAATAATTCCCTTCTTTAAAATCACCTCCAACTATCACCTGATTTCTCCGCTTCCCTATATATCAAATTTCCTTGAAAGAGATTTCTCGTATTCATTCTCGCGTCCCCTTTCTTTCCTCCTGTTCTCACTTGAATCTACTCCTAAAGCAACTCTTCTCAAGATTACCCATGACTTTTGTGGTTGCTAAATGCAATGATATAAAATCTCAGTCTTTCCTAACTAACCTCTCAGCAGCAGTGACGCCATGAATGAATCTCTCCTAGAAATATTTTCTTCACTTGACTTTTGGAAGCTCCTCTCTCACTTCTCCTACTCCTCTTTGCTGCTTCTTGCAGCTCCCTTCTTACCATCTCTCCACTGGAGTTCACCGGGGTTCTGTCCTTACCTCCCTTCTCTTTTCTCTCAACACTATCTGCCAAGGCCATATCACCCAATATTACAGTTTTAAATATTATCTGTATTTTGATGATGCCCAAATGTTCTTTCCTGAGCTTGGAATTCTACTAAACTGCTACTGAACATCATCCCTTTTGCAGTTAATAGACACCTTAAATTTAATACATCCTGGAGCTTGATATCCAGTTCCTCCAAACCGGATCTTCCTGGGCATTTAATGTCAACTTCCTCTTCCAACGGCTTAAGCAACCTGGAGTTAACCTCCAGTGGACTTTTCTCTTTTTCTCATATATATTTGCTCCATCAATCAGTTCTGTTAATTGTACCTTCAAAGGGTATAAACAATCTGGTGACTCCTCTCCCACTGTTAACTCTTCTCCAGGGGGCCATCGTCTGTTTCCTAGATAAATATGATTCTCTGCTTTTGGTCTCTCTGATTCAGCATGTGCCTCCCTCCTGTGGCCTGTTCTGAACATGGCAGCTGGATCGGATTGAGTAATGTCACCCCTGTACCCTAAATTCTACAATGGTTTTTCACAATCCTCCTTACAGTGGCTAACAGGCCTTGTATGATCTGCCTCCCCTCCTTTTTTTGTTTAGATCTGGTTTCTTCTACTCTTTTTAGGCTTCATTCATTAGTCACAATATCCTCCTTGGTGTTCTTCATGCTCTACACATGTTCCCAACACAGAGATTTTACTCTTACGTTCCCCCTTCTCAGAGCTCTCTTCCTCAAATACCTACATGTCTCCGTCCATGCCTCCTTCACTAAAACATCAGTTTCTCCGGAGGCTTTCCCTGACTACCATCTTGAAAATTATCCCTCCTAGCACTATCTATCCCCCACCTCTATTCAATTTTCTCTAATAATACTTATAGCTATCTGACTACCATGTTTTACTTATTTAATTATTGACTGTCCTCCCCTCTATAATGTAAGTATAATGAGGGTCTGGATTTCATTTACTGTTTTGTCTCCAGCGTGATGAAGAATTTCTGACACATGGTAGTCACTCAATAAGTAACAGTGGAATGCTTTAAAGTCAGACAACTCTGGGTTCTGTCCCCCAGCTTCTCTCCCCACTAGATATAGAAATAAAAATAGTGTGAATATTAGAAGCATCCTTGTGATAGTGACTAGAAATAGTAGCCTAATCTTCTCTACAAGAACCCACTTGATAAAAATTGAAGAAATATAGTGTGACAGTCATAGTCATTGAATGAACTTTAATAAAAGTACATTGAAATGTTAGATGCTTTGTGTTATATTTGAAAGAATGAATTGGGACCTTTTGCTTTCTAAGTCAGATGGACTCCCAAACCCTTTTTAAAATTAAATTAAGGGGGCACCTGGGTGGCTCAGTGGGTTAAAGCCTCTGCCTTCGGCTCAGGTCATGATCCCAGGGTCCTGGGATCGAGCCCCATATCAGGCTCTCTGCTCAGCAGGGAGCCTGCTTCTCCCTCTCTCTGCCTGCTACTCTGCCTACTTGTGATTTCTGTCTGTCAAATAAATAAATAAAAATCTTTAAAAAAAAATAAAACTTCAGCTCAAATTAAAAAAAAATAAAAAATAAAATTAAATTAAATTAAGAAGGTCGCATTTTCTCTGAAGCCTTCCTGATTTCCCAGTCACTCCTTCTTCAGCATATTTTATACATATTTTCACTTTAACCCTTACCACATCATAGTATAGTTCCCTGTAATGACTTTATTTCCCCAGCTAGGCAGTGAGGTTCTTAAAGAAAGAGATGACAGATATCTATATTTGCATCCCCAGTCACTAGAACTGTTTCTGTCACATAGTAGGGTCTCATAAACCTTTGTTGAATAGATTAGGTAATTTAGACTCAGACGGCACAAGATGGGAAATAATTCACTGTTATTACAAATAAGAGAATTACTCTAAAACGAAGCCTTGTTTGTAGACATATTAATGAGGAAGGGAGCCATGAAAGACTATCTTCAAAAATTAGAACATATCTTCCAAATTTTGGATTTAGTTACCCTAGAAAATGTTAATAAAAGTGCGAAGGGGCTCTATTTTCATTATCCTATATTTTGTATTACCCTGATTCAGTCACCAGATGTCAGTAGGAGACTGTGGTCCAAGTCGCTCTTTCTGTAAACAAAAAGGAAACAAAGACTTGACATTGAAACATGAAACAAATCTATTTCCTCCTACAAACTCTTCTAAATGGTAAGCCTAGTAGCCTTAGCATTTTATTTTTGGCCTGATTTTGATGTAGTCTGGTGCAGAAGAAAGGACCCCAGATTGGGAATCAGAAATCTTGGGTTTTAGCTCCAATTCTGACATTTTTTAGTTCTTTGACTAGCTGGTAAGTTTCTTTATCTTTCTGGACTCCAAAAGGTTTCCTCATTGGAAAGTAAGGGCAGCAAAAGAAGATGACTCCCATACATCTTCCAGCTCTAACTTTTGATGACTCTATTCCCTCCTCTTGCTAATTCCTTAAGAGAGTGGCAAGGAACTATTCACCTCTAGTGGTGACTGGGAAAGTCGGTTCACATGAGAATTCTGGGTACCCTTATTACTCACTCAATTTTATTCTAAACGCAGGACACCCTGGATTATGACCTTCTGTGCAGCTGGAAAACCGTTATATTCTTTCCCACTTTCATACAATCAATCTCCAACTGTTGGCTGACGTGTATAATCCTTTTTCCATCTGGAGAGTGATCCATTTTATTATAAAAACATTACAGAAAATTCATTTAATATGTCATGTAAATGTAATACTTTTAGCAAGTGTCATGTTTGGGGTTTCACTTTCACGGGGGAATGAATTATTTATTTTAGGTATTTCTGAATATTCTCCCTCTTTGTTACCAGCTCTCTGCACTGCCCACCCATCCACCTACCTAAAACACATACGGCCTCATCTTTTATTCATGAGGTTCCACAGAAGCCTGCAATCATCAACCACTTCTAGAAGACTCAGACACTGTTGTCGTATGAATGTCTCATTCATCTCTTTCGTGCATATTTATGCATCAGTTAGATACTTATATTGCATATAGCTCATTTCATGGGAGGGTTCTCACATTCTCAAACCGTGCCTTTTTAATTCTTTCCCTCAGAGTTAAGCCCCAGAGTAAGTATATTTGAAAATAGCCTGAATTAGATGGAGCCCTTAACGCTTAGAGCCACCATTCTTGTACCCGAATTGTATAGACCAAGTTCACAAATGTTTTTATAGAATATATTCCATCCTGGAACATATATTGATTATTTACTAAGCATTGCACACTGCTGGTGTTCTGGAATCTAGACCACAAATACACAGCATGGCGTGGAGAAAGCGTGGAGAGGCACTGACCCAGCATAGTGGTGACAGCTACAATGGGATCTCATGTCCTGTGCAGTGGGGCTCGAGAAAGGTGAGCCTAGCCTGTCTGGGGGAACCCAGAGAGCGCTTCACAAAGGATTTACAGACTTACCCTTGAGCTGACTTTCACAGAAAGTCAGGTTTGGATGGGAGTTCGGGAGACTATTCCAGGCAGAGGGGGCAGCAGAGGCAAAGAAACAGAGACACAAGATTGTGTATTAAACTGGCGATCTGCTTGCCCACGGTCTGTGTTGGCTGGTTAGCAAGTGAGGGGGTGAGCTGCTGAGGGAAGAGACTGAATCCATAGTACCCACTGTTTTCTCTTTGAAATTTAGAATATATTCTCTTGCCTCTCCCTTCCTCTTTACGTATTTTGGTATCATTCAAAGGTCAGTTCTGGAGCTTCCCCGGGAACTATTTTCACCATCTTTGTTAGTTTACAGAAAATCTACATTGTGTATCGTCTGTGACACATTGTTACTCTTGAATACATATATGGGCTCTTCTCCTGGCTAGACAGTGAGTTCCCCCAGGTCACGTTTGTACTTCATAGTCACTTCAAATTATTATTATATGGAGGATAGAAGGAAGGAAAGAAGAAAAGAATGGGGGTGGGGGGAGAAAGCAGGAAGGAAGGAAAAAACAAGGAGGTGCAGGGTGGATGTTGGTAGTGGGAAGTGGAATTAATATTTTTCAAGAGTATGTTAGATTCTGGAAAATAAATAGAAATCATTAGTAATATAGCTGAGCAATTGGTTTTAGAATATTTGTCATTGCCCAGGACTCAACCAAGGAGCTGAAACGGGAGGAGGCCCCATGGTAGATATCTATATAGCCATAGACAAGCATACTGACTATGTTTTGAGAGGAAGAAATTGGGGGAAAAAACAGCTTGATAGGGAGCTCTGCTCCGAATTACTGGGCAGAGAATGAAACTCAGTGTGCACGGATTATGTAAAATAATATCACGTTCTAAGATTAGATACTAAGAGAGACCCCTAAAAGGGCAAGAGTGCAGGTCCTTTCATTGCTCTGCCTTATTATTTTTAAGTCAAACTGCTTTTTGGTTCAAGGCAAACCTTGGGGAGCTTCTCCAACAGTAACTGCCAGAGGTATAGAAGCTGCCTAGGGAGAGGGGGAGGGCAGGCTGACCTCAGGCAGAAACGGGCGTGGGTGCTAGTTCCACCCCTTAGGAGCTCTGTGACCTTGAACAAGGTGTTCTTACTTCTCCCACAAGCTTCAGTTTCCTTGCCAGAGAAATGCAGATAATAACGTTTCCTTCTCGGTGGGATTTGGCATTGATTGAACACATAGTAAGTGCTTGGTAAATAATAGTTATTACTGACAAGCGTGGAACCGTGAAAATACAAAAGACTGGACTCTGGGTTAGAGAATATGAAGTATGGTTCCAGCTTCATTATTCACTTTCTGTGTGATCTCAGTCACATATATTTTGCTCCTCGTCTATACAGTGGAGACCTCTACGTATTGTGCTTCACTATCCTGTGAGATAGTGTATGTAAATCACTGTACAGTTTAAGGAATCATTTTTATTATAACCCTCATTTTAAAAATACAGTGTTGCAGGCCTCCAAGATTGAGCACCTGTGCCTTGTTCTGCCTGACAGCCTAGGACTGATCTACTTGCAGAATTTTAGTGCTCTGGTTGCTAAAAACAGCATCACGTGGGCACTGTGCAAAGTACAGTGCCCATTTCATGGGTTGATGAAGGCACACGTGCCAAAGTTGAGAGTTTAATTGGAAACTGGATCGTCCTGTCTGGTGTCTTACCGCTTCTTTACATTGTGAAAGAAAATCCTCAGAATTTAGCGATCCAGGGTTTGGTTGTCATGATTACTATCAACTTTCAGGTCACATCTGCAGGTTGTTTAGCTAATTCTTTCACCAACTCTTCTTAGAAAGTGATATGATTTAGAGACACTACTGTCCTCTTTGGCTTTCGTGTCTGCAATTCAGCAAGATGTACTAGCAACATTTTCCTTTATTAAGGCCAAATCTCACTTGCAAATGACAGCTTTCTTCTGAATCTTTTCCTTAAATCGTACTTTAAAACTCTGGAGCTCAGTTGCCTCAGCTGTTAAGAATGGTCATTGATTTGGGGGCTTCTGTGTTTTCTTGAAGCCCTAGAGATTTGCACAAGCTCCCATGGCATTAGTGGGAGACTGTTAAGTCTTCTTGTTTATATGTCTTCTCAGATAGATCATATTATCCTGAAAGTAGAGTCATTAAAAGAAATGTGGTTTATTTTGCAACAGTGGCAGAAAATATGAAGTCACTGCAATATATGTCACTTGTTATGTATACTATTATATTTTGTCTTATCTGTAATAATTCATTAAGTTATTATAAATATAAATACTTTATAAAATAATTGCACATTAATCATTATATTGTATCTTATCCATACTCATTTGAAGAACACAGGGTAGATAAAACTCTGTTATTCATTTCATGTCCCTAATGATCATACACAGAGTTTGTTGTTCCATGCCATCGACTTAGCAAAAGGAGTATTTAAATGCAGGTCTACTAACATAACAAAATGAAGAAAAATTAAAAAATAAACAAAAAATAAAAAGTTGAACTTCTAGAAATGAAAAATAAATAAATAAACGCAGGTCTTCTGACTCCAAGCTTACTCCAATCCACCAAAATTGTTGTTTAAATCAAAATATTGGGGCACCTGTGTGGCTCAGTCAATTAAATATCTGCCCTCAGCTCAGGCCCTGATCCCAGAGTCCCGGGATCTAGTCCCGCATATGGCTCCCTGCTCAGTGGGGAGTCTGCTTCTCTCTCCCTCTGCCCCTCACCCTTACCTGCACACGCTGTCTCTCGCTCATGCTCTCTCTCTCACAAATAAATAAAATCTTTAAAAAAGTAAACCAAAATATTAGTTGCCCAGAGAAAGTAAACTTGAAGAAATAAGTTTATCAGTTTTAAGTGATCTCTTTGCTTAGAAGTAGAGATAATACTTTTCATTCTCTTCGAAGCACTGGTTGCATGGGGAAACTGGACACTTCCCGGGTTTCCTTAATGGGAATTTCATCATTTAATTTGAAGTATCATTAATTCTTAAGACATTAGGCACAGTCATGTTAATATATAATTTTGTAAGCTTAGTTTAGAGTTAGACATAACGTAATTGTGTTTAAATTCTCTGCTAATGCCTCTATCCATTAGAGCTGATAAATGAGGTGTCCTTCTCTATACGTCATATGCATGGACTTCCTCAAATTAGCAACATGCCACTGAACTTGGCTTCCTTGCTTCAGAAATGTCTTAGTTCTTTCATAATACTGCAACATTATAACTCCAGAGGAAAATGTAATTTTGATCATTTCGTGTTTTTATGAAGAAATAATGGTTAATTATTGAATGTGGATTCCATTTATGTTGAGTTGCTTTTGAAATACCATATAGCGACTTTTGAATTACACACCACATCCTTTCAAAAATACTTGGAGAGGGGATCACATATGCAGATTAATAAAATATAAGTACATATGAAAAATTAATCATAGTTGAAGAATGATGCATGATGCTTGGAAAAAAAAAAGAAGAATGAAGTTTTCCCCAAATTTAGGCATTATTTATTCTTTTCCATCATATAATTCTAGACCAAAAGGATCCCTGGGGTTTATATTATTGAATAGCTTTTGTAACGGCTGAGGAAACTACAGACATAAGTGTTTTGTCAAAAATCGCACAGTTAATTGGTAGCAACACCAAAAACAGAACATAAGCTATTTTTCAACTATGTGCCAGAATCCCCTCTAACATTAGACTTCCTTAATAATGTATTACTTAATAATTAAATAGCATCTTGCAGTTTTCTCATCCCATGTGCATTGCAGATAACTATCATAAATATTGTAAGCCCCTCCTCACTCCAAAAGAGGGGGGAAAACCTCATCACGCTATAGTCGGATTGTTGGCTAACACAACTCTGAGCCCTTCTCTTCACTCCCAATCACTCCCAGCCTCCATATTCTATGCTTCTCTAGTCCGATGGACAAGACCATCTTTGTAAAGTCTTACAAATTCTCAGAACAAAATCTTCAATGACTCATTTTAAAAAATATTAAATCTAAACTTCTTTAACAAGGTTGTATAAAATCTAACCCAATCCACTAGTGTTATGATGGAGAGGGGAGGTACCTATGAGACAATTTTTAAATTATAAGCTGAAGAGGGGTAAGGGCTGTTTGGAAGTGCAAATGGGGAGGTCCAGTCCTAATATTGAAATAAAGCATAATTCATGACAAAGGGGAATCAGAAGCAATGGAAGCAAGATGCAGTCTTTTCCTCAGAGAAGAAGCTTGAGCTGACAAAACACTTTTTTATTTATTTCAAAATTTAATTTATTTTTTTGGGGGGGGGAAGAGAGAGTGTGCATGTGGGGCGAGGGCAGAGGGAGAAGGAGAGAGAGAATCTTAAGCAGGCTCCATGCCCAGCACAGAGCCCGATGCAGACCCTGAGATCATGACCTAGGCCGGAATCAAGAGTCAGATGCATAACCAGCTGAACCACCCATATCCCCCCCATAACACTCTTTTCAAGGAAAAAGGCATAGGTAAATTTTCCTAAGGGCTCTTCTCCATGTGGGGAGGATTGGGCCACCTGGCATTTCCTGGGGCCTGGGACACAGCTGCTTCAGTCAGAAGAGGTTGCCCCAAGTAAAATGCACACTTTACCTTCTTCCTTAATCTCCAGCCTTTCCCTAAACAAGGGTCACTGAATCTTGATCAGCAGCCACTTGGGCTATTTGAAATTCTTTTGATCTGCATACTTTGTTGGGCATCATTCATCAGAAGGTACCAAGATCAGTTTTTACCCTGAGACCAAACACACCCTCATGTTGTGTGTTGGTACATGTTGGAGTCATGTTGGAGTCATTCTTTAAACAAGTCAGAAAAGGAGGGTGGTATCTGAGGCTATGAACATAGGCCATGTGTGACATGTGTTGGAATGCACACATCATGGCCCTCCCAGCTAAACTGAAGAAGACCTCTGCTCCAAGGATACTTTAAGGAATATGCAAAACAACCAATTGTGCTGTAAGAGGAATATATGAACACTTCTGCCAATCATCATTTTTATCTAAAATTAAAATAATCAGAATATAATTTAGGTTTATTAATATTTAATTAATACAATGCATATATCTTAATATTATTTATATATGTTAATGTATACTTCCAGCATATGAACAATATATACATATATATTGTTCATATATACATATACATATATTCAGTGTTCATATATATGCATATATTCATTATTTGTATATATACATATATTCATTATTCATACAGTCACAAATATTCATTATTCATATAGTCACAAATATTCATTATTCTTATGTATTCATTGTTCATATATTGGAAGCATGTTCTCCAAACTTCACTAGATCAGTTGAAGCATCAAAAAAAAAATTGGAGACTACTGGGGCTCCTGGGTAGCTCAGTGGGTTAAAGCCTCAGCCTTTGGCCCAGGGTCCTGGGATGGAGCCCTGCATCGGGCTTTCTGCTCAGCGAGGAGCCTGCTTCTTCCCCTCTCTCTCTCTGCCTGCCTCACCCCCTACTTGAGATATCTGTCTGTCAAACAAATAAATAAAATCTTAAAAAAAAATATTGGAGACTACTGCTGTAGACCTCTTTCTCATTTGCTTATGAACCCTGTGGAGCTACTCATGTCAGAATTTTGGAATGACACAAATTGATTAGAGATGAATTTGTTAGCCTCCTGGAGTAGCTAGCAGATGTGGTTGTGAAGACAATGTGGGTTTGCTAAAATGCCTTGTTTTTCTCCTAAAATATAAGCATTCACTAGACAACACACACACACACACACACACACACACACACACACACTCACCCATGAGGAACCCTGAGGCTGAGAGAGGTTTATTAAATTGTTTAAGATAACAGACTTCATTGTAAGCAAAGTAAACGTTTCAGGTCTATCCTGCATCTTGCTATGAGAACTCTGCACTTGTTTCCTTGTTTATGTTATTCTCATGACACAATAGCCTTTTTTCTGTCCTTCCCTATAACCAGATTCTTCCTATCCTGCAAGACTCAGCATCTCTTACATGAAGCCCTTATTGATGACTCCAGTGCTTCTCTGTCTCCTTTCTAAACTCCTGGCGTGAGCTTTGTTTATGAGGGTCTACTCTATGTCAGATGTATAGGTATTTAGCATGATCTCATGCAACACCATGAGTTTTGATAGGCGTGACCTGTGAATATGTTATATAGCAAATGGAATGTCACAAACTAAAGTGATGAACCTTAAAATAGAGGGCTGATCCTGGGTTATTTGGGGAGGCCCAATCCAATCGCATGAGTCCTTAAAGTAGAGGAGGAAGAAAGTGAAGTCCATCAGAGATATGGCAGAGGAAGTTGCAGGAAAGATGCCAAGCATGAGAGAGGCTTGATTCACTATTTCTCCTTTGTGGAGGGAAGGTGGACCACAAACTTCTGGAAGCTGGGAGTAAAGAAATGAAGACTCCAGTCCTGCAATAGAAGAAACCAAATTCTATCAAAATTCTGTATGAGCAAGAAAATGGATTCTCCCTGAGACCCTCCAAAAAGGGACACAGCTCTGCTGACATTTTGTCCACCTTGTGGGATCCCGAGCAAATGAAACTGGCCAGCCCCACTTGGATTTTCGGCCTACAGAGTGGTAAGCTAATAAATCTGTGTTGTTTTGTTGGTAAATTTGTAGTAACTTGTTACAGCAGCTATAGAAAATTAGGACAGTTGTTACCTATAATTTTCAAATAAAAGTTTGAACCATAGAATGGTTAAGCTCATACAACTCGTATATGTCAGAACGGACTCTTTCAAATATACTCTATTTCCTCCTGGATGTGCATGTTCCATGATCTCTTTTCCTTAAAGTGGAGAACAATACCTTAAATATTTTGTCTATCTTCTCCATGTTCTCTGGTATAGCCTTGAACACACAGGCATTCCAGGGGGGTAGACATTTGCTGTGCTTTCCTTCAGTGAAGGACTCAATGCCCTGATAGCTGAGAGTGCTATCAGTTGTAACCTTCAACCACCAGCCTTCAGAGACCATCCCAGCTACATAGCTACCTTGCCCAAACACACATTCTTCCCAGAGTAGCCCACATAAAATGACTAATCTGTATCAAGTAAAGACCCAGCTATGTTGATTGAAGTTGGGAGACCTGAAGGTTATTTGTAGCTACAGAGCTCCCCAGGGGGTCAGCCAAGGCTGTTGAGTTTCCCTTGCAGATCCATTTCTCCCTACTCTATCCTGTTCCATTTCTTTCCTTCCACAGGCATAGAGGTGTGGATCCCAGGGACACTTCTTAACATCTCAATTAAGCCAACTAACCTGCTTCTCAGAATCTGCTTCCCAGGAGCCCAAGCTGTGACAACCTGCCAATGCCTCTGGTTGGTTACCATATCTAAACATTGGATGAAGTTTATTTTTCCTATTCGTGTGGGTAAATTGTTAGCTTCGAGTCACAAATCTCCCAAGTGTTTGAAGAGACTATTTAAATAGTGCTTGTCATTTCCATCTCTCATTTTATGAATTTGAGGGCTGCAGATGGTCAGTTTTATAAATAATCTCCACTTTGATTAGTGTTTTTTAATGGTGCAGATCCATAGAGTGTACTAGAATAAAGTAGAATGTATTCTTACATGATACATCTATCAAGCACCACAGGGATAGAGATATATCAGCATGCTCAAACAAAATCCACACATTTTATGATTAACTGAGAGAGTGCCATAGAAAGTAGATGAATACCCTCTACATTTCCCTCCTTCCTTCTTCATTCTTGCTGCCATGTTCCTGGCCTGCGAGTGAGCTAACTTACTTGGGGGTGCTAGGTCTAAGGGAGGTTCTTTGCAGGTGTTTTGGCTTCTTCTTATTCTTGTTAAAATCACAGAAACCATCTTCCTGGTACCTGTGATGAGCTCTCTCTCTCCCTGGCCTTTGTGGTGCTTGTTCTGTGATCTCTGTACCTCCTGCCTGCTTTCCAGGAATTCAGCGGGCCTCCGGGTAGTCTTTTGCTTTTTCCAGTTACCTTACACACTCTCAAAACTTGTAGTCCAAAAGCAAAACCGTCTAAGTGTCACAGCTTGAGGTAAACAACTCCTTTTATTCCATTGCTGTAATCTCCTTTCCTTTTTCCCTCCATCATTTTTGTTGTTAATGAAAAGTCTCCTTCAATTCCCCTTGGAACATCTTCTCACTAACTCGTCAAGAGCCTCTCTTTCCTTGAGCACAACTTTATAGATATTTATAGAAATATCTTATTTCTATAGATATTTCTATGGCTATTTCTAATTTTCCACGAGAGAATTACAGTTCAGCATTAGGTTTTTATAACATTCAGTTTCTCTTGGCATATAACATTCCCAATAACATTCCCATGTAACATTCAGTTTCATGTTATCGACTCTTACCACTGTTTTATGCCACAAAAAGTAGAAGTACTCAGCATAGTAATATTTTTAACTCTCAGAACTCCAAACTGACATCAGAATAGGCTTAGAGTGAATGAAGAAGAACTTTAATTATATACACAACTTCCACACAGTGGTGAGCACTTGTCCCTTTGGATAATCAGGAGGTAGACTTCTCAGACCTCAGGTCAAAGTCCACATTTAAATCCCCAGCATTCAGCTTCCTACAATGCATGCAGACATCCTTGCCCTTTGAACACAGTACATCCCATAATAGTTGTTTTGCAGTGAATGCACATTTCCGGGAGAAATGAGGTTGCCTGCTCCCCTTCTAATGCTCTGTGCTATACTTCTACAGAAGGTAGGTTTTCATAGGCAAAGTTGTCACCTTCGTGTTTCCAGTGTCCAAGTACAGGCAAGACCGTAAGTCATCAGGATAGTATCCTAAAAGTACCTTTCTTTCTTCCTGTGGCAGAATATCCCACAAGACTAAGCTTTACCCATTATTTCATTTTATCTTTGGCAAGTCCATTTTGCAAAAGATATATCTCAACAACAGCCAAGCACCAGCAAACAAACTTGGATTTATATTCTTAATCCCACTTCACCCCTCAATACCATCATCATTTGGCCAGATGTCCACTGTGATTGAATGCCTGCTCATGTTCTGTTGTTGTTGTTGTTGTCTGGTTATCTACAATTTTGAGATTCTTCAGATTATCTTTTGCTCATCTCTTCTCCTCATCTGTATGAAGTCTATGTTTCACTCTTGCTCGTATCTGGTCTCCTCCCATCTCTTAATGACATCCTTCTATTTCAAAATGCCACAGATAAATTTGATTAACTGCCTCATTGCTTCTATCATATTCTCCCCCACCTCCGTTCTTTATGCTCTATGCTCTATGCTCTTTATGCTTCCTTTGCACAGATTAATTGGCTGCAACAGGCACTCATTACTGAGTACAGGTGCTGCTGTAGGCTGGAGTCCTGGAGGCACCAGTCTGATGCTCACAATAGTCTTCAAAGCCAATGACCAGAAGCTGGGCTTCATCTCTTCACGGAGCAGTGAGGAGAACAGCTTTCTCCCAGTTTTAGTATGGCTTTATTCCACATGAATATAAAAAATCTACTTGTATCTCAATAATTTACAAATTTATAGTGAAACAGCTCTTTTTTTTTTAAGATTTTATTTATTCATTTGACAGACAGAGATCACAAGTAGGCAGAGAAGCAGGCATAGAGAGGAGGAAGCAGGCTCCCCGCTGAGAAGAGAGCCCGACGCAGGGCTCGATCCCAGGACCCTGGGATCATGACCCGAGCCGAAGGCAGAGGCTTTAACCCACTGAGCCACCCAGGCGCCCCGTGAAACAGCTCTTTTATTTTTTACTTACGCTGCCTACTTTTTCCACCACTTCTTAGCAAAAATATGAGTCCATAGGGCCTTGAAAAGGAGACCAACCTAGGAGCAAAACAAACCTCAGTGTAGATAGCTAACACTCATAAAGTGTTTTTTGAGGGGGCAAATTTGGGATGATAGTGAGCAACACCCATTTGCTTAAGTCTCCCCTTTGTACTAAGTCACAGTCTAGCCCTACTTCCGGGGGAAACTACATGAAATTCGTGAACTGAAGTGTGGAGGTAGAACAGGGAGGAGATCTGGATGGAAAGTGGTCTTGGAGGAAGCCATAGGGTTCTGATGAGAAAACCTAATAGTTGGGCAGTAGGCAGGAGTAGAATGGAATTACCCTCAAGAGGCTGCCAAGTACGTATCAGTTACCAGTGCTAAGAAACTGTGTGGATGACAGAGCAAGGCTTGTCGCTTGTCTTACAGACAGCACTCTCAGAAATGAGGGCACACATCCTTCCCAAGAGGAGGTCTGGGTGGTTCATATCTGTGTCCATCATGCCTGTACTAACAATATCCTACAGGAGAGGCAATCGAGGTGGAAATTATAGCATTGACTCTGACACTGGATTTAGAAATCTGGCTCTACTACTGACTGTGCAAGTTACTTAATTTTTCTGTGTCTCTCTCCCTTGTCTGGAAAATGGAGATGATAAAATCTATCTTATAGGCTATTGTGATAATAAATGAATGTTTATAATCATACACAACACTTAATCTATTCAATAAATGTTAGTTATTTCACACTATACAATTTTGAGAACCAAAACATTTCTAATAATCTGTCGTATTTTCAAGCCACTTAAGAATACCCAACCCAGGGGCGCCTGGGTATCTCAGTGGGTTAAGCCTCTGCCTTAGGCTTGGGTCATGATCCCAGGGTCCTGGGATCAAGCCCCACATCGGGCTCTCTGCTCACATGGAGCCTGCTCCCCCCTACCCGCTGTCCCTGCCTGCCTCTCTGCCTACTTGTGATCTCTCTCTCTCTCTGTCAAATAAATCAATAAAATCTTTAAAAAAACAAGCAAACAAAAACCAACCAAACAAAAAAGAATGCCCGTCCCCAGGCACCTGGGTGGCTCAGTCAGTTAAGCATCTGCCTTAGTCTCAGGTCATGATCTTAGGGTGCTGGGATCAAGTCCTGTGTTGGGCTCCCTGTTGAGCAGGGAGACTGCTTCTCCCTCTGCTGCTCCGCCTGCTTGTGCTCTCTCTCTCTAATAAATGAACAAAATATTTTTTAAAAATACCCATCCTGAGGATTGGGTGGTACAGACTTCTGGTTATGGGGATGAAAGGTACAGCCTAAGGAATATAGTCAATGGTATTGTAATAGCATTTTAAGGTGACAGGCGGTAGCTACACTTGTGGTTGGTATGATGTAATGTATACAATTGTCAAATCACTATGATGTATACCTGAAACCAATGTAACATTGTGTGTCAACTATTCTTCAATGGAAAAAAGAATAGTCATCCCAATTTTCATTTAGAAAATGGGGGTTCCATAGTTTCTCTGTATATTTATTCTAGACTTTTCTCCTTATGTTTTACAGTAGCCCACTTACTTTCTCTACAATCAGTTAGAAGCCCAAGATTGCTTCCTTGGACAAAAATTTAAAAGCTATGTTACCTATAAAATGTGAAAGCCCCACACTAAGGTAATGCTTTGCATAGTTTCTTATACTTCCAAAAGACTTCCTCATTCCTTATCTGCAGTATTTCATGGCTATGTCATTAACTCAGGAAGAGGCTATGCATATTCAGCATTTCTCTTGAAATCCAGTCCCTTGTTACTCAGCCACTGATTTTCTTCAATGTGTGTCCCTCAGATGGCACAAAAAGCACTAGACCACTTCTCTGTTTTTCAGTAGACTCCAAATGCAGGCATGCCCTAACAAACTAACAGTTGTAAATCAATTTTTTTTAGGAGCTAGGATGAAACATTAAGATCACAGTTTGGACTTTGTTTCATAAAAGTAACTCTTTTTATTCGTTTCTTATGTCCAGAGAAATTTCCTTGAGGTTCAGCTCTTAAGATATTCTGTAGAGATAAAATCAATTAAGCAATTTTAATAAACTAGAATCAGAGAAACATTGGAAGGAGCCTAAGGAGACATACTGACCAAATATTGTAGGACATTCTATAGATGAGATCCGAAGACAGAAAATGGACAGTGGGTAAAATCTCAGGAAATCTGAATAAAGCATGGGCTTTAGTTTATAACATAATATCGGTAATAACTAATAAGTCATAACAACTGTACCATATGAATATAAGATGTTTAGTCATAAGGGAAACTGGATGTGGGTATACAGGAACTCTGTACCACCTTCACAATTTTCTGTAAATCTAAAACTGTTCTAAAATAGAAAGTTTAATAAAAAAATAAGTGGAAGTTCCCCAAACATTTGTTGACAAGAGCATTCTCACATCTGTGCTTTTGTTCTTACTAGGTCTCACCACCCAGCTTCCCATGCTCCTTGTTTATGGTAGGTGAGTATGTTTCCTTTCTCGTTGACTTTGTCCTTGGCCCTATGACTTGCCTTGGCAAGTGGATGTAATTGAGCAGAATGTGTGTGCACAATGTGGCTCAGTGCCTCTAGCTCTACCCTCTACCATGAAAACAGTATATCCCAGAGAGTGGGTCCTCCTTTCACCTGCATTCCAGAATGAGAAAACAGGTAGAGCTGAATGGAGCTGAGCCCTCACGTAATCTGAGTAAGACAAATGTTTGCTGTTGTAAACCACGAAGATAATGGGAATATTTGCTGCTACAACAGTAGTAAATAAATACTCTTGTTGATACCTTTCAAACTAGATTCAGTTCTTGTACCGTCTCTTTCATGAAGCCTTCCCTAGGTATCTGCATGACTCATTTATGCTTTCCTGATTAAGCAAATAAAAATAGAGAACTTACTGCGTTTTTAAAATCTGTAGAGCTTAATTTGATTATAAACTCTTTAAAGCAGGTCCTAATCTTATTCAAACACTCAGCAAAATATGTTGTGCCCTATTGTTCCTGGCACTTTATTAAGCTTTGTAAATACAACGGTGTATGAAAACAAATGAGCCCTACATTCCTCAAGGTTTTAAACTACTAGAGAGGACAGATTATATACATAGTTACAATAATCAATGTAAAACTATAGTTCTAACCAATGCTGTTTAAAGATACCAGTGCATGGTCCTCCGAGGATCTATGGGACATTTGACAGAGTCTTAGCTTTAAGGCAAGGCAAGGTTTCCCTGAAAGAGTGACTTAAGAGGCAAAAAGGTTGGGAAGACTAATTGAGCCTCTGAATAACCCGTGGATAGAAGTAGCCAGTTATGGTTGGAGAAGATACAGTGAAGTTTCTATGAGATAAGATTGGAGAGGTAGATGGGAGACAGACATGGCATCATTAACACTAACACTAAACTCGGTGTCACACACATAGTATGTGCTCAACAAGCAATGATGACAATACATGGCTTGACTCAAGTTAGCTAAACTTTCTAACAAACATACTGGATGCCTGTGGTCAGGTAACAGAAGTGCAAAAGTGAATTAGGCAGAGGCCCTTATCCTCAGGGAGCTTATATACTAGAGGCTATAACCATCCATCAGTCACAGTTGAATACTCTGTGAGCAAACCACACCACTCCAAAACGAAACGAAACACCACACACACACATACACACACACGCACGCGTGCACGCACACACACGCACACACACACACCCCCCTTTGTGGGAAAAAAGAAAAAAAAGGAAAATTGCTTTATTGACTTATGGAATCCAAACACATGTTAAACGATGAAGCTGCAGGGAGGAGACTAGAGCTGGTCTTTGGAAAGACCTGGTGCCCTTGAGCTAAAGACCCCAATGCTGCCAGGATTCTTTCTGTGTCCTGTATCCGTTCTTTCATTTTAGACTAGCTTTCTTCACATAAGGATGTATTGCTGTCTTCAGTTTGTGAGTTCTACATTTCCTGACTTCAGGCATCAGAGAGACGATACTGAAACTCTTTCTTATTGAGCTTGGCCCAGAGACCCATCCTTGGAGCTCATTCAGGATTCGGGCCACAAAATCAAGTCAAGGCCATTAAACCACATGAAAGGAAGGATTCCTGAAACACACAGCAACACAGATGAAAAGATTATGGTAAGTGAAATAAGCTAGACACACACACACACACACACACTATATATTATGTGATTGCCTTTACGTGAAATTTTGAAAAAGACAAAACTATAGTGAGAAAAAGAAGACAAATGATTGCCAGAGATCAGAGGAAGAGATTGAATGTAAAGGAGTATGAGAGAACTCTTTGGGGGGAATGGAATTGTTTTATATTATTACTTTGGTAGTGGTTACACAGTTTTATAGATTTGTCAAAATCCTTTGAACTATACTCTTAAAATTGGTGCATTTTGCTGTATATAAATTATTTCCCAACAAAGCTTTTTAAAAAGCAATACAACCGTGCAGTTAAGTGACAAGCTGTTCTAAGAGAAGATGCTGGACAGGTTATACCAAGCGTCCACCACAGGTAGAGTTTGGTAAGTGGTACACCAATGAGAAAACAGAGAGCCATGGGGGGCAGGGGGAGGCACTGAGAGATGGGAGTGATTTACATGCAAGTGAACAGGTGTCAAATGTGTGTTTTATCTGTGATTGAGAACAAACTTCGAAAGGAGCTATTCCCATGAAGATTCCTAGATATTTGTGAAATTCAACAAAACAGGCATTTCAAAGAATGTAACTAGTTTAAAAAAATGTGTATGTGGGACATGTTTGAGAAAGGGAAATGGGCTGAGAGAGACAGAGGGGAAGAATGAACTGAATGAGAGAGACTTTCTATCCTACGACTGAGCATTCTTAGACAAAAAGGAATGAAGAATCCTGTTTCTTTCTATAAACGGAGACCAGAAAATGGGAAGGTAGAGTTATCATTTTCATAGTTTATGGTTATTTTTTAGAGGAAAGGAAAGTAATTTCCTTCTGACTCTAACCCACCATACCCCTTCAACTTTGTAACAATCGGGGACTGTAGGATTCTATCTTGTTTGCTTCAGTTTGAGCCTCCTTAAAGATCAGCGAGAGAGTGGCAGAGACTTTCTCCTTAGAATTGCAAATATGCTAGCAATGAACTGAGAACTGTTTGTTTATGGCTAACGCTTGTTTTTGTTCCAGGCTTGGGGAGTGCCCTTTCTTGCTGGGGGATTTGCAGGAGATCCTCAAGATCAGCCGGAGTGTGGTACGGCCATGGCACAGCCAGGCAATGTATTCTGAATTCTGGAGCCGGGTTGAAATGTCTGAATTTTTCTCCTCCTGCACTGCCTGTGGTAGCTAATTTATCTCGATGATCGTGTTTTCTCATTCTTTTAAACTTTGCTGTGCTTTCGTAAAGTTGTGTGGTGTGATTTAGTGAGCTCTGGTACAGGAATCAAACACTTGGCTTCTCATGACGTTAGTAGTGCCCATTTCCTCATTTGGTAGGTATTTATGGAGCCCTTACTATGTGCTAGGTGCTGCTCACATGGAGCTTATGGACTAACAACCAGGTAGCCAAGTAACTGTGGAATGTAAGAGCTACGTTTGGGCAGGTAAAGGCAACTCCAAGAGCTAATGTTACTAGTGGCTAACAATGTTAGAAGAAAGGTATAGAGATATCCTCTTCAAGTCAAAATCAAGAGACGAAAAGGAGCATGCCAAGGGGAAAGGGGTAGAAAGCCTCAAGATGAGGGAAATCATGGGGGTCTTAAGAATTCGGAAGATGTTTCTTGATTAAGGGGTGTATGTAAGAGAGTAAAATAGGTAACTTGGAGAGACCATCTGGAGTTAAATTCTGAGAAAACATACGATTCAACTAAAGATTGTATTTCATGCTAAGGGTAGCTAGTCGTTTGTCATTAGCACGTTGTACATTGGAGGTTGTATCGGACAGACATTATTTGTTTACTCCATTTCCTTGGGAAACCAATCCCTCCCTATGCAGCAGTGGTGTTAACTCTGTCAACTTAACCCAGCTATAGGAATTACACATGTGACAATCAGAATGCTTCATCTCTTTGGTTGTAGTGATTGGTTCAGGGTTGAGAACTTGACCCAAGCAAGGTCACTCAGATTTACTGTGAAATTTGATATGCACATGTCAGAGAAAAGGAGTTCTCCATATTTTGATGGGAAGCTATAACATAAACTAATGGCTGTTGAAGTGGCAATACATCTTATTATCCAATAGAGAGTGAACATGAAGCCAAAATACAAAAGAAAACACTGAAAAGGGAAGGAGAGTTCTATCTACATAAGTCCCTGGATCCAGCCATGCCTGATGCAGCTATTACCCTTAACCTTTCTAGGTATATGAACCAATTGTCTTCCTTTTCCTCTTAAAGTAGCTTGAGCTGTGTTTCTTAAAATTAAAATATTCTTCTTTAACACAGAGGTGATTCTGACTGCCCATGGGGCTATTAATGAAGATCAACCTTTAATATATATAAGAATGAATTGTAAACTCTAAAGAGTACCTGGGTTATTATGACACTTTTAACATAAGTCCACTGGGCCATAGAGAAAAAAAAATTTTTAATAATTATTCACATCACATAGTGGTAAGTTATTCTTTTCATTAAGTAAGCTACCATAATAGATCTTTGCATCTGCTTTGATTTAGAATTGTAACTGGTTTCAATTGCCTCTGTGTGGGGCTTAGTTCTAAACACTGTTCTTTGTTTTTATTAGTGTATGAAACCAGCAAGTATTATGTTTATTCAAATGCTTGTGGGCAAATATACTTAATTACTTAGAAAAAAATTTTGTTTCTACCCAGTGTTATTTTGATAGAGAGATTGGGGCATTATTTTTCTTTAATATGATTGAGATAACAAAGCCGGTTTCCACAACACTATTTCCTCAGAGATATTTATTTGTTAGAGAATTAAGGAATTCCCTGTTATTGCCATGCATTTGCTGTATCTAGTAGCTATCTTACCTCCTCTCCCCAATATTTCAAGCTCTCCTTGCCAGTGCATCAGGACAAACAAACAAACAAACAAAAAACCCAACCACAACATTTATTTTGGTCCTCAAATGGCTTATCATTAGTTCTGTCATATTCTGGGATGCTCACAGTATCTTCTTCAGATTCACAGACAAATGTGCCAGCATTTCCAGTCATTCTGATGACATAGTTCGGAAACAGGCTGATAAACTCTGTCTGGATCATTCACAATGCCAGATGTTCTTGGCAATATTTCTTATGTGAAAATCTATCTGATATATTCTAGAAATGGAAATCACCCTCACTTTTCCGTGTCTGATGTATTTTTCTCAAGTATTTCTTCAGTAAGCCACCTGGATAAAATGGGTGTAGGAGTGATGACAACATTGGCTTTTCACTCAAAAGTCTGGAATCTTCCTTCAAACGAAAGTATTTTTTTCCTCATTCTTCCTTATTAGGAATCCACCACTATGGTGAGGTTGAACATCTCTTTGAAGAGCTTATTCCATACATTCTGAGAAGTTAAGATAGAAATGATAATTTACAAAACATAGCATGACTTGCACAACAGGCTATACTACATAAGCATACGCTACATAAGCCCAAACTGCTTTCACATCCCCCCATTTAGACCCGTGTGTTCCAAGATAAGACCACAGATGAATTGATTAATCCTAAGTCTGAACTCATGTTTTTCAAAGAGAAGACCATGATTGTCTTACTGATTTGTCTTGTTTATAAATTCTGACCAACTCAGGCCTAGACCATGCTTACTAACTTCTGCTCTAAAATCACTATGTCTATCAATTATCCCCCAATCCCAATTCTAGAAGTACCTCTCCCTAAATTTTCCCTCTTGAGAACTATGGATACCCTTGCTAATGTTTTGCTGTCACTTGCTCAGAAAGCTTAAGAATCTCGGCTTTGTGTGATCAACAGGTGTTGCTGAGGATCTTTAAGTAGGGAGTTGAACTAAGCAGGGACTGTGGCATTGTTTTCCTCATCATCCATCATGGTATCCACACTGTGCTCTTGGCTCCTAGATTTTGAATCCTGGTACCTAGGGATATAACAGATAGTCCCCTCTGATTAGTTAATGAAAAGACATCTGAGAAGAGATGATGACCAGGGACTTATTCTTGTTCAAACACTATTTTTGGATGGAAAGGAATCAAAGCCGTGTGATGACTTCCTGTTCTCTTCATTTGTCCAGAATCCTTAGGCCCGTATCCAAGAACTAAATTCTCACTCATGTGATTTTATTTCCCATGCTGGACTAAAACAATCGGGCTTAAGTTTTCAATAGTTGAAGGTTCCAAGTCTGGGAGGTATTTGTTTTATCAGAATATTCCTGAAAGAAAATGAATGGACCAAAACTTGATGTTGGTACTCCATGTATCAACCATATATTCTTTACCTATTTTTCATATGCATCATGTCAGCCCCGGGCAACAGTATTTTCTAATTTACTTTAGGAGTACATCAAGGACTCAGTCAAACATCGTATCTTTCCACCCAATGCCTAGGCAGATTCAAAAACTGTGCATAAAGATTAACTGGCTTATACTGAACATAATTATGTGCTAAACTATGCATTTTATGTGTTTATCTCATTAAATTCAAGTAACCTCGATAGAATGGATTTATAACCCCCATTTTCCAGGTTTTAAGAGATTGAGTAACTTGCTCAATATCACTCATTTGGGAAGTGTTAGACTTTGCTCTCAAGAAGCTTTCAATCTGGCTGAATAGATAACGATATTTAGAGAACAGTTATATAATAACACGAAAACAGAAGACATATTCCAAAACAGTACCTTATTCATTGTCCCACCTGATTTGTGGAATCTAATTTCTCTGAATTCAAAGAAAGAAGAGATTATGATGGAACAGACTCTACTTTGCAAGCTTCCTAAAGCAGATGGATAATTACACTGGACTTCAAAATATATACAATGGTAGAATGTTTTGTGAGAAGGGTCGTGGTAAGCAGAGGGACAATACATTCTCAAAAGGAGAAACTGGCAGGGGCAATGATTTGGATTATCAAATTACCAATGGCATTTTCAGTCACCAGTGAAGTCATGAGTGGGGCATGGAGGACGGAGGCATCTAAGGAATAGCTAGCTAGTAACTTTGAGGAAGGTGAAAAGTGTCATTTGCAGCCACACTATCCCTTCTTCCCCAGTGCCATGTCATACTATGACTGGTAACTCAGTTGTATTCCAGCGGAATGTACCTGCGCTGAGAGTTGCCACAATTTGAAAGAGAACTTGGAAAGGCAGCCCAAGCCACTTTCAAACACCAAGCGGAATCATTTGTTCGTTAGCTTGTCTGTTAGTGTGCTTTTGATGTTCTCATTTTTTTCAGTCTTTTGAGCAGTAACAAGACAGAAAAGTGTACAGCTGAGAGTTAGAGAAAGAAAAATCAATAAATACTTGGCTGTGATGTGGATACGGTCAATGAGGAGGAGACTGATATTTATAAGTGCTTACGGATGGATCATGGATCATGGATGGTGAACAGAGGTAAGATTTTTTTGATACATTGTTTTACTTAATCATTACAACAACTGCTAATAAGTTGGTGTTATTTACCCTACTTCTTTTTTTTTTTTTTTTCGCAGAAGGGAAAGCTGAGGTTTAGGAAAATTTAATACGTGGCCCAAAGTCATACATTTACATTAAGAAGTAAAGTCTTGGGGCGCCTGGGTGGCTCAGTAGGTGAAGCCACTGCCTTCGGCTCAGGTCATGGTCTCAGGGTCCTGGAATTGAGCCCATGTCTCTGCTTGGCAGAGAGCCTCCTTCCCCCTCTCTCTCTGCTTGCCTCTCCGCCTCCTTGTCATCTCTCTCGGTCAAATAAATAAATAAAATCTAAAAAAAAAAAAAAAAAAAAAGAAGAAGCAAAGTCTTTATTTAAACCAGATCTCATTGATTTCTAAGTCCATGTTTTCTCATCAAATAAATCTCTTAAACAAACAAATGGAAAAAAACCCTCAAATTTTAGTGAGCAAGCATCCATAGGAAATTTAATAAGCAAGCGACTCAAATAATTCAGTGTTTCAATTATGTATTGCTATGTTGCACACTACCCAACATTTAGTGACTTAAAATGACTTTTAATTTTTTTTCTTTATTTTGTGTTAAATGGGCTCAGCTATATGGTCCTTCTGCCACATTAGACCAGATGTTAGCTAGTTCTGCAGTCATCCGGAAGCTCTGCTGAACTAGAATTTCCGAAACAGTTCACTTAAATGGCTGCAGTTGGTGCTGGCTGTTGGCTTGGATCTTACATGGACTTGAGGCTGCTGACCAGAGTGTCATGATTCTCTTCCACATGGTCTGGGCTTCTCACAGCATGGTGGCTGGGTTCCAAGAGGGAGTGTCCAAGTGCTCAAAAGTATAAGCTGCAGATCCCATAAGATTCAGTCTTATTGTCCATACTGGGTTTCTATTGCCATATTCAATTGCTCAAAACAAGTCATTGGACCAGGCTAACCTAAGCAGGTAGAGAAAGAAATTTCACCTCTCAAGGAAAGAGTGGCTAGGGATTTGGGGCCATTTTAAAACAATTACCACTTACTTCTCCATGATGAAAATGGAGGTAGAGGACATGAGGAAGGGAAAGGTGAGTATCAAAATCAAAGCTTTCCACACACATTATAATGCAAAAAGTATGTACTTGGATATCAAGACTGTGACTCCAAATGGGCATAGAAACAGGAAATTCCCTCATGATTGGAAACAAGGCAGATAGACATTTATAGGTAGTTTCTTGTGGTTTCCACATTCAGGCTGCAGGTACAAATCTAGTTTAACACATTATCTGTTAATTAAACTTATTTCTTAACAATGTATCAGATGATTAGATATCACTTGAGGGTTAAGAGATGATGTTATTCCGAATATTACTGGAGTGGGACCCCTGTGCAATCAAGTGTTTTTAGCTAATTTCATGCGTATGTATTATTCCGCCATTGGTACTTTAATTACGACTCCGTGGGGGTAACATGCCCCTGTTTCATGGCGCTGTTTATTCTTCATGCTCAATAAATGTCATGACTTTCCCACAGATTCAACTCTTTCAGATTGTTGTAAAAATAAACGCAGCTCCAGAGAGGTCTCCCTGTCACCCTCAGGTGACCTCCTGAGCAAAAGGAAACAGAATGAAATCAGCCAACCATTTTATTTCACAGAGATCACTGTTTAGTCATTTCAAACAACAACCTTTTAGTTAGTATCCTCAGTGCAGAAACCTGCAGCTTCCACGGGGGTGAAAAGTTTTATTTTACATTGACCTCTTAGGGACAGGCAAGCACTTGCTGAGGAAGCAAGTTCTCATTATTAATTAGTAATTCATTATTGCATGGTTGCAAAGAAACCTTATGACCTGCTGAGACTTAAAATGGGCACAATCATCAATGTTTCCATCATTTCAGAATAAGAAACAATTTCAGTCTAAAGTGCACGATTTCTGGAACATATTTCTAGATGTTTCTGTTCTTTTACACTATTTTTGGAAGGCAAGTTAAAAAAATAAGAATGTTAGGTTGCTCTAGCCTAAAATGATTACTTTATCCTAATATTAATGATTAAGTAGAATTTACTACTAATTAACTTTTCATTTTTTCCCCTATAAACATAAATTTACTTTAATCAGAAAAGTCAAGAAACAAAAGTTTCAACTAATTTCTTTGGATTTTAACAAGACTTTTTAAGTGGGATATTTTTTGTTAAATGTGAAATGTGTTTGGCAGAGTAAAGAAAGAGCAAATGAGTATCTAATCACTGCTGAGAAAATAACTAATTATAATTGTGTGAAATCATATGGTAGGAATAGGAAGCATGAGAACAGATACAAATAGTAATAAAGAAGTCATTTGTTACTTTTTTTTCATTAATCAGAGGGCAAGAGTTGCAATGAGAAAAATAAAGCTACTGATGATTGTGTTTTAATATAAAAAATCATTGTTAGGGTTTATTGAAAGTGTAGCTATCTGTTCTTCACGGTCTTTAGTCTAAAAATATTGCATATCCAAAAAAAAAAAAACAAATAAGAGTTATTTGTATTGATATAGAGAGAGCTTTTGATACTAGCCAACATAAACATTTGATAAATAAGATGGACACATAAGAATAGTTTTTTTAAAAAGACTTATTTATTTACTTATTTATTTGACAGAGAGAATGATCACAAGTAGGCAGAGAGGCAGGTAGAGAGGTGGGGGGGAAGCAGGCTTCCTGCTGAGCAGAGATCCCCATGCAGGGCTCGATCCCAGGACCCTGGGATCATGACCTGAGCTGAAGGCAGAGGCTTAACCCACTGAGCCACCCAGGCACCCTATGGACACATAAGAATAGTTTTAACTATTCAAATAATCATTAAGGGATTTCTGTTTCTGAAATTCCAGTGAAGTTGTTCATAAGCCACTGATCCAATAATTCTGTTTGTTCTTGCTCTATTTGAGAACACTTTTCTTTCCCACTCTTCTTAAAATGTTCTTCTCGGGGTGCCTGGGTGGTTCAGTGGGTTAAAGCCTCTGCCTTTGGCTCAGGTCATGATCTCAGGGTCTTGGGATCGAGGCCTGTGTTGGGCTCTCTGCTCAGCAGGGAGCCTGCTTCCCTTCCTCTCTCTCTGCCTGCCTCTCTGCCTGCTTGTGATCTCTGTCTGTCAAATGAATAAATTAAAAAAAAAAAAAACTTAAAAAAAAATGTTCTTCGCTCTTGACTTGGAGGACTCCTCTGTGATCTGGTTGTTCCCCTCGTCTGATCTTCACCTTTGCAGTCCCCTTTGCTAGGTCATTTCTCTCCCCAACTTGTGTTCCAGGTGCCTGCCTTCTAAACTGCATAGAAATCATTCAGGATTCTTGAAGATCTGCCCCTACCTTGTCAATAGCTTCATCTCCTAGCACTCCTTAGCAATGGCAGTCACACAAGCTGAGCTGTGTCTCCACACCCTCATATGTGGTGGTTCTCCTTTCTGGAATGTTCTCTAAATCCTTTTTCCACCTAGTCAATTTCAAACTGTGCTTCAAGATCCAGCAGAAGTGTTGCTTCACCTGCAAGGATTCCTCTTAAGAAAGTTAATAATTTTCTCCCATTTGCTACCATATCATCCCTTCAGGTATTCCTTTATTATTACAATATGTTGCAATGTATTTATTTGATTGCCTGCAGAGTTCCACCACTAAACTTCAGATACTTGGGGAAAAGATCCATTTCTTATTAATCTCTGTATACCTCTGGGCCAAAAACAAGGGTTGGTGCTCCGTAAGCTCCAAGTGAACTTACCTAGATATGGTCATAAATAAGGGTAGAGGAAATGGATTGTAAATTAAGATAATCAGAGTTGAGATAAACAAGGAATTAAATGTTGCAATATTGAAGTGTTGCCTTTGGAAATTTGGATATTAAAAGGTTGCCAAGGAAATTCCAGACATCAGATAGGTCTTGGGTGAGGAGGAATAGTATGAATTGCCAAATTCTTCAAAATAGGTTGAGGAGTGACCAAGAAATTGGTAGAGCATAGTGATGAGACTGGGGTAAATGATGATTGACACAGGAGGGGAGAGCAACACACTGGAAAGTTAGAATATTCTTGACTGAATTGCTTGCTTTTGTGAAGCAAGGGGCATGACAGAATGATCACCTAGAGCTAGAGGACTAGAGCAGGGGACTGGCCTATTACACCCCCCAAATCTGGCCCACTCTCCACTTTTTTTGTAAATGAAGCTTCAATGAAACACAGCTACATTCATTCACATTTGTATCGTCTATGGCTGTTTTTGTTACAATGGCAGAGTTGAGTGATTACAACAGAAATTGTATGGCTCCCCAAATCTAAAATATTTACTATGTGGCCCTTTACAGAGGAATTTTGCTGTTCTCTGCTCTAGAAAGATTCAGGCAAAGCAGTATCTTCTAATCTATGCTAAGATTTAATTTATTCAAAGAACTGAAGAACTATTGGATATATAGTCGAGAAGATAGAGTGAAAAATGCCTATTGCAGAAAGTGAGTTTCAGAAGACATGAAGAACATTTTTGAGAGGGAAGTAGGGAAGCAGGAGAAATGGAGGGGGCGTCAGGGAGAATGAGTACTGAGCAATATGGGAAGGAAGGTCCACCAGAAGGTGGTCTAACTGAGAGATTTATTTTTGGGAAAATTATCTAGGATTTCCAAGCATGGCTAAAGAGACCTAATGGAATCTTATAGTCTCAAGTTTCCAAAAAGGAATCTTGGTGTCAGTTTCTATCAGAAGACAGTGTAGGCTGAAACCTCAGGCCAAACATGCCGGAAACATGACAGTAAAATTCCGTTGATCAATAGCGGTGAAGGTCTGGTTGAGATCACAGCCTGGGGACATGAGAAGATGGATAGAGGTAATTCTACCAAAAAGAACTTAATCCTTAGGTCATAAGGCCTTGTCTGTCCAATGGGTTACTAGACCACAAACCAATGTTAAACAACAACAACAACAACAACCACCACCTCATTGTGTATGAATAAGCTCCCGTTTCATCACAGTACAGTATTCTGTAGATAGATAGATAGAATTATAGATAGAATTATATATCTACATACAACATCTATGTATCTACCTATGTCTTTATCTATGTATGTATGTATCTATGTGTCTATCTTTGGTCATGTATTTTTTAGGCAGAGAATCTTGTTTTGGACATTTCAGTGGATGAATTTGTTGAGCCACACATTAGTTCAAACTAGTACAGTTAATTCAAACGACACTGAGATCAAATGAAACAAGAATGTACTATCTAAAATATAAAATACTCATCACTTCCCTGTAAGTTTTTACTTTGGTCAGCTTAAGACTGTCCATTGTTAACAGACATTCAAACTACAGGAACTTATAGGAATTAAATTATCAAAACTCAGCAGTAAATTCATTATCCGTGCTATACATTTGTAAGTATATCTATTTACTACAGGCTTCAGACTTCTGTTATTACATTGTAATACTATGTGTTCATACCAGCAGAGTGAAAGTAACATAAGTCATTTAAAAGGTTAATTACCTCCGATGTGAAACTGATGATAAGAAATAAAAATATAGACATCAAATATATTTATGAGCATAGACAAAGTGTCAAGGGCAGAGAGGCACCTGGGTGGCTCAGCTGGTTAAGCATCTGACTCTTGGTTTTGGCCCAAGTCATGATCTCAGGATTCTGAGCTCCACATGGGGCTCCACACTCAGTGGGGAGTCTGCTGAAGACTCTCTCTCTCTCTCTCTAATAAATAAATTAAATCCTTTAAAAATGTATCAAATGCAGAAAAATTGAATACAAAGTTATAAAAGCAGAGTGAATAACCTTGGAATGATCCAAAAAGTTTTATATTTAATTTTCATGTAGGTTTTAGATAATGCTGAAGGAGGAAGTGACAATATAATGTGATAAGTCATAACAGGAATAAGAATAAAATGCTGCCTGGGGGAGTGAAAAAAAAAGGTTTCAAAAAACTGTTACATTTTTGTCCTAAGAAGAATGAGTAGGAATTCACTACCCATGAAGGGAGGCAGTGTTTGGCTTACATTATTTCTACCACAAAAATACCAGAAGGAAAGAAAGAATATGAAAGTCAGGTTAGTTTTCAAAGTCATCATTGATTTGGAAATGTTTCTCAAGTTCAGATGCGCATTCGGTGTATGTTGATACAAATTGTTGTTTATTCATCTTTTCTTCTTTTATTCAATTTTTTAAAAAAGTTTTTATTGAGACAATGATGTGTGTTAATTATCGTAGTAGATTCTGGGAGAACAAAGATGCAACCCTCAGCAAACTCACTTATGTTGGGGGACAGACAGTAGGGGGACCAAGCAATTCCTGGGGTAATATCACAGCAGAGATGGGGACAGGGATAGTGATTGTATGGATGATGCTGTGAGAATGGCTCAGGAGAAAGTCTGCATTACAGAGAAGACAACTTATTTTAGCAAATTTATTACCATATTATTTCTTATTGGGATATACTAGATGTTCCTTTTAGGATACAGCTTCGGTCAGAACAACGGTACCAGAAAATGATGCCAAGAAAAACTTTCTGTTTGCTGCAACAGAAATATTTTTTTATTATTTTTTTCCTTTAAAATTTTTTATAATTTATATTCAATTAATTAACATACAGTGTATTTGTTTCAGGGGTACAGGACTGTGATTCATCAGTCTTACATAACACCCAGCGTTCACCACAACACATACATACCTTCCCCAAGGTCCATCACCCACTTACCCCATCCTCGAACCCCAGCAGCTCTGTTTGTTTCCTAAGATTAAGAATCTCTTATGGTTTGTCTCCCTTTCTGGTTTCATCTTATTTTATTTTTTCCTCTCCTCTCCTATGATCCTCTGCCTTGTTTCTTAAATTCTGCATATCAGTGAGATCATATGATAATTGAATAGAAGTAGTAAGAGTTTTCAAATACATTCATAGTACGTCAATGTGAAGGACTTTGCTAGCTAATGAGCTTTATTTTTTAAATGTTGTGAGGTTTCTGTGCTTGTCCCATTCAAAACAGAAATTACAGTTGACCTCTAAAGTCTCTTCTAACACTGACATTCTGCTAGTTAACAACCATTGGGAATGTTAAAAATAAACAATGTTAAGGTTCACCTGAGTTTATGCAGTGCTGAAGATAACTTTTCTCAAACATCAGAAGTGTTATATTAGAAATACCCCTGATTTCCTTAAGATCTCTTATCACATTTTAAAAAATCATTAGCACCAAGTACCCATTTGCTGAATGTTTTCAATCCAACTGACTTATAATTTAAAAAGATAAATCATATTGCGAACCTAGCTTGATAAAATAAAAGTCACGTTATTTTTCCTGCGTATTTTTAAATTTAAAAATATAGATTATTTTAATGTTATCTTTAGTCATATTTTGGGAGCTGCTTCTGTATGGCTCAGCTATTTATAGCAGTCTGGGACCAGACGTAGAACAAAATCTTCCTATATAGGAGGCACAGGCTCCTGAGGATAGAAACTGACTGACAGGTGCTGAGAGGAAGGGCAGGTCAGGGCCCAGCAAATTGTCAGTGTCCTGATAGTGGGGGTGGGGGGAGGACGGAGAGGAAATCTTTTAAGTAGCAACTCTGAGATGTCACTTGGGGAACACTTACAGCAGCTCACTCCCTGGATTCCAGACACTGGCCTGAGTTTCAAGGTTGAACTCTTCAACAGGGACCCTGCAGGAGCAACACCGGCCATCTTCTCAGAGGAGTTAGGGTCTGGGACATGTGATGAAGACTTTTCAGGTACAAGGAACATTTCCAGTGTGGGGTTACCAGGTATAGTATATTGGAAAGAAGCTGAGTTTAAAAAGGAGTAAGTAGTTCACTTGTTAGGGGGTTGGTCTCTCTTTGAACCATGACCTTTTCATCCCTTGTACTGCCACTTCCGTAAAAACTCAGGCTGTCTACAAATGAATGGTAATTAAGGTCAACTCAGATTTGAGTATTTTATCTTTTTATTTTTATTTTTTTGCTTTTAAAAATTTAAGCACTTTATTTTTTTAATTTAATTTTATTTTTTCAGTGTTCCAAGATTCATTGTTTATGCACCACACCCAGTGCTCCATACAATATGTGCCCTCCTTAATACCCACCACTAGGATTTGAGTATTTTAAAACCAATACTTTAAGGGTTCTTAAAGTTATCTTTAAACTGCCTAAGTACTTCAGTTGTTCATTGGTAAGCATTTATAGAGTTTACACTGTGTACCAGTTATGTATTAAGTACTAAAAATAACAAGATGAACAAGACATGATATTTGCCCTCAAGGATCCCATGGCCTAGAAGGTAAATACACATGAAAAAGTACAATGCAGTAAGATAAACTCCATGATGACAAAACAGAAAAATTACATTCATTTTTCTAAAATATAACTCTTTGCTCAAAATTTCTCAATATCTTCAGTATCTCCCCCACTAATTTCTAACTAAATGAAGGACTAATATTCATTCATCTTGCTTTGTCAGTGCACTACATAGCTAGTCCTTGTCTTCCATCTCCATAAAGATCCTCCTTTTCACTTTGTGTTCAGATTCTTGTGATCTAACCACATTGAATCAATTGTCAATCCTTAGACATGATCTTTCTGTGTAACTGCAACTATGTGGAAATTTTTTCCATCCAAATTTTCCACCTTTTTTTTCTCTCCATCTTTGAATCCATTTAAGCCCATCAGAAATATTTTCTTCTCCGTGGATACTTTCCTGAATTCTCAGACAGAGGCAATTCATCCTTCATTTAGACTAGCATAATAAATTCCATGTTTCACACTTACTGCTTGAAAACATTGAGCACTGACTAGATATTACTTGAATTATTTCCATCCAACTCTTATCATTGGACTATATTTAGAGATTCAGAGCAGAAACCATATCTTGGTATCTAGATTATTTTTATATGCCTCACAGAGCCTAATCCACAGCCCAGTGTAAGGTAAGCAATCAAAAAATACCATAAATTTCTGAATATAATGTAGTCTTCCAAATTGAGTAAACCTCCAAATTCCCAGAAAGAATTTTACAAATGAAATAATTTTGCCCAAGATATAAATGTACTTATCATTAAATGTATCTGAGGTAGTCTAATAACTAGATGTTCTGCTTGATTTGTTAAATTAGTTATACTTCAATATTTAAACTACGTATTTTAGTCAAAATAATAATTAAGAAATAACACATTTCTCGCTCTCATATTACATGGAAAATTTTACTCAAACTCTTACATGAAACCCCGTAATGGAGACCTTTATCTTTAACACTTAATAATCATCATCATTCTCACTGCAATCTAAATATTTTTTTATGATTCTTATGGTCTCTGGAAATTTTATTTCAAATAGCAGAATCCATTTGCGTATCTTCCAAGCAGTCTTTTTTTTTTTCATTTGTTCTGTGGGTATATACTCATATTTACCGCAATATAAGCAGCTACTACCTTTTTAAAAATTAATAGACTTCTTTTTTAGAAGTTTTAGTTTTATAGAAAAATTGAATGGAAAGTACAGAGTTCTTTACTCTCTCTAGTTTCCCCTATTTTAACATCTGGCACTAAGGTGGCATATTTGTTATAGTGGATTAGCTAATATTAGTATGCTACTGTTAGTTGAAGTCCATAGTTTACATTTGGGTGCACTATTTATGATACATTCCATAAAGGTTTGAGAAATGTGTAATGAGATGTAATGAGATGTATCCACAGCTACAGAATTATTCAGAAATATTTCACTGCCCTGAAAATCTGTGCTCCATCTACTAATTCCTTCCTTTTTCTTTTCCTGCCCTTGAACCTCTGGCAACCTCCTATTTCCATAGTTTTGCCTGTTCCAGAATGTCATGTAGTTGGAATCTTGGAGTACGTAGCCTTTTCAGATTTGCTTTTTTCACTTAGCAATATGCATTTAGGTTCTTTTATGTTTTTTAATGGCTTAACAGCTCATTTATTTTTATTGTTGAATAATATCCCACTGTATGCATTTTTGTTTATTGCTATTGAAAAACATCTTGGTTGCTTCCAAGTTTTAGCAATTATGAATGAAACTGCTAAAAACATTTGTATGCAGGTTTTTGTGTGAATATGTTTTCGCTGTATTGGTCTTATGGGAAGTTTTGAAATACATAATATACATTAATATGTAATGTATACAGGGTGGTTGGATTATGGACATTGGGGAGGGTATGTGCTATGGTGAGAGTTGTGTAAGCCTGAAATGTGTAAGCCTGATGATTCACAGACCTATACCCTTGGGGCAAATAATATATTATATGTTAATGAAAATAATTTAAAAATATTTAATATATACAATTTTGAGATCATACTCTTGGGAAAAATTACTGGATTTGATGTAATATAGTAACATATTTTTTTTTGAAAAATTTCTCTGTTGACCTCACTAAATCTGCGGACCCAAATTGACTGAAGTAGTTTGCAACTATGGCATCTTTACCTCATAATCAGACAGCTTTGAACTTGTTAGCTGATTGTACCATTTCTAAGCTATATGGTCATGCAAGATAACCTTCTTGTATGTTAGTTTACTATACATAACATGACAATAGTGTATTTCAATGAGAGTATTTAATGAGAGTATTCACTCATTAAAGAGCCATAAAGAGCCATAAATGGTAACTAATTTATTGACAATGATGTAAGTAACAGTTTAGAATATAAGGCACATGTGAAAATTCCTAACATATTTTTCAAAAAGAGCGGACTCAGGAGATTCAACTCTGAAAATCAATGGGGGCATGAAAACTCATCTTCCAGAGCCCCAGGAAACCTTATGGAATTGGGTAATTAAGACATACAAACTTCACCAAGCAAATTCCCACAGAACTGACAGAAGTGAATTAACATGTAATTTTAAACTTAGTCCCCATCAGAAATGTACAATTTATAGATTATAAAGTCTAACATACTCCTCAGAGTATTGTATAATCCTTGGGAAAATAAATTTTCCTGGATTTTTAAAGGTATTTATTAAACATATTAATTTAATTCATACATATGCTTATTTATGAATTATTTTATTTCCATGTTTCTGAAAGATTATAAACTAATTGCAGAAGTAGAGGCATACATGGACGTGCTGAGAGGCAGTTCTGTGCTGCAGAATAGAAAAAGTTGGGGTTCTCCAGTCATAACAGAACAAGCTGATCCCAGCTCAGTGATTTATTAGCTGTATAAATTTGGCAATTGATTTAATCATCCTGAATCTCAATTCCCCCTGTGTAAAACTGAGATAATAATTCTTATCTTTATGGGTTATTTTATGAATGGCAAGTAATATTTGTAAAGTTCATGATAATAAATGATCCTCAAATAGTAACTCTTGCTCAGACCCCTTTATTTAAATCCTTCATCTGAGTCCTTTCCAGAATTCTATTTTCCAGCAAGATATGTAAGTGGCTTAAGAAAGTTGGCTCATACAATAGATTTTTAAAAGACCAATTTGTCTGCATATCCTGTGACTTAATCTTCTAAATCTAAGTATATCCTATATAACATCATTGAGAATGAGATAAATAAGAATAAATTGGTAAAAACTACAGAATCGTTTTTTATATTATTTAAATTTAAATGACTTAAATTTCTCTTTCTCTTCAAACTTTCTCCCTTTGGCAACAAAGCTAACTACAAGTAGTTACTAAGCTTTACTCCTTAAAATTTGGTCCCTAGGAAAAGTTACTAGCTGCTCTAAGTTTGGTTCTAAGCCCAAACTCATGTTGGGACACATGCCCATAACTAGACCAACAATTATGGAGAGAGAGATAGAGTAGTATAGGAACAGACAGAAGTCATAGACTTACCAAGTGTTGGAACTACAACACATATTGTATTATTATTATTGTTGTTGTTATTATTATGGTGGTTTTTTTTTTTTTTTCCGAATCACTTTAATTTTATAAATTACCTAACTGTGACAATGAGTCTTCAGAGACTTGCCCAAGTGGTAAAAGCCAGAGTGGAATAAGGATCTAGTTATTTTCTGACAGTTAGGTATCAAAGGAACAATAAAAATAGATATAGAGGAAGGAAAGGGGAAAGGAAGAGAAGGACAGGAGAGGAGGAAGAGGTGGGAAAAAGGGAAGGAAAGAAGAAGTGTTGAAAGGGATAATTGTGGAATTAATGGAATGAGTGGGAGAAGAGGTTACAAGTGGCTAGGATGGGAAGTAACACCATACTTGCCCTGAATAACTTCTGTAGACAATGGATAATGCCTTATGTGGTGTATATAGTAAGTAGAACCAATAAATGTTTCCATTTGATTTAAATTATCATTTGTAATTCAAATTTTCTCAATTTTGCAATAGATATGCTTATCCATTTTAACTTTTTGTTAGTTTTTCTCTCATTTTCTTTTATATCTTAGTACAAATCTACAAGCTGCTGTACACAAAACTGGTACCATTCTTGGTACCATCACAAAAAGGAAAAACAATAATTTGCTTCTGCCTAGTTTGGAATGTCAGCATAAAATTTTTTTTTTAAAGATTTTATTTATTTATTTGACAGACAGAGATCACAAGTAGGCAGAGCAGCAGACAGAGAGAGAGGAGGAAGCAGGGCCCCCCACTGAGCAGAGAGCCAGATGTGGGGCTCGATTCCAGGATCTGGGATCATGACCTGAGCTGAAGGCAGAGGCTTTAACCCACTGAGCCATACAGGTGCCCCTGTCAGCATAAAATTTAACACTTAGTTCAGTGTACCTCAATTCCTTAACAGGAACTACTTCATCAGAAATGTAAATTTTGGATCTTACTAGTAATATCTTCAGTGACTACTCATTGGTATACCAGATAATCACTTGTATTTTTAAAACACTGCCATAGAAACACTATGTTTTCTTCATCAAAACTTACCTCTAAGCATATGTATCTTTGAGACAGTGCTATTTATATATCATGGTATTTTCCTTAGAGCTATTTGAATGATTTATTCAAAACCATTGACTTCTTGCTGATTAACAGCAAGCAGGTACTTACCAGAGCAAAGAAAAAATAATACTTAGGGAATGAGTCTAATGAGAGAAAAAGTCTTACAAAAGGTTATTACTGACTTTTGGTAATCCTAAACTAAATATATTTTTTCTAAAAATATTTATCTACTTATTTTTGAGAGAGAGCTCACACTAGTGGGGGAGGGGTATTGGGAGAAGGAGAGAGAGAGAGAGAGAGAAGCAGACTCCCAGCTCAGCATGGAGCCTGATGTGGGGTTTGATCCCATGACCCCAAGATTATGACCTGAATCAAAATCAACAATTGGATGCTTAACCAAGTCACCCAGGTGTCCCATAAACAAAATATTTTGAAACATAGTATCTTCATAACATAACAAAAAAGTTGAAAATAAATGACATTTTCTTAAAGTCGTTAGCTAAGAAAGGAATAAACAATTATAGCACCAATATCTGGTGGTGGGGGGGGGGGACAGAAATCCAGAGAGAAGAGCCTGGTTTTTGGAATTGCTTCTGCTCTCTGGACATTTGTTAGCCCAAAATAGGTATATGACAAGACTGAATCTTTGGGAAGATTTTTGGGTAGATGGAGAACTAAATTGCAAGCCAGTGTTACCAAATAGGGTGACCCTGGTAAATCTCCTATGATTGGGGTTGGAACCAGAAGGGATGCACTCTAGGTATAAGGACACATCAGAGGTAAAACATCTTAGTGTGTTTGGGTAGCCAAGAAGTTGTCAGTTTCTGAGACTGGGTTAAAGTAACAGAAGTGGTAAAATATGTAAGTAAATGCAAATGAATATTGACTATATAAAATAATAGTATATTATCTCATCAGGCTTAAAACAGGTAAATAATTAAAATCCATTTTAAAAACACACACAAATAGAAGGAGAGAGAGAGAGGTAAGGTGTCTGGCTGAATTATCTGGAAAGAAACAGTTAACTCAAATGCATGTTCTAATATCAAGGAAACCACTATGCCTAGTAAAAAAGGTATAAACAGAGTTAATTTGAGAGGGTGAATAGAAAATAATCCAAAAAAGGCAAGAAAAGAGAAAAAAAGATATAAGACTGGGTAGAACAAATAGAAAATTCAGAGAAAGATTGTAGATTTAAACCCAAATACAAAAAATATTGCATGTAATTAGACTAAGCACTCTAAGAGATGTGATCTGTCTAGACAAAAATACAAAAACAAAAACACCTCAACTTTATATTGTTTAAAAAAAGACATGTAAAATTATACAAATATTGATTTGGGAAAATGGGGAAAAGATATGAAAATGCTTGACTTAATTGATACATATAGAACATAACAATAAAATGACACTTACAGAATCTAATTCTGTAGAAGACACATTATTTTTGTTCCCAAGGAGTACTGAACAACAATTAACCCTAAAACATAGTCGTCAAATTCAAAAGATTGAAACCATACAGAATGTTTTCTGGTCACGACTGATTTAAGCTAGAGATCCATACTTAAAACAAACCAAAAGAAGCAACCTGCCCCCTCCAAAAAATCCCCAAGCCAAAAAACAAAAACCTTTAAAAATTCCCGTACATACAGAAATTAATCACGGTACTCCTAAATAGCTCATGAGATTAAAAAATCAACCATAGTAGAAACAAGAAAATATTTTGAATTGCACTGTTTTGAAATTAATATGCATTGTGCTTGTGGCATAGATCCAAAGCAGAGTCTATGGACAATTTTATAGCTTGAGTATGTATTTTAGAAATAGAAAAGTTTGACAAATTGATAAGCTGATCATTCCTCCCCAGTAAGTTAAAAAAAAGGAACTAAAAAGGGGCGCTTAGATGGTGTAGTTGGTCAAGCATCTGACTCTTGGTCTCTGTTCAAGTGGTTGTCTCATCCTCCTGAGATGGGGCCCCTAATGGACTTGGCACTCAGTGTGGAGTCTGCCAGAGATTCTCTTCCCCTCTTCCTCTGCCCTTCCTGCTCATGCTCACAACCTCTCTCTCCCAAATTTATAAATAAATCTTTAAAACAGAAATTTAAAAAAAGATGGTAGATGATAATGAAGAGCAGAAGTTAATGACATGAAAGAAAAATAGGTAATTGAGAAAATGAAACTGAAGGCGAGTCCTTTACAAAGACTAATTAAACTAATAAACTCTAAGACTGATCAAGGAAAAAAGAAAAAAAAAACCACAAATAATCAAAATCAAGAATGAGATATAGACACTAATATTACTCTGCAGACTTAAAAAATAAGGGAAGATTTTTGAACAACTTCATGCCAATACATTTAAAAATGTAGTTGAAATGGACACAATCTTTTAAAAGATAATGCATTCTAAATTGACACAAGAAGAAAAAAAGAGAAAATGCTCATGGTTTTATATATATTAAAGCAATCCAATCTATAATTAAATAACCTTCCCAAATTTCAGTGCAAGGACAAACTGAAAATGGAACAGAAGAGACAGTCCATAAATATAACATCACCTAATTTTTGAAAAAAAGTAACACTGCACTGTAGTGGGAAAAGAAAGCCTTTAAAATAAATGGTGCTGGATTAATTGCATAGCTATTTGGATAAAATATATTTATGTTGGGCCTATATCACACCATATGCAAAAATTATTACAAGGTAGGTCAACACTCTAAATGTGAAGATAAATCATCTATATTTTAAGGAAAACATAGAACATATTATTGACTTTGGAGTAAACAGATCTTTTTAAAGTATTAATCACAAAAGAAAAAAATAAATTGGACTACATTAAAACTAAGAACTTCTTTTTATCAAAAATATATCAAGGAAGGGCACCTGTGCGGAGCACCTCCAAGTCAGTCTTAATAATTATCTCAAAGAACCAGCTCTTAGTTTCATTGATCTGTTCTAGTTCTTTTGGTTTCTATTTCATTGATTTTTGCTCTGATCTTTATTAGTTCTCTTCTCTTGCTGGGTTTAGGCTTTCTCTGCTGTTCTTTCTCCAGCTCCTTTAGGTGTAGGGTTAGGTTGTGTATTTGAGACCTTTCTATTTTCTTGAGAAAGGCTTGTATTGCTATATACTTTCCTCTCAGGACTGCCTTTGCTATTTCCCAAAGATTTTGAACAGTTGTGTTTTCATATTCATTTGTTTCCATGAATTTTTAAAATTCTTTAATTTCCCCATTGACTCATTTATTCTTTAGTAGGACACCCTTTAGTCTCCATGTATTTGAGTTCTTTCCAACTTTCCTCTTGTGGTTGAGTTCTAGTTTCAAAGCATTATGGTCTGAAAAAATTCAGGGAATGATCCTAATCTTTCAGTACAAGTTGAGACCTGATTTGGACCCAGGATCTGATCTATTCTGGAGACGGTTCCATGTGCACTAGAGAAGAATGCATATGGAATGTTCTGAATATATCTGAGATGTCCATCTGGTCCAGTGTGTCATTTAAAGCCTTTATTTCCTTGTTGATCTTTTGCTTAGATCATCCGTCCATTTCAGGGAGGGGGGTGTTAAAGTCCCCTACTATTATAGTCTTATTGTCAGTGTGTTTCTTTGATTTTGTTATTAATTGGTTTATATAATTTGCTGCTCCCATGTCAGGGGCATAGATATTTAAAATTGTTAGGTCTTCTTGTTGGACAGACCCTTTGAGTATGATACAGTGTCCTTCATCATCTCTTATTACAATCTTTGGCTTAAAATCTAATTCATCTGATATAAGGATTGCCACCCCAGCTTTCTTTTGATGTCCATTAGCATGGCAAACTGTGTTCCACCCCCTCACTTTAAATCTGGAGGTGTCTTTGGGTCTAAAATGAATTTCTTGCAACAGCATATTGTGTTGTGGTTTTTTTTTTTTTTTTTTTTTTCCCATTCTGATACCCTGTGTCTTTTGATTAGAGCATTTAGCCCACTTATATTCAGGGTAACTATTGAAAGATATGAATTTAGTGCCATTGTATTGCCTATAAGGTGACTGTTACTGTATATTGTTTCTGATCCATTCTGGTCTGTTACTTTTAGTCTCTCTCTTCGCTTAGAGGACGTCTTTCAGTATTTCCTGTAGGGATGGTTTGCTGTTAGCAAATTCTTTTTTTTTTTTGTTGTTTTTGTTTGTCCTGTTTGTCCTGGAAGCTTTTTATCTCTCCTTCTATTTTCAATGACACCCTAGCTGGATATAGTATTCTTGGGTACATATTTTTCTCATTAAGTGTTCTGAATCTATCATGCCAGTCCTTTCTGGCCTGCCAGGTCTCTGTGGGTAGGTCTGCTGCCAATCTAATATTTCTACTGTTGGATGTTACATGTCTCTTGTCTCAAGCTGCTTTCAGGATTTTCTCTTTGTCACTGAGACTTCTAAGTTTTACTATTAGATGACAGGGTGTTGATCTACTTTTGTTGATTTTGAGGGGGAATTCTCTGTGCCTCCTGGATTTTTTTAAAGATTTTATTTATTTATTTGACAGAGAGAGATCACAAGTAGGAAGAGAGGCAGGCAGGGGTGGGGGGGAAGCAGGCTCTCCGCTGAGCAGAGAGCCTGATGTGGGGCTCAATCCAAGGACCCCTAAATAATGACCTGAGCCAAAGGTAGAGGCTTAACCCATAGAGCCGCCAAGGCATCCCACCTCCTGGATTTTGATACTTGTTCCCTTCCCCAAATTAGGAAAATTCTCTGCTATAATTTGCTCCAATATACCTTCTGTCCCCCTCTCTCTTTCTTATTCTTCTGGGATCCCAATTATTCTAATATTGTTTCATCTTATGGTAACACTTATCTCTCGAATTCTCCCCTCTTGATCCAGTAGTTGTTTATCTCTCTTTTTCTCAGCTTCTTTATTCTCCATCATTTGGTCTTCTATATCACTAATTCTCTCTTCTGCCTCATTTATCCTGCAGTAAGAGCCTCCATTTTTTATTGCACTTCATTAGTAGCTTTTTTGATTTTTTTAAAGCTTTTTTTATTTCAACTTGGTTAGATATCAGCTCTTTTATTTCTCCAGAAAGGTTTTTTATTTCTCCAGAAAGGGATTCTCTAGTATCTTCCATGCTTTTTTCAAGCCTAGCTAGCATCTTGATAATTGTCATTCTAAATTCTAGTTCTGACATCTTACTAATGTCCATATTGATTAGGTCCCTAGCCATCAGTACTGCCTCTTGCTTGTTTGTTTGTTTGAGGTGTTTTTCTGCCTTGTAATTTTATCCAGAGAAGAATAGATGAATGAGAGAACAATATACCAAAAGGGTAACAATAACTCCAGAAAAATGTACACGAATCAAATCAGAAGAGATCTGAAAGTGGGGGGAGAAGAAAGGAGGAAAAAAATTTAAACAATTATATATAACACATTTAATGATTAGACTGGTGAATAGAACAGAGCCACACACTTGATTTTGGAAGTATTTTGGTTTGTTAGAAGAAACTGCCTCTCAAAATTTTAAAGAAAGAGAAACTTATATATATACAAAAATAAGGGTTAACATGATGAAGGGATGGCATACGACTATAAAGATGAAAATTTAAAAAGATTCTAAAAAAAGAATTGATAAGATAATCAGTTGGTTGAAAAAAAAAAAAAAAGGAGAGAATGTGATCAGCCTGGAGAGTAGAACAAAGTCATATGCTGGATTTAGAGTATATTTTGATCTGTTAGAAGAAACCATATCCCTAAATTTTAAGGAAATAAAAACTTATATGTATACAAAACATAAGGTTAAATACAATGAAGGGATAGAATATGACTATAACAATGAAAATTAAAATATATTTTAAAAAAGGTATTGATCAGATAAAATAATTAAAAACATTAAAATAGGAAAGATGAAAATTTTAAAAAATAGAAAAAAATTTTTTTTTTAAAAATCAACTTTAAAAGACTAAAGAATCATGGGGAAAAAGCCATGAATTCTATGTGCTGCATGCCCCTAGCTCTGGAGTTTTGCAGTTCTCATTGATTAGTGAACTTGGTCTTGGCTGGATATTCTTCCTGATCTTCTGGGAGAGGGGCCAGTTGCAGTGATTCTCAAATGCCTTTGCCTGAGGTGGAATTGCACTGCCCTTGTCAGGGACCTGGCTAAGAAATCTGCTAGGATTTGCTCTAGGGAGATTTTGTTCCCTGAATGGTTTCCATACAGTTTTGGAGGAGGAGAATGAAGATGGCCTCCCAATCTCTAGCCCCTTAGGAGCCGAGAGCTTGGGGCTGCACTCCTCATTGCACCCTTGAAGAAAAGCAGTCAATCCCTCCTGTCTCCCTTGTCTTTGGCCATACTCCGAACTCACCCAGCCTGTGAATGAGCATTTCTATCTCTGGTGCATGGCCCTGTTTGGAGTCTCCAAACCCAGAAGATTCCTGCCACATGCCACTCTTCCCAGAGGAGGATGGTGAATCTCCCCATATCTGCCACTTTTAGGGTCCCTGCTCAAAGAGTAGTGGTCCAGCTGTGACTTGGATCACAGTTTAAAGTAACCCCGGGCTGAGAGCCCCTCTTCTCTTCCGTCCCTACAGCTGGCTTCCCCACTGCAATACCTGGGAGCTCTGCCACACTCAAACACCCCTGATCTTTTTGTGATCCCAAATGTCCTGAGACCACACTGTCCCTGCAAGAGCTCCACCCCCGTTTAGCCTCTGGAGCAACATCTCTCCATGGAGCAGACTTCTAAAAGTTCCAATTTTGTACTCTGCTGCTCCACCACTTGCCAGGAGCCAGCCCCTCCCCCTGTGGTCTCTCTTCTGATCACTTCAGATTCACTTCTCCCCACGTCCTACCTTCCAGAAAGTGGTCACTTTTCTGTTCCTAGAATTGCTGCTATTCTTCTCTTTGACTGCTTGTTGAATTTGTAGGTGTTCAGAATGGCTTGATAACTATCTAGCTGAATTCCTGGGACCTGAGGATATTTAGGTCTCCTTACTCCTCTGCCATCTTGCCCCTCCTCTATGTAAATTCTGTCTATTATTTATTTCTCTTCCAAATTGCACTACACATCTAGTAAAAGCAGTAAGAAAAAGAAAAAAATCTTATAAGTATTGAAAATGAAAGAATAAAACCCTCATTATTTGTGGATGATATGAGTACCTGTGTAGAATACCCAAAGAACCTATGGATTAATTATCAGGAATATTACAGATGTTGGTACAAGGCAATACACCAAAATTGGCTTTATTTCTATAAATGAGCAATTACAATTAGAGACTTGAAAAGATTCTTAATATAAAATTAAAAATCTTAATGTAAAAAACTATAAACCATTATTGAAAGATCGTTTATATGAGTTTATAAAGAAGAAATTGCAGGTATATTCGTATAGAGGACGATTCTGTATGTAAGACATCAGTTCTCTTCAAATTAATCTACATGTTCACTGGATAAATCCCACTGAAAATCCAGCATGCATTTGTGTGTGTGTGTGTGTGTGTGCATGCAAACTGATAAACTGATTCCTAAATTATACTGCTTTTAGCTTAAAAATGGTCAAGAAAAAGTGGGGTTGAAAATATTCTCATTACCCACAACAGAGCCTGTTGCTGGCTGTCCTCATGACTAGATCAGCCAGGGTCCCCTTATTCCTTAAGATAATATTCCTGTAATAGGAAGGTGCTCTGGATGGATGTGATATTGTGATTTGTAAGAACATATATTTGGTTTGTATCCTCATTCCTGGCACAGAGCTCTTGAACCCTTAAGAATGTCCTAAGTGAAGACAATGACAAAGATGTCTTCTGTTACTTTAAGGAGGTGACCTCTGGGCCCTACCTCAGGATAGGGACTGGCTGCCAGGAGAACAAACCTTATAATTAGAGGGTTAGGACTATCAGTCTCACCCCACAAGCCCCCCTCTTCTCCAGAGGTTGAATCAATTGGCAGTGACCAATGAGTTAATCAATCATGCCTTAGTAATAAAGCCTGCAGAAAACCCTAAAAGGACAGAGTTTGAAGAGCTTCCAGGTTGTTGAACTGTGGGGCATGGGGAAAGTGGCCACCTGGAGAGGGGTTGCAAGCTTCTGGGCCTTTTTCCCTTACCTTGTCCTATGCATCTTTTCCATCTGGCCCTCCCTAAGTTACATCTTTTATAATAAATTGGTGATCTGTTAAGTAAGATGTTTCTCTGAGTCCTGTGGGATGCTTACTTTAACAAATTAATTGAACGCAAGGAAGGGGTGGTGGGAACCTCTGATCTATAGCCAGTTGGACAGAAGTACAGGTAACGATCAGGGGGTGAGACTGCCATCTGAAATGGGGTATGCGGAGGGAAGTCTTATAGTCCTGAATCCTGAGCCTGTGCAATCTGATGCTATCTCTGGCGTCAGAATTGAGTGAATTCTTGGACACCTGCTGGTGTCCAAGAATTTCTCGTTAGTGTGGGAACCTTCACCCCCCACCCCTCAGTGGTGGAATCAATGACCAGAATCTCTGAGTTGGTGTCGTTGAAGGGGGATTGGCTAGAACAACCTTGGCTCGCAGGAATTTGTCGTTTGGAAAGAGAAAGGACAAAAATGTGGGGGGAATGTTGGCTTCCTGGGTGGCCACATGGTCACACATAGCAGCAGCTGTGCTGAATGCAGGCAAAGTCATCCGTGAAATTTAGAGATGGGTACAACTCCTGGGGAGTTGGTTCACTCGATGCATATGGAAATGCAAACTAATAGGAAAAACGCAAAATTTTCTATCCCTTGGTTAGGGCTACCTGTAAGAACTGAACTGAAAGAGAATGCTGGTTGGACCTTGATGCTGGCCCCAACTTGAATTTTAGTGAGTCTGAGTTTAGACCACTAGCCTCAAAGCTATCCCTGAGGGAAAGATGATGCAGGGACAATAGAAAATACCTTTAAGATCTCTGATCACCAAGAAGGTAGTGAACATGGCAGAAGGGCAAAAGGACAAAACTACTGAAAGCATAGTGTATGGTGTGATGGAGTTTTTTCATTTTGTGGATCAGTATCAGCAACTTTCTGAAATGGATTTTGAGAGTAACAAATTTGGGGACTGGGTTGTTTTTTTTTTGTTTTTGTTTTGTTTTGTTTTTTTTTGCTTTTTTGGCCTTTTTGTTGTTGTTTGTTTTTGTTTTGTTGGTTTTGAGTGTTGCAGAGTGGAAGAGCATGTTTGGGTTAATGCAGGACCTAGAGCTCATGGAGGAACAGTCCCAGATGGCACTGTATGTGATCTGCCCATACAGGAGGTTATTTCTCAGGGAAAAGCCAGCCTGGTGAATTGCATAAAATACACTTATGGTCAGTTTACCCTGAGAAGAGGGACTGTCTCTGTCCCCCATGAATGCCAGGTGGAGCACCCCACTGCAGTAGCTAATATGTTTTGTCTGCAAACCACAAGGGCCTGGCATTATACTTGCAATGATCTTCCCCCACTGACTATGCCAGTAACTCAGATCATGGTGAGTGCTGTGGTTAAAAGGACCCCTTTCACCTGGCCACCTTTGTAACTGCAAAACCAAAACACAGTTGTGGAAGCCTTATCAAATTTGATGTCTCATCTTCCTCTCGAGTCTTACAGATGCTAATAAAAACACTAGGTTAAAGAATAAAAGAATGGGAAGAGGTGGAGTGGAGAGTTAAGAAAATCTTCCCAAGAATGTGGAAATTTTTAAACTGTTGTTGAGATATAAGGTGAAAAGGTAAATTTTGATAGGAATGAAATGAAGAGGAAACAGAAAGGGTGAGTCATGAAGTTTGCCCCACAGTGCAAATCTTTAGGTGGTTATTAAGAAAACAGATGAATAAAATAGACATTTGATGGGGTTAAAACAAAGATAGTACTATAGCAGTATCAAAGCTTTGGGGGACCACAGGGATCCCCCATGGGTCCCCCACCTTTAAAGAGATCCAAACAAGTCTGCTCTATTTACCCCAATGTGGAGAAACTTGAAAAGCCCAGAGACAGAGATCACAATGAGAAACATGACCAGCAACCCCTTGGGGGCAAGAATTAGGCTGACTAATCAAGGTTAAGACCTTTGATTAAGGGGCAGGGCCCCTTGGCTCAACCCTTGCTGGAGACCCAGACACTTTTGCACAAGAGTGAGTAAAATCTTCAGGGGGAAGAAAAGAGAAGTTTCTAGGAACCTTTGCTACGGAAGCCCCATACACTGCAGGACCAACACCCACTGGTGACGCTGCTGGAGGAGATTATCAAGAGGACGTGACCATGGACTGACGCACGAGCTGGCATCAGGTGATGGAGACTCCTCGCCCCCATCACAGTCCTGGCAGTCTATGTTCCACCCACTGTTCCCACAGCTGGAGCCGTTTTCTAGGACACAGCCTGGAGAGAGCAATGTGTCATTGAGACCATCTGGGCAGTCCCTGTGACTCAACCCTGTGAATGCCTCAATATAAACTTGTAAGATTCTGGCCAGCAGGTACGGAGGTCCACTTATCTTGCAGCCACCCAAATAAGCCCTGTGAGCAGGTGCCATCCACCAATACGGAGTGTCCTGTCTCTTTCTTCCATCTCTCATTGACCTCCTTGTGTGGGAGCCAGTTTGCAAGCCAAAGGAAGTTCTGACTGGAGTTAGAACCAAACTGAGATGCTGAAAAACAAAATTCAACTGGATAAATTTGAGGATTGAATTGACTTTATTAAATGACTCGTGAGTCAGGTAGCACCCAACCAGCGAGTAGAGGGGAGCTCAGAGCAGTTGTACAAAGTGGAAGATTTTTATGGGAAAGAGGATGGGGCAAGCTGTTTCGCGCTAAAGAAGAGGATGATTCTGGGAAGGTCATTTCCCTTAGAGGGAGAGCAGGGATTCTTATGCAGATTACCTCATCCTCCTTTGGGAGATGGAGAAGGTCCCTGTGGCAAATTACTTCATTGGCACAGACTAGAGAATTCCCAAATGACCAGTTAAGACATTTTCTTGGGGATGCTGAAACTGCTGTTAGATTTGGTATGAAGTCCCGGTTTGGGAACTTACTTGGCTCAAGTGATGTCATTTCAAGCCTCTGCTGGGTGTTTTGTTTTGTTTTGTTTTAACAGAGAGAACTTAAAAGGGCAAGCGTTGATAAGATTATGAAAATAGGAATGTTCTAGCAGGCTTTATGAAGAGAAGTTGTGTCTCCGCTACCTGCATATTTTATGGGAATGAAGATGATGTCCCAGGGAATATTTCCCCTACCTTGTTTTATACTATCGATGAAGATCTAATAGAGCCTAGAGGTAGGGATATAAGCGTTGTTGGAGTTGAGGTAAAAGTTTGTACGTGAGTCATCTTAATGACCTCCAGTTCTGATCTCAGTCTGTACTGTGGTGTCTCTTCAACTGGATGGGGACCTCCAAACGTCCTGCAGTGGGCAGGACAACAAAACAGAGACTGCAAAGAGGCGCCTGGTGGGGGCTCTATTTAAAGGGGGAAGAGGAGGAGGTATGGGGACATATGGAATTCTGCCTCTGTTGGTACCTGTGCCTGGTGGTAAGTGGCCCACTGGTCTGTTAGGGCCCATGGATATCTTGAGGTGGGTCATTTGATGGACTTGTCTGTATTCAGCCAGGGTCATTGTGGGCCCTTTTGCCTTGTTCTACCTTCTATTGCCCAAGCCTGTTGTCTAAAAGCAGCCTCTACAGGTGTTTTCTGATTAATTCTTCTTCCCTGCTTATCTTACTTATAACACAGGCAAAAGACTCATCAGGCAAAGCAGCCTACAATGGGAACCAAAATTATCCCCTCAAGTAATAACGACTGTCCCAACGCCAGCAAGACCCCACTTGATTGACCCGAAGACAATGATAGGCCTGATCTTTACAGACCACCTCCTCATACCCACTGACCTTTGTCCCACATTTCCCTTGTAGAAGCCTACAAGTATTTTCAGTGCTTTGAAGATAGCCCGTGCGACATGGGTCCGCTGTTTCTCCTGTGCTGTCATCCCTGACATAAATTCCTTTCTTGTTTTGTCACCATCCATCTCTCTGCCTTTGGGCTTTGTCAGTGGCAAGTGGCTAAATCTTGTCGGTTTGGGAGCCTGGAGACAGGTGTTCTTACACCTTTAGGCCCCAGTTACAGTTTTTGGCAAGCCAGCCAGGAGCTGTGTTTCTGATTTGTCTAACCCCACTTGGGACTTTCCAGGATGGAGCAGCTGTCCCCGGTAGCGCGTCGGCGCTTCTCCCCTTCATTTCCCAAGCTAGTGGTTATGACAGATTGGACCTAAGTATTTGTGGCTAATCGACCCTGGGCAGGGAGAGCGAAAACAGTCCTCTAATGCTCCGGAAACTTGTTTTGTTTCATGGAAACTCTTTTTCCTTCACCCTGGACCAGCACCCACTCCCTGAACTGCATTTGGTGAAGCAGAGAAAGCGACTGAAGAATAAGCAGGCCCTAGAAATTTGGATGCTGGTATGTTCCTGTCACAGGGCACACTGGACCCCATCCTTCTTTGGCTTCTTGCCACTTGGGTCCTATGAACCATGTGTTTCGGGTTTTCATAACCCATTTGTTCAGGCTTGTGCTGCTTGTTTGCATGATTTATGGCAGAGTTTGTTGCAATTTGTAATTTGTAAGATACCATTGGAAAAAAAAATGGACACATGTAAAACAGGAAAGCAGGATATGTATTTGGAGATTTATGCTGGAATTTGTGAGGCTGTGTGTGAGTGCGTATGTGTACCAGATGGGGGTGCTAACAATATATCCCCGCTAAAGCCCCCCAGGGAGAATGTTGGCTGATTGGTCTATTTTTAGTTATAAATTGATGACAGAGAAGATGATTTTTTATGGCAACATCACCTGGCGTTTGTCTATGTTCAGCTCAAAAGAAAGCTGGCCGCTGAATGGCTCTCTTACATTTCTTCCTCCCATTCAGTTACCCCCAAACAAGGGGTTTGGTTTGGCTCTCTCAGGTTGCCTGGGAAGCTAGTGGTTCAGTGGGGGAAGCCCCCAACTTTTAGGGAGAAACAAATGCTGACAGAGTCGTTCTGGGCTTCATTTAGTTAGTTTTGTTTCTTCTGTGTTCTTTCTGAACTTTGTCTAGGAAGATGGGGGAATGCTTCTGGTCCCAAAGAAAGTTCATTAAGGACGCATTTTGAATCAACGGTACAGAGGGCTGAAAGTCAACCAGAGGAAAAGCCTGTTTTGCAGGAAGGAGAGAAGGAGGTGGAGATTAATGAATGTTTGTCCAAACATTGAATCTACCTCAGGCCTTGCCTGTGGCACCCCTCGCACCTTTACCTTCCCCTTCTCTTCCTGTACTACGTTGCTGAAGCTCACGGAGGGCTCCCATACCATCCTCGGTGCCTCCAACACCATCAGCTGCTCCTGCCCTCACAATCGAGGAGCCAAAGGCACCCCAAACTGTTGGGCCACCTCCTTATGAGGTTCAAACTGAAACATCTCCCAAATCAACGTGAGAGGGACTTAAACCACCTGCTTCAGATTTCCCCACAGGAGCCCCAAGTAAAACTGAAATTGGAGAAAAAAGTGACTCTTTTTTTACTGGACACGGGTGCAACATACTAGGTATTAAAGCTAATTCAAGGTTATTGGCTTAATTAAAATAGACATGTCTTGGAGTTATCAACATCCAATAGAATACAGACAATTTATTCTGCCTGAATACATTAGTTAAATTCGTGTTGTATCTGTCGCAATTTGTCAGCAAAAAGATGACTTAAAATGACCGTTAATAAAGTTTTCATGGATAATTATCAAGAGCAAGTTGGTTAAGCATCTGACTCTTGATTTCGGCTCAGGTCATGATCTGAGCATCAGGAGATGGACCCTTGAGTTGGGCTCCACATAAGGCTCTGAGTCAGGAGTAGAGCCTGCTGAAGATTCTCTCCTCTCTCCTTCTGTCCCTGTCTTCGTCTCCTAAACAAAAACCAAACAATCAAAAAAGATCAAGTAGGTTAACTAAAAAAAAAAAAGTTAATAGCTTCTAAAATCTTTGGTAACCTAAAACTTTTAGTTTTTCTAAGTTAAATGATAAATTGGGTTGAATTCATTGGATATCTAAGTCTTTTCTTTTTTTAAAAGACTTTATTTATTTATTGGACAGAGAGAGACAGAGAGAGAGAGAACACAACAGGGGAAGTGGGAGAGGGAGAAAGAGACTTCCCACTAAGCAGGGAGCCCGATGTGAGGCTCCATACCAGGACCCTGGGATCATGACCTGAGTCAAAGACAGCCACTTAACCTACTGAGCCACCCAGGGGCCCCAGATATCTAAGTCTTTTTCAAATAAGATAAAATAATGAAATATTACTTACTAAACATAGGTTTATCCACTTTTTTCTTATTGGAGAGAAACTGAAGATACTTGAGTCTGTTAGTAAACATGTTTTATACTTTATTGAAAGTTGTACTATGAAAAAACATATTTCTAGAAATTATGAAGTATATTCATAAATTTGTCAATCTAAAGAATTCTGGTGTAACAGACAATTAACAATTGGTTACTAATTAGTTTTTGCTAGAGACTAATGTTTCTAAAAGTTAAAATTCTGATAAGTGTAATTAAGACTGCTGGGAAAATGTATCTTGGTGGGTCAGTTGGTTAAATGGCTGACTTCAGCTCAGGTCATGATCTCTGGGTCCTGGAATCAAGCCTGTGTCGAGCCCCACGTCAGGCTCTGCACTCAGCCACGAATCCATTTGTCTTTCTCCCTCTGCCCCTTCCCCTGCTTGCTCTCTCTCTGGCTCTCCCTCTCTCTCAAATGAATAAATAAAAGTTGTTTTTTTTTTAAAGACTGCTGAAAATGATAAGGAAAGCAATTCTATGTAGGCAAAGAAAGAAGTTGTTTGATAAGTAAGGTATAAGGAATGGGAATACATTTTTGTTGAGGGAAAAGGAAATAATTTTGTCTTAAAATGAAATGAGTTATTTAGATAGAAAGTTTAGAACAATATCTGTATATGAAAAGAAAGTTGCAGCGTTTGTGAGAGAGAATTCTTAGGAAAAAAATATTATGCACTGTCAGGGCTGACTAAGATTGGAATGAATGAATTTTTAAAGTATATTTATATAAGATTGGAATTTGTTTTTTTTTTCTTTCTGTTAAAATATCAAAGTTTTCTTAGATTACTGGTCTTCTCTTGATAAGAAATAATAAGCAAAGTTGTTTTTTTTTTTTTAAGATTTTATTTATTTATTTATTTGACAGACAGAGATCACAAGTAGGCAGAGAAGGCAGGCAGAAAGAGACAGGGAGAAGCAGGCTCCCCGCTGAGCAGAGAGCCCGATGTGGGGGCTTGATCCCAGGACCCTGAGATCATGACTGAGCCGAAGGCAGAGGCTTAACCCACTGAGCCACCCAGGTGCCCCTTGTTTGTTTTTTTTAATCTGCCCAGAAAATCAAAGTTTCTATGTTTAGTCTTTATCAGTTCTTTGATTACTTAACAAAGTTAAAACTTCTCAATATTAAAGGAGCTAAATTTTGCTAACAACTATTTAACCTTCTGTTGAATCTCCTATTGCCATTTGGTTGAATATATAATTAAATGTTAAAATTTATAATGGTCTGAAATCTTACTTTTCACATGTGCTTTAAAATCTTCTGAGGGTTTTGGCAAAAATTCCCCAAAATTCAAATTCTAAATGAAATTTAGAATTTGACTTTTGACTGACTAGGCTTATTTATTTGGTATGTCAGATTACATGGAAGCATTGTTGGACAAATAATGGCACATCTTTTTAGGTTTTATCATATGGGTAAATGCTATCACTGTTTCAGAAATTATATGAAATCCCTAGAAGTTTTACAATGTCCTGTTGTGAGGTCACTACTTGACATCCTAATTATTGAAATTCTGTGTGTCACAAAAACAACTGGATTTCTTTGTCAACTGTATTATTATGAATTCTCATCAGATCTTTAACCATGTCCATTTTTGAGACTTTTCTCATTTATAGTTACTGTTCTGATGCTCCTGTAAATTTGTTTCCTTTTCAAGAAGATTCATGAAAAGGACTTTTCACAAATATAGGTTTCTGAAAGCTTTACGATCATAGAACTGAACTGGGTAGGTATTTCCAGAACCAAAGGAAAAGCTACATTCAAACAAAACAAGAATTAGTAACCTGAGACTGGATGATTTGAGGAAGATGATTTACAGGTTTTCTGACCCTTGCTTGAAACATTGCTGCTTCACTAAAGTTTACTCTTCCAGATTTAAGAGAATTTTTTTCTTAAGGTATCTATGAATAACAGAAATAGGAGAAAATATTCCTTTGTGAACAAAATGAAACATTTATCTTTTCTTTCTACTTGAACCCACCAGAACTCAGGAACTCTCTGTGAATATTCTATGTCTCATGGCTATTATAATTACTTGCATAAGTTCAATAAGAATCTGTTCTTCTTGTAAAAGATCACCATTGAAAATGGTCATTTATCAAGGTTTTGATTAAAGGATCACATTTTGAGAAAGACATACATAAACTCAGATATGACCAGTCTTATGAAACTCAGGTTGACTTTATGGAGCCAATAGAAACCCCTAGAAATGTTGGCTTGGTACTTTCCTAACAGAGTTCCCAACCGCTGTACCAGGTGAGTAAAGAAATGTCACTTCTGGGGCATTTGGGTGGCTCAGTAAGTTAATCAGCTGACTCTTGATTTCGGCTCAGGTCATGATCTCAGTGTTGTGAAATCAAGAACCATGTCATGCTCCGTGCTCAGCTTGGAGTCTGATTGAGATTCTCTCCCCCTCCCCCTCCCCCTGGTCACACATTCTCGCTCATTCTCTCCTTCTCTCTAAAATAAATAAATAAATAAATAAATCTTAAACAGAAAAAAAAGAAAGAAAGAAAGAAAAGAAATGTCACTTCTGGCATGTATGGGAACCTCAGAATATTTGGGGGACATCAAGACAAGGAAATCACTCAAATAAACAAGTATTACAGGCAAAACTGATGGCAAGTATTTGGGTTGGCTTCTGGCTTTGAGATGCTATTAAAAGTCAAATCTGAAATGTCTTTTTTTTTTTTTAAGATTTTATTTATTTATTTGACAGACAGAGATCACAAGTAGGCAGAGAGGCAGGCAGAGAGAGAGGAGGAAGCAGGCTCCCTGCGGAGCAGAGAGCCCGATGTGGGGCTCGATCCCAGGACCCTGAGATCATGACCCGAGCCAAAGGCAGAGGCTTTAACCCACTGAGCCACCCAGGCGCCCAAATCTGAAATGTCTTATAAAAAGTTCCAGCAAAGCAGATTTTAAAAGATCTATTCTTGCTGAGCTTATGTAAGTAATTAGGCCAACTTTGTTAAAACTAGACTTGTTTTACAAACAGATTGATCCTAATTTGGTTATCTTTGATGGAAATGAGGGTAATTTTAGAGAGAAAAGTTATGTTTTAATAACACACTTTTGTGGATTCCAGTTCTGGTTAATTGTCCTTGAATATTTGTTGTTTGCCTAAGTTAGACAACTCAAGGTTAACTTCAGAGAAATTGTCAAAATAGCTCATATATAGACAGTCTTCATGCCTATTACTCTGTGGGGATAATAAAAGGACCCCATGAACATATGATTATTTGAACAGCTGGACACTTGCTTGTTAGGCTTTCTTACCACTCCCTCTCAGTTCACAGTAAGTCTGATGGGGTCCATTGGACTATTTCTCTCAAATTCTTCACCTGGGTCATGTGGGACCTCCCTGAGGAAATACAAGATGGAGTGGACTTTTCTTTGAGTATACATTGCTCTCCTGATGGAGAACTGCTGGTCATCAATATGTGTTTGCCTTGGTGAAAGAACAAACCCCATCCCAGATATAGGATATGCAATACACAATAGAATTTGGTGGCTAACTGCCAAGTGAGTCCAAGTGAATGAATTGCCCCCCACTGTATTAAAAAGTTAAGTAGTTAGTATTCAGGAATCCTCCCAGTTAATGGAATGGACTTCCTGACATTTGTATAACTCAGCTATCACTTTGACCGATTCTATGTGAATAAGATGACAAAATTGCTCCTTAAAAACCAGAGCATACCCCTCTCCATGGAGTTAGCTATGGATTTGTGGAAGTAATGGGTAACCTTACCTTCCTTTAATTGGGTTAGATGATATACTTGGGGATGCCCCTATCTCCAGGGATGAGTCATTTCCAACTTGCCAGTAATTTCTCATAATTGGGATATCACAAAAGCTAGACACTGGGTAAAATGAGTTTCCTGGTTGTTCTATCTCTTAGCCCCTTAGCCGTATTTACTCAGAAGCTACCTCTATTGTTATAGAACTACAGGTAGAGGCCTCGGGCCAAACATGCAGCAGCCACCTTTAACCAAACCTGGCATGCAGTCACTCTCCCAAATGACAAAACCACATAAATATGAAAAGCAGTCCTCCAAAACCAGTGGCCCTTCATATCTAGACTGCCATTCAGGGTTGTATTTTTATTCCAAATTACTCAAAAAATGTGTCTGAAGCTGTGAAATATTTAAACACATCATTGCTATAGATGCCTTAGCTTTGGGACTTTTCAAGCAGTTAGCTAAATCCAATACCTGCCAAATGGAAATATGCCCTGCTAAGCATTGTTAGACTTCTTGTCCTTTTTCTTTTCTGTTGTTGTTTGGCTTTTTAGATTTATCAAATGGTAGTCCACACTATTTTCAATAGCTTGGAGATGCCCTTGCTGTTATCTTCAGATGGAATGCAAAACCCATTATTTTCCCACCCTGTCAAAATCTTCCATTCCAAAATTCCTATGTTGCTCCCAGACAGCAGGATGTAGTTACAGAAGAAATGACCATCACCCCTTTTCCTTTCCATGGAAATGGAATGGCGAATTGATAGTGGGGATTTGAAAGAAGACCCAGTCACCTTAACTACCTCCAATTTTGACCCCAGTCTCTGCTTTCTAACTGACTAAGTTCTTCTCTCTAGTTTATCTTTTCACTTAGGTGAAAGAGCTGGCAACAAAGCATCCCAGGATAGGAAGTGAAACTACCCTTAAACAGTAAGATTGCCCTGATACCAGCAAGACCCTGTCAATTGACCACAGAACAATAATCTACTTGATCTTTACTACCCAGCTGCACATACCCACCACCCTTTGGCCCACATTTTTCTTATATAAACCTAGAAGTAGTTCCAGCACTTGAGAGACAGTCTTTGAGATGTAAGTCCACTGTCTTCCCAGTGTTGATGTCACTAAAATAAATTCTTTTCTTGTTTCACCACCACTTGTTTCTCTGCCTTTGGATTTTTGTCAGTGGCCAAACCCAATCTGTTTGGGACTCCTGGACCAGGTGCTCTGGCACTCCTTGGCCCCAGTTAAAGTATGTTTAAACAGGCTTTATGTGAAGTGATTGCATCTCTTTTACCTGCTTGTATTATGGGAATGGACATCGTGTCTGATGGAGAATGTTTCCCCCTCCTACTAATAGAAAACAGAAGGCATATAAATCTGCCTTTCAAGCAATATTAATTGGGGATGCTAAATGAGAACCAGTAAGACTATCTGAGCCCACACCATGTGGAACAAAGGCTGGAGTGCCAGAGGGACAAATTCTCTAGCCCTATGTGGGACATAGACTGGGGTTTATGGCAAGAGACTGTCAGCATCTCCCAGTGATGACTACTGGTCCTTTGGACTAGAGGATTGCCTTTTGAGGGGCATTTATTACCTTGCTATATGACATTATCCCCTGAAGCTACAGGATCATGCTGCGTGGGGAATATAAGAAGGAGATGTGACAAGAATCCTCTTTTGCCCTAGGATTGACTCTAGAACTATGTGAGGGCTGCTTCATTTGGGGAAAGTAAACACAAATCAACTTTGAACTGATGTGGACTGACCTGCATGCCGTTTTCCTAGCAGTGATGGAAGGATTGAACAGTGGGAAATGCCCCTATGTTTGGCTTTTTACTGACTTATGGGCAGTAGCCAATGGTTTGCCCATACGGTCAGGCAGGAAGGCAATGGAAACCAGCCCTATTAAAAGGATGCCTGTGCAGCAAACAGCATATGGAAACTTGAGGGGTACATTAAAATGGAACATGTCCAGCCCCATTAAAAGAAATCCCTTCTGGGTTTGGAAGGTGATTGGGATCGACAAATCAATCTCCCGTGCACCCCCTTGAGATGGTCACCTGGCTCCATGATGCAGGGGATGCTGCAGCAGCCAACGTCCGAGGCATGAAATGCCTGTTCTGTCTACCAACAGGGGACAGAGACTGCAGATGGCCATGCGGTGTGTTCCTTGGAAGGAAGGGCCTAATCACAGCTGGTAAGTGAGATTGATGCTGGTAGCCCTGGGGGCAGGGAGCCGACTGTCATTTCTTCAGACAAGAAAACTCTTTATAGCCCATTGTTTCCAACACTGGGCTGAGAAACATCATTCTCAGAGTACTAGTCTGATGGAAAATTGGAATGGGCAACTGATACGTTGGTTGTCTAAAAAGGTTGTCTAAAATAAAAACATGAAGGCTCACACACCTCCACCACTGTGTCATGAGTGGACACTCAGCATGGACACTATGGCCCCACTGGATAGATTTTTCTGTTTTTCTAGTGGATCTGGGGAAGTGGGGGCATGGAAGTTGCTGGTATGCTTTCTTCCTCACATCACCTCAACTTTTTTTGTTTCTTTATTTCCTTCCTAGCAGAGAGATCACAGCTCTAGGGTTGTGCCTACAAGGGCTGGAAGCAGGATGATTACTAAACAAGAAACCATAACTATGTTTTAATCTTTAAGTCCGAATTCCTCAGGGCCTGATGGGGCAGAATGTGCCTTCACTCCATCTGACCAAATTGGGGCCAACAGTGAAAGCAGCTAGACCACCTGGTGATAAAGATAGCCCTCTAGTTCTCCACATGTGTAACCTGAATAGACATAGACATGAACTTGCTAGATTAGTATTGTTATCCACAATCTAGACCAGTACAGTGGCTGAACTAATGTCCCTTCCAAATGTGGAAAAGTTTGGGTACAATAGAAGAAAAGATAATAGTTATGGATAGAACCTGGAGAGATCAGATGGAAATCTCCAAACTTGAGCGAACTGTCCTAGAAGATATTTTCATGTGATATGATGATGGACTGGATAGTTATTAATGACTGGATGGAATTCTAGTAATGTGACATCATCTTCTAACTTTCATGATTGTTTTACTATAAGAGATTGTGTTCAAAGATCAAGTGATGGACTATGATATTGAGCTTTATAATTTAAAAAATATATATATTTGAACTTCATCCTTATTTCTGGCACTGGGTTCCTAAAACCCATGGAACTTCCTAAGCAAGGAGAGGGGCAAAACTTTCCTTTGTTATTTTAACAAGGTGACCATTGGACTGAACCCAAGGATGGGAGCCAGTTGCCGTGAGAACGAACTGTATGATTAGAGGATGGGAACTTTCAGTCTGGTGAGCAGGCCTGGAAGTTGAATCAATCAGCAATGGCCAGTCATTCAGTCAATCATGCCTATGTAATGAAGCTTCCATAAAAACTGGAAGGAGAGGTTCTGGGTTGGTGGACATATGGAGATGTGGGGAGAGTGATACACCCAGAGAAGACACAGAAACTCCATTTCTGTCTCCACATCTGACTTTATGCATCTTTTCTGTCTTGCTGTCCCTGAGCTATAGTTGGAATCATACAGTATATAACATTTTCAGATTTGCTGCTTTTATTTAGTAATATATATTTAAGTTTCCTCTGTGTCTTTTCATGACTTGATAGCTCCTTTCTTTTTTAGCACCAAATAATATTCCATTGTCTAGCTGTACCATGTAAATTAATGATAATTCCTTTTGACTTACAAAAGTTTTCGTAAGAATGTTTTCCTTTTGAATAGCAGAGAAACCTGTAACATTCCCAGAACAACAGTAGTCAATCTAAGATTGGCACCTAGGTTTTGAGTACTAGGCTAGCATTCTTTCCATTAAAATAAACGTGTATTTTTCAATTGGGTTTGCTCAAAAATGAAATGAGCTGAATATAGGACTTCCTGTACCTTTTTTTTTTTTTTTTTTTTTATGAAAAGCAATGGACCGGAAGGCGTGGTGCTGATGTGTAAATCCATGTTGATTATTAGAGGGTATTGCTGAGAAGCCCAGCATGGGAGCATTGACAACTTCTGTCAAAGCAAACACACCAGCTTCTAGCTTAGCAATTCTCCCTATGACAATATCTATGCCTACATGAAGGTGAACTAAATTGCATAAACCTCAGAACTACTATGTTGCGATTTTGATTAAACATGCACAACCTCCTGTGTTCATAAGTATAAGTAAAGACAGATCTAATTACCTGGTAGCGAGAAGAACAGTTTGTTGCCAGTTCTTCTAAATCAGAACAAAGAATGAATAATCAACTCAATGCAACACTTTTGCCACCTGTAAGATCATTGTTTTTCCAGGAGTTAATTTCTCTTTGGAGTTATCTTTATGGCTCTGGAGTTTTAGCTCCAATGTTCAAGCACGTGCTAACATCTACCGAGCTTATCTCATGTCTCTGATAGAATGGAAATGTAACACACAGGCACACTAAATTCAAAATTATCTTCTTTGTTTCCTCACAATGATCTTTACTACAAACCAGAGGTCTATTTATCTCCCTATTATAATTATTCTTCAGTCTCTGGCTCTTTCACTTCACTTCATTTTAATGGTTCTTCTCAACTACTAAGACTATCCTTCTGTAGATTCTTCTCAAAGTTACTGCCGGTGATGCATTCATTCATTTCATTCATTCATTTCTTTGACTAGAACTCACTAGTGCATTCCTTCCTGTACTTGACTGATTTGAAACCAACACTGTTATTTGAGGTCTTACTTAGATTGCTCTGGACTAATTTTTTTATTCACTAATTTGTTTAAAAATTCTATATTAAGGTTCAATATTATTCCAGGAACCATCCTACCTGACAATGGAGTATTGAAAAACAAAAACAAAAACATGGGAACTCTTCTGAGAAGAGTATGATCGTGGTAGAGGCAGAATCATAAATAAATAAAACATAAGTGAGGAATTTCATAATAGTATTAATGCCATAAGATTATATATTAAGGAGTGGTGCATTCTACATGGGATACCCAGAAGGACTTCATAAATGAATTTACCTTTGCACTTTGGGCCTTAACAGATGACAAGGAGCCAACCATGTGGTTAGCTTTTAGACCTCATGAGGGTAAAAAACAGGATAAAAAAACTGAGACCAAGTTTTGATGAATCTTATTAGCCATATTAAATATTTTAGACTGGAAGTAATTGGAATAAATGAGCGAATTTTAATTTTTTAAAGATTTTATTTATTTATTTACTTACTTATCAGACTGAACGTGAACATGAGCAGTGGGAAAGAGCAAAAGGAGAGGGAGTGGGACAAGCAGATGACTTGTTAAGTACAAACCCCAACTAGAAGCCCAATCGCAGGACCCTGAAACCATGACCTGAGCCAAACAGATGCCTAACCAACTGAGCCACTGAGGCACACCAAAGCAGTGGATTTTTAAAAAAGATTTAGTGTATTTTTTGAGAGAGGGAGTGAGTGAGTGAGGGTGAGCAAGAGAGTACAAGTTGGAGGAGAGGCAGAGAGAGAGAGAGAGAAGCAGGCTCCCCAGTGAGCAGGGAGCCCAACGTGGGCCTCAATCCCAGGACCCTGGGAATCATGGCCTGAGCTGAAAGCAGACGCTTAACTGACTGAACCACCCAGGCGACCTGAGTGGATTTTTAAACAGAGGAGAGAAATATGGGCAGGTTATTCATGCTGGCATTGATGGATGGAATGAATTACAGGAAACCCAGGTTATAGATAAGGAGATTGGTTAGCTGTAATGGAAAGCAATCCAGAATCTCTGCAGTTCAGAGCTAGATACAGAATCAGCTTTGTCTCAGTTTCCCTGAGAATCATCCACTTGGAATTGTCTTACTTTGGTAACTCCTGCGACCACCACACTGGCTTTTCTGTCTTTAAGTTTTTAGCCCAGATAAAAATCCTTTCCCTTAGCTTACAGCAGCTGAAATAATCAGGATCTTCCAAAAAGTCTTAACTAAATATTAAGAAATAATCTACCAAAGCCAGCAGACTGTTCGATTCTACCTGCTGTCTTGAGATATCTTTATTAGCCCCAAAGGACTAAAACAAAATGAAGATTCTTTTCATCAATCTTTTTTCTTAGCTACTCTTTCCTAGGTAAGGGAATTCATTGAGAAATGGCCCATGCAAGCAAATACAGAGCATGTTTGTGGAAGAGAAGGAAACAATACCTAATCTTACTGAGGCATTTCTTTTTTTTTTTTTTTTTTAGATTTTATTTATTTATTTGACAGACAGAGATCACAAGTAGGCAGAGAGGCAGGCAGAAAGAGAGAGAGAGAGGGGAAAGCAGGCTTCCTGCTGAGCAGAGAGCCCGATGCGGGGCTCGATCCCAGGACCCTGGGATCATGACCCAAGCCGAAGGCAGAGGCTTAACCCACTGAGCCACCCAGGCGCCCCCTGAGGCATTTCTTTAACCAAAATGCCACTGCCATTGTCCCTTGGCACCTATGAAGCTAGGAGCTCCAGAAGCTTCCTGCTTCCCTAGGAGAACACAGTCCTCCATCACAGCTCCTGTCAAGAGACTAAATATCCTGTATGCTATCATATTACATTTCTCTTTTCTACAAATGATGAATTCCTAGGACAATGTAGACAGTGTTGAATCAGGGAGAGGTTGGAGAGAGGGAAATTGTTATGAGGCTATTTTAATGATTTAGGTGTGAGGTCAGTAAAATCAAAAGCTCCTGAACTTGACTAGTGATCATGAAAAAAGAAGAGGGAAGAGGGGAAGCGTAGTTGAATGAATATAAGCATTTCACTAGGATTGATTGGTTGGTGTTCATCAATGCTTGAGTGGGTAGAGAAAGAGAACACTGGGGAGGAGGTAGACTGCCTCCAAAAGTTTTTCATTGTTCCGGGATCTGTTCCCAGAGACAACTTTCCCAGTTCTCTGCCTCAGCCAATGGAATTTTGCATTCTACTTCCTACATGAGAGCGTCTGTGAAACTTGTGCAGAAGAAAGTTTATCCCTGAGTTCTACTGACTCTTTCTCACTTCCCTCAAGCCACAAATCTGTTTTCTTATTTTTCAGCTATTTGTCTCACATGGATTCACATCTGCATTGCTACTATTTTCAACAGACTTTATAAAGAAAAATATTTATAATTGGTCTAACATTAAGGTTAGGTGCTTTTAATCCTTTGGATAAAGGTGTCCTAATGCCTGGAGATTTTTGGAAGTAACTCTTACCTCAAACCACACTCACCATGATGCTGTTTCTCTCACAAAACACGGGCTGCCTCAGTTCGGAGCATTTGTACTTTTCCCCTCTGCCTGGAATGTTCTTCCCTCAAACATTGACATTGCTCATTCCTTACGTCTCTCCTGCTAGAATGTAAGCTCCACAAGGATGGGGACTTTGTTTTGTTCACTGCTGTATGTCTCCAAAACCAAGGATGGTGTCTGGTCCAGTGGAAATAGATATTCATGGACTGGATGAATAAAGAATAGTTCTACAAAGTATAGAGGAAAATGTTCCATTGGAAGAAATTGAAGCCTAGAGAAATGAATCAACTTAATGAATATAACATAAATAACATTAACAGTTATTATGATTTTATTACCACTATCATTCTTTTAGTTCTGTTTTTAAGAGCCTGTGTTTTGATATCTATGTCAGCTCCAGTCATCACACAAAGCCACAAAATGGATATCCTGGAACATTACATAGATTGCTTAAGGTCCCTTAGCTAATGGGTGGAAGAATAGCTTTTGTGGTTTGTTATAGTTGGACAGAGTCCATGCTTCCATGCTACTTACCTGCTGGTCTGCACCTGCCTGCCTGTGTCCCTTTGCTTTAATCCACCTTATGCTTGCATGCTGAGCAAGTGCAGAATATCATTATTATATATTTGCCTGTCATCTTTAAATTATTTTAGGGTATGAGCTGGGGGAGGAGCAGAGGGAGAGGGAGAAGGAGAGAATCTCAAGCAGACAACACAGAGCACAGAGCCCATCGCGGGGCTCCATCTCACGACCCTGAGATCACAACCTGGCTGAAATCAAGAGTCAGTCACTTAACCAAATGAGCCACCCACACACCCCTTATATCTTTGTCTACCATTTAAATGTATTTTAATCCTTTATGAAATGGTCATAGGAGGAATTGAGTGTAGGCTAGGATAAACTTTGAGATACAGGCAGTGTATTAGTTTCCTAGGGTGACTATAACAAAGCACCATGGTCTGGGTGGCTTTAAAAACAGAAATTTATTGCTTCCCAGTTCTGGAGGATAGAAATCTAATATGTCAAAATCAAAGATCCTGGGACGGCCATGCTCCCTCTGAAACTGGAGAAGAGAATCATTCCTTGTCTCCTCCCAACATGTGATACTGGCCGTCAGCCCTCGGGGTTCCCTAGCTTGTAGCTGCATCACTGTAATCTCTGCTTTCTCCTGGTGTGTCTTTGTCTTCACGTGGCCATCATATCCGTGTGTGGGAACCATGTTTCCCTTAGCTCACAAAGACACCACTCATATTGAATCAGGGCCCGCTCTAATTGACCTTTTCTTAATTTGATTGTAGGCAAAGACCTTTTACCAGATAGGGTCAGATTCACATATTGGGGGGGGAGGGGTTGGGACTTCAACATACCTTTGGGAGGGACACAATTGGACCCATAACAAATGGGGAGCATCAGCATGACAGGACTACTCTTTCCGGATTTAGTACACCCAACTCTTTCTCAATTCAGAGATCTCCCATGGGTTTTCTCCTTTGTCTTCATTACTTTTGTGCCCACTGCTGGCTCATGTTCCGTGTTGTGCTGGGGCCAGGTTGCCCCAGCTGATGAGAGCTACTTGTTACATTTTCAGGAGCTCATTCCCCAAAATAGCCATTATTAAAAATTAAAATGTATAAATTTACAATTAAACTTAAAACAGAGGTAATATCTTCTCAAAACTGATAACTGTCCAGTTTGCTACATTTGGCAATTATCTATCTATGTCTGTTAAGTTACTTATTTCTATTGTATGTGCCTAGGGGAAATACAAATAACACTGTTCTTATCTCTTCCTGGGTCTACTTTCAGTGACATCAACTTGGTAGATGGAAACCAGTCACAGAGGGAGTTTTTATATCACAGAGAGACATCAACACTACAAATCAGGGCTATTTATCCATGGATAACTAGTTGTTAAATACTTACCAGGTATCACTGGTTAAGTCTTATTCTTCTGCACGGCATCTTCCTTTCCACAAACTGGCTCTCTGTAGCAGTCACTTAAACTCTTTCCTTCAATTATTCTCTCTCTCTCTTAGTTCCTGGTCCCATTCCTCACAGGACTGATACTTTGTAATTGTGTTAATGGAGACACCATGTGAGAAGTTCCTAGAATGTAGTAAATCGATTCTAATGATAGAATCTGGAAATTGAATACAGGAATGAAAACTTGCCTGTGGCATCACAACCTCCTTGCCCCGTGTTCCGCGGAGTCTTTGGGCGACCTTGGGAACTGCATCAGATGACAGTGGGCTGACCGTAGGCTTTAGAACAATAAATGCTGCCTCTGAAAAGATAGGTCAACAGAGCGGAGTTGTTCTGGAGTACTTGAACCTAGTGATGAGGCCAGGACTGTAGAGGAGGGAGGCATTATGGCTCACTGCAAGGCTACCACTGAGTATCTATATGTTGGCAGTAAAATCTTTAGTTACGGAGAAATCCATTCCAGCCCCAGACTTAGTTACCAAGGCCCAGACTTAGAAAGCATGGCAGAACAGAAAGAGAAGGGGTTCCCAGGTGGCTCAGTCAGTTACGTGTCTGACTTAGGTTTCAGCTCAGATCCTAATCTCAGGGTTGTGGGATTGAGACCTACGTCTGGCTCTTTGGCACTCAGAGCAGACGGAGAGGGACACACAGACTCTGCGTGTCCCTCTCCCTCTGCTCCTCCCCCTGCAGGCGCGCGCTCTCTCTCTTCCCCCCTCTAAAATAATAAATAAAGCCTTTTAAAAAATGAATGGAAAGAAAAGCACTAAGGTATTAAAATCAACCTTCCATTTCCTAAATGGCCTTCCACAATCTACTTAATCTCTGCACTTTGGTTTCCTTATCCCCCGAAGGGGGTAAAAAGAGAAACCTCCTGGGATACCAGAGCTACTGGTAATGTTTAAGAAAGTTCTGTGTGAATTAGTAAAGGGCACCTGCTCTGAGCTGTTGCAGTTCCTCTAGCTAGTGGCTTGGCAAAGAAGAGAATTTTTGTGTCAATGTACAGGTGTCTCTTCCTTGTGGCAGTCCTAGTCAGGGACAAGACTACTTGTCCTCAAGTACAGGAAGCAGACTGCACAACCATTCGTTTTGGCCCAGTGTTGATGTCAAGATGGAAGAAGACCACATATTAAAACCCGAGCCCTGAAACAGAAAGCGCTCATAAATGTCAATTCCCTTGTCTGAAAGTCCCTCCTCTCTTTTGTCCCTCTTTTATTTCTCCCAAGCCATTCTTAAGTAGGATGTTGTTACCCTTAAAGACAGAGAGATGGACCCCTTTGGCCCCTACAAGAGTCTCTGCTTCAGAACCGGAACTGGACAACTAAGAGTCCTATACCCTGCTCTCATGTAAGGGGACCTCCCCCCACACACCTGTGCCATTACTCCTAGAGTGTTCTTTCCTTTTAGGGGTTTCCTGGGTAGATGCTGAGAGAGCCTAAGATCAAGGAGCATGAAATATAGCTACCTTTGTTACTGTGCCAATAAACCTGGTCAGTCCCAGCTGTAAAAAAAAATGAGTAAAACCTGTTTTGCCCTGTTCCTTACATTATGTCAGTACCTGGCAGTTGTTTGTTTAAAGAGTCAACAGAAGGCAGGCAAGGGACCAGGGAACATGATAAGTGTTTAAGGGGTGTGATTTACTACTCAGCGATGTGCCAGTGATGTGGCATGAATTAAAAACAAGGAGTCTTCCAGGAGAAAAGATTTCTTTAGAGATGTAATTAATTGACCTGGCTTGAGTCTCTACTTTCCCAGAGAAGTAGTTGTCAGTGAAGTGCTTTCAACACTGCCCTGGCTGTAATTATTATTCAAGTTCATGCCGCAAAGTCATCTTCACTTAGAATTCTAGCATTCGCCATGAAAAAATTCATAGGTTAGGCTTTTGTATTGCCACATGCCTTGGGATTTATCCTCAGAATTAGGAAGCAAACATAGCCAGCAATTAGTTTCAACATTTGTTTCCAGAAATGAATTTTTCCCCTATCTGTCAGATTTGGCTCAGGGTTCTTTTTCAATTTAATCTTTGTTAGCGGCATGAAAAACTGTTAAATGTTCAAGCATAAGCAAGTCATTACTCCATATCTAAACTCTAGAGAGCTGCTGGTTGTCATGGTAATGTGACTGCACGTGTGAAGTAGGCATTGGCAGCCTCACATTTTCATTAAAATACCATGCATATTTGCATGAACTCCTGCCCAGAGCATTGTTACTGGGTTCCATTCTCCCCCAGCCCCATTGTCCCATAACGGTGCCAAGGAATTTCTTATTTCAGAACCAAGCTTGCTAGGGTTTGTTGCATTTATTATTGATCTGTCTCAGAAGGAAGTTGAGCTGTATTCAAAGCTCACCATGTATGAATGGAGAGCTAACTATAGGTCTGTCTTACTCTTCCCCTGAACCCTGTTTTTTCTGCTGAATGGTTTTAATTAGTTTCTTTATTTTGCCTCCCCCCATACTCCTATGACTTCCTTCAAATATCTCCCTCTGGACTTGTAATGTTGCCATTACTCTTGATGATGTAAGTTTCTGTTCAGTTTACTACCCCGCCTTCCCCATGACTTCTTTCCAGGACCTCCATTAGTTTGCTTTGGGATTAGGGCCATGATCGTATTAATACATCCATTTGATCATTTTATTTACTCAATTGATAAATGTTTATTGCATGTTTACCGTATGGTAGCCTAGGTGTTGGATCCCAGATACACAAGGGCAATAATTAGTAAGAGATATAATATGCCTTTGCTGCCTATCCTGTGCTTGATTAAATGGTCTGTATATTAGGGTGCCTGGGTGGCTCAGTCAGTTGAATGTCCGCCTTCCACTCAGGTCATGATCCGGGAGTTCCAGGATCAAGTCCTAAGTCAGGCTCCTGGCTCAGCAGGGAGTTGGCTTCTCTCTCTGACCCTCCTCCACCTCCTGCTCTTTCTCTCTCTCTCTCAAATAAATAGAAAAAATCTTTAAACAAAATAAATGGTCTGTATATTTTAGGCAACTACTTTCTACCAAAGGTTCCATCAAACCTACCTGCAAAGGTTTGTGGCATACAAACTACCTGTTGAGTCCCACAGATTATCAAATAGTATGAGTTTACTTTTGTTCCCACAACATTATTTAAACATCCTTTTGTTGATCTAAAGGCTTGAATAAATACACTAGGAAGTGTCAGTGCAGTGACAGTGTGGTAATATGCAGATTATAATGGCTATTGAATATGGTATAACACATATCAACTCTGTCTCTCTTCTTACACCCACACACAGATACACACAGCCTCATTCACACACACTAAAGTTAAGAAACAAGAGTCTTGATCCATAATTAAAGAACAGCATTTTATAGAATCTCATAGACGTTCCATATGATGCTTCACTGTACTTTCATAATTGCCTCTGTTCATCCTGCTCCTTATACCTGGGAATTTCCACCAAACACCTGGAGAACACCTCATCTTGCAGAATTCTCTGCACATATCACTTCTTTTTTGAAGTGTTTTATAACAATAACAGGAAATAAAGGAGAAGAACTTACAGTGAATGTATTTTTTTTTTAAATTCTGGCAGTAAATCCCAGTACAGGTGTGTGTGTGTGTGTGTGTACATATGTGTGTATATAGAATGGAGGTATTGGAATGCAAAGTGCATTTATTGTCACAGATTGTGTTAATAAGAAATTTGAAAATGTGGCATTACATAATACATGTAAAGCATTTCACATGATATTACCACATAAGAGAAGAACACAAAGTTTTGTCACAAAGGCAAGACAGGAGAGTTTCAAGGATGGGCTGATTGATAGTGTGCAATACATCAGAAAACAAAGAGGATGAAATTTGGGAGAAGATTATTGTGTTGGAAATAATATAAAACATGATTTAGTCTGCAAATATTTATTATTAACAACATACACAGTAACATTGTTTTATGATGTTAAGTGATAGTAAAGAATATAAAAGAAAGCTATACATGGAAAGAAATTGACAAGATGATTTCTACACAGAAGCTATAATTAACAATGAGGGGCCCCTCTGTGGCTCAGTCGGTTAAGCATCTACCTTCGGCTCAGGTCATGATCACAGGGCTCTGGGATGGAGTCAGTGGGGAGCCTACTTCTCCCTCTGCCTGCCACTCCCCCTGCTTGTGCTCTCTCTCTCTCTCTCTCTCAAACAAATAAATATAATCTTTTTAAAAAAGAAACTATAATAAACAATGGATAACAGATCCATCGCATTAAGTTTGTCCCTTCAAAGGCAGAAAATAATTATACTATATAGATGGGTATAAATAATATAGATATAGATATAGATATAGTTTTCTTGGTCTTGAAAAGTCTCCAGTTAAAAAAAAAACAAGCTTGGGACTTGGGACGCCTGAAAACTTTATGAGACTTTGTTTTGTTTTTTTTCTCTGTCTGATAGGGCATGATACTTTGGATGCATTCCCAGTTGGGGGTGGGTGAGTCTGGAGATAAGCTTTATGGTTTGTTCCGCTAGGTCTGCAGACCACGAACACAGCAGTAGTTTCCAGTTCATCTCATAGAAGAAAGAAAGTCTCTTCTTGGGTGCAGATAGCCTTTCACCCACTTTCTCATAAAAATACAAGATTTGGGCTAAGGTTCTTAAGGTGTTCAAATAATTCTCCCCATGGAGAGGGAAAAGCAGGAGAATTGGGGGAAGGTAAACGGAGAGGAAGCCCAATACCTCACTCCATTTACTGCTCTAGAGGGAAGGCCTCACTGGGGCACGAGGGGGCTCCCAGTATGCCCTCCTCGAACCCCAAGTTCTTGGCCTCGTCTCCCACCCTCTACTGAATTCCACCTCTTTCCATTTTTTTCTAGAACCAGTCACACTTTCCTACAAAATACTTCCTACAAAATACTTTTCCTACAAAAATACTTAGTCTCCCTATATCTCATTGAGTGTGTTGTAAAATTATCAAGTTCAGAGGTTACATTTGCAAGGGTTTTTTTTTCTCTGTTCAGTTGCTTTTTGCTCTGTAGAAGTGTATCCATGTCCCTTTGTCCATCAGTCCCTTGAAGAAAGGCTGATAGATTCTTGGTCCCATACATAAAGGGGTGAGGAGAAATACTGGGCATCTTTTGCTATCTCCTGTGGTTGTACTCTCCCAGCCGTGATACTCAACCATGTCTGTATTTAGAATTACCTGGCAAGCTTGCAACAAGACCTGTGCCTATACCCATCTTAAACCAATTAAATTAGAGCTCTTGAACATGGGTCACAAGTATCACTTGTCTGTTTATTTTGTTTTCAAGTTGCTCTAGTAATTCTAATGCATGGCCCAGTTTGATGACCACTGCCCTAGACAGTACTTCTTAATCTTCCAAGGCATGTAAATCATCTGTTGATTCTGTAAAAATGCAGTGGAACCTGAGATTGTGTCATTATAGCAGGCCCCCAAGAGACATGAATACTTTTAGTTCTACTATTGATTCTACACTGAATAGCCAGGTTCTAGAATACTGAAAGTTAATCACATCTCACCATTTAATTGTCACCTGAAATATGTCTCCTCCTACTCAAGCTCTGAGTGGGAGAAATTATTACTATCCTGTGAGCAAGCCCTGGTTTTAGATCCTAAAAAATATCTATTGGAAAATAAAGAGCATCTTGCCATGTCAGAAAATTTACATCTCACTATACCTGCTTAGTACAGCTCATCCAAATCTTTAAGTTCAGTTGAATAAATTAGTGGTGTTTATTGTCCACTGTGGTTCTATGGAAATATGTAGGACATTGGGAGCTCTTTTTGTGTGTCCTACAGAGACAGGAACAGATCTAGTACAGTTCTGGATTAGGACTTTGGAAACTGGATTCTAGTCTCAGCTCTGCTGACTTATCCTAATGAGGTCTTTCTAAGCTTTTAATTTTTTTTTGTTTCTCATGATGACGTCTTCGGGAGCACAAGATGGGATCAAACCCACCCTGGTAGGTCAAAGAAGCCCCTCAGAGGAGGAGAAGCCATAAAAATGAGTATGAGTTAGTCACACAGAGAAGCCAGAGGACAGAATGAAAGAACACACACAAAAGAGAGAAGACAGAGACAGTATGACAAATTCTACAAGGAGATTGGGATGACCAGATTGGAGGTGGCATTTAGGGAAGGGATGAGACAGACATGAGGCTGGAGAGAGGAGGGCCATTTCATTAAATGATAATGTTGAACATCTGTTACACATCTACTGTCTCAGACACTTTGCTATAAGCTTTATATACATTATTTCATTTAATTCTCACACAAACTCCTCAAGAGGCAGGCACTGAAAAAAAATTAAAAAAATATTATGAAGTGGCTTAGAAACCATAAGGAACTAAAAAGACTGTCACTTGACTTAGGTCCTGTAGCTAATACATGGTAGAGCCAAGTCTTTATCTCTCTTGAGTCCATGCTCAAGTCCATACTACGAGCTTGAATGGAGAGTCAAAGATGAGTTTTAAACACAGGAAAAAGATACTCTTTTTTTTTTTTTTTCCCCATTTCAGAGAGATTGTCCCAACCACATGATTGGACAGGGCAAAAATGGAGGCTCGGAGACCGATTAGGATTCCTCCTCTGAGTGTTACAGTCTCATGGGTTTATCAACATCGTTTAAGAACTGAGCATGCGTCTTATTTTTCTTTTGGTTATCAATACCTAACACAGTTTGGGGAATATAGTAGATATTTACTGAAGGACTAAATGACTACGATTTGAATTACATAAAAGAGAAATTATGAACACCTAAACCAAGGCAGTGGCAGTGGGGTTAGAGTAGAATGGATTAGAACACTAGATGAATACATTTCTGCCAGGCAAATAAATTAATGTTACTTTTAATGCCAAAACGTTTGAAATTCAGAGGGCTTTTCTAATATTGTTAATTCTAAGGATGCACTCAAATGGTGGATATATCACACACCACTGGAGGACGAAAAAGGAAGTAATGAGGGTAATGAGCCATGGGCACTGTTGGAAATCATTCCATGCAGGCAGCCTCATCCTCTGGATCGGGCAGGTAGGATGGCTGCAGATTAGGAAATGTGATGTAAAGCTCTGATTTTCAAGTCAGAGCTTTGTTTCAAGTCAGAGCATTGTTTTCAGGGGGTGCCTTGGTGGCTCAGTTGGTTAAGCTTCAAACTCTTGATTTCAGCTCAGGTCACAATCTCAGGGTTAAGGGATAGCCCAACGTCAGGCTCTACGTTCAGAAGCGTGGAGTGAGCCTGAGATTCTCTTTCTTTTTGCCCCTCCTCCACCTCTCTCTCTCTCTCTCAAATAAAAAAATAAATCTTTTTAAAAAAGATTGTTTTCAGGACTCTGTTTTGCAGGAGAAGGGATGAGACATTGGTTAAACCAGAGCCTCTTACTTTTCATTATGACAACAGAGTAATGGTGCAGGGAAGAAATGAACTGAGAATGAGAACAGCCCTTTTAAAACAATATTTTTGTTCTCCAAATTTCAGTATCGATTAGACAGTTCTTAGTGCAAGAGCAGCAATGCGTCAATCATATTTATAATTGAGTTTTAACATGTGAATCTGGTGACTTTTTGTCATCTGTAAATTTCCCTATTATGAAAATATTAATACTGATATTGGAGATTATTAACACTTAATGTTATATTATATTATAAAATATATAATATAAAAGCCATTAGAAAATTATTTACACATTTGTATATTTTAAATTTTCTGTAATGAATATATACAGGTTTTATCATCGGCAAATGGCTGAAACTGTTGTTTTTCATGACTCTGAAAGTATATTGGCCAATGATTTTTATTTAGGAGTTAGGACTGAGAAGAGGTTCATAAATTTAAAATGAGAAAAATCATTTTTAGTGCTTTAATAGATGGAATGCCAAATTTAGACTCTGAACACAATTTTTCAAAGGTTTCTACTGGAAAGAGCAGCCTTGCTTCCACAAAAGTGGTCCAAGCAAGAAGATATACACAGAACTAAATGTCCAGCACCTGCCATGGATGACCTTTTGCTGAACAATCTTTGGAAGAGCATTTGTTCTGCAATACCTGTCATGTACAGACAGAAGCAGGACAAAATGAAAGTTGTTTCAGTTTCCTTCTATTCAACTTAGAGACTATAACAGCATGAACACAAACTACTAGTTGATCTAAATATATAAGTTCCTGAGACTTTATTAAATTTTGTTTGTTACTCAGAATACACCAAGCATTTGTACAAGGTGATGCTGTTACCAAATCTGGATATTTCAGTAAATTGAGTGATTGGGTGGGGTCACAGAATGGACATTTTCTTTTTTTGGCAAGTTTCAGAGCATCATAAAATGCTGTGAGCTAAAACAGAATTTAAGGAGAGTGTGGCTTTCTTTCATTATATATTTTTTAAATTAATGTATAAGGTATTATTTGTTTCAGGGGTACAGGTCTCTGATTCATCAGTCTTATGTAATACCCAGTGACCATTACAACACATACCCTCCCCAATGTCTGTCATCCAGCTACCTCATTCTACCACCCCCTCCCTCCAGCAACTCTCAATTTGTTTCCTAAGATTAAGAGTCTCTTATGGTTTGTCTCCCTCTCTGGTTTTGTCTTGTTTCACTTTTCCCTCCCTTCCTCTATGATCCTCTGCCTTGTTTTTTAAATTCCTCCTATCAGTGAGATATGATAATTATCTTTCTCTGATTGACTTATTTCACTCACCATAATACCTTCTAGTTCCATCCACTTGTTCTGAAGGGTGAGATTTCATTTTTTTTTTTTTTTTGATGGTGAGTAGTATTCCATTGTATATATGTAACACATCTTTATCCATTCACCTCTCCATTGATGGACATCTGGGCTCTTTCCATAGTTTGGCTACTGTGGTCATTGCTGCTATAAACATTAGGGTGCAGGTGCCCCTTCAGATCACTACATTTATATCTTTGGGGTAAATACCCAGTAGTGCAATTGCTGGGTCATAAGTTAGCTCTACATTCAACTTTTTGAGGAACCTCCATACTGTTATCCAGAGTGGCTACACCAGCTTGCATTCCCACCAACAGTTTAGGAGGGTTCCTCTTTCTCCACATCTTCGCCAACATCTGTCATTTCCTAATTTGTTAATTTTAGCCCTACTGACTTGTGTGAGGTGGTATCTCATTGTGGTTTTGATTTGTATTTCCCTGATGCCGAGTGATGTGGAGCACTTTTTCATGTGTCTGTTGACCATCTGGATGTCTTCTTTGCAGAAATGTCTGTTCATGTCTACTTCCCATTTCTTGATTGGATTCTTTATTCTTTGGGTGTTGAGTTTGATAAGTTCTTTATAGGTTTGGGTACTAGCCCTTTATCTGATATGTCGTTTGCAAATATCTTTGGAGAGTGCGACTTTGAAAAAAAGTAGGTATGAATTCAAATTCAGGTTCTACATCTTGCTAGCTGGATGCCTGAAGACAAGTTACTGAACCACTCTCAGCCCTGTTGCCTTTACTGCAAAATTGGGGTAGTTTTTACATAGCTAGACACACTGTTGTAAGGATTAAGAAAGACTGTGTAAGTAGAGCATTATCTTTTCTTAAATTTCTCAGGTGTCCAATAATATACATTTCCTCAATGCAAGAATCCCAGACAAATGGCCAACTAGACTCTGATTTTTTTGAGTATGGTACTTTGCACAGCTACCTATCCCACCGTTGAACACTCCTTTTACTTTATAACTTCTCTTTGGTCATTTTGTTGAAGTGTTCTGACCCTCTGACCGACCCACCTGTTTTTAGTTCTGCATTTGTCTGATTTTGCATTTAATAAACTGCTTTAATTCTACAGTGGAGGAGGAAAAAGCCAAAACGTGTTAGTCTTTGCCCTCACAGTTTATAATCCTGGTGACAAGACCAGGCAATAAATAAATACATAACATGGAACCAGAGATCAGAAAGATGTAAACTAAGCTAATGACAAATATTTGTTGAAATGCATTGAGATCAATTCAATCAAATCATTGCCCATACCTGGGCCTGAAATTCTAGAAACATAATCCTTAATATTATGTGAGTCTTCAGTATTAGGAAAATGGCCCTTATTAGATTTTTTTTTTACTTTCAAAATAATAAATTTATATATTTAGAAAATGAAAGACAGAATTAAAGAATAGAAAGGAATAGGTTCCTCTTCTCCTTGCCAGCTTCACTTTCTGGACGCGATTACTTTGAATCCTTACTACTTTTATTTCTCCTAGTGGTCACCTCCATTATTATCAGCAAAATATTTATAATTTTATTGCTTGTTCAATTAAATTCAGATAGCATCTATTTACTTAGCATAATGAAAAATGAGATGTTAACTGATTCACTATTTGCCATTCTATATTTGACAGTTTTTGATAATTCTATTACTACATATCATTTCTTAAATATTTACATCAATTTATGAAGTGTACCAAACTCTACCTTTTCTTTCAGTTTTTTTCCCAACTTTATTGTGGTAAGATTGACAAATATAAATAGTACATATTTAAGGTGTGTGGACTAATGTTTTGATACACACTTACATTGTGAAATCATCACCACAATCAAATTAACTAACATATCCATCACCATACATGGCTATCATGTTCTTATCTTTTCTTCTCTTTTTTTTTTTTCCCTTCTTTCTTTCTGTGGTGAGAACACTTAAGATTTACCCTCTTAGCAAATTTCACGCTGTGATAACAGTTGAAGGAGACTAACAACATGGACTCCATCTTTGGTCCCCCAACCTGTTCATGTCTGCCCAGTGACCTTCCCAGGGCTAAGAGTTCCTGGCCCTGTGGAGGGTAATGTATGCCCGGACAGGAATGTGGGAAGGCTGATCTTACAGTGGCACACAGAAGTCTCCACTTTAGGAAACTCGTAGAGATCTTTTGGCGCACAGCTGTACCACTTTAGATAACTTCCCTGTGACCTCATCACCATGTCCCTCACTCCATAAGAGCTGGCGATTAAGTTTGGAACTGGGTGCAGAATGGCTGCTCACAACCTGGATCCCCACTCTGCCCAGTCTCCCCCCATCAGTAAGTTACCCTGAATTAAACGCTATATAAATGGTATGGAGTACTTGCTTTGTTTTGGGTCTTAAAGTACCTTCTCAGTAGGAGGATATGTTACTGACCTTCCTGCAACCTCTAAGAGCAGTATTGTTAAGTATAGTTGCATTGCTGTGTATTAGATCTTTAATGTCTAGATCACTTTGAGCAGTATGAACATTTTAATATATTAATTCTTCCAATTCATGAATACAGGCGTCTTTTTAATTACCTATGTCTGCTTTAATTTCCTTCATCAGTGTTTTATAATTTTAAATTATACAAATATACAAGTCTTTCACCTCTTTGGTTTATTCCTAAGTATTTATTCCTTTGGTTGCTACTGTGAATGAGATTGTTTTCTTAATTTCCTTTTTTGATAGTTTGTTGTTTGTGCATAGAAACATGACTAAGGGGTGGCTCAGTCGGTTAAGCGTCTGCCTGCAGTTTGGGTCATGATCCCAGGGTCCTGGTTTGAGCCCCCATTGGGCTCCCTGCCCAGCCGGAGCCTGCTTCTCCCTCTCCCACTCCCCCTGCTTGTGCTCACTCTCTCTCTGTCAAATAAAAAAATAAAATCTTTTAAAAAATGACTGATTTTTGTATATTGATTTTGGATTTTGCAACTTTACTGAATTTCTTTCTCCTTTAAAAAAAAAAAGATATTATTTATCTATTTGAGTGAGAGAAAGAACAAGAGAGTGAGCAGAAGCTGGGGGAGGAACCAAAGGAGAGGGAGAAGCAGACTCCCTGCTGAGCAGGGATCCCAACACAAGGCTCCATTCCAGGACCTTGGGATCATGACCTGTGCCAAAGGCAGACATTTAACAGACTGAGCTACCTAGGCACCCTGCTTCTTATTTCTAGGGGTTTGTTTGTTTGTTTTGTTAAGTCTTTAGAGTTTCTATACAAATGATCAATTATCTGCAAACAGAGGTAATTTTACTTCATACTGATATGGTTGCCTTTTATTACTGTTTCTTATCTAGTTGCTCTGGTTAGTGCTTCCAGAACTGGGTATCTTTGCCTTATTCCACATCTTAGAGGGAAAGCTTTCAGTCTTTCACAGTTGAATATGATGTTAGCTCTGAGGTTTTTATATATGGCCTGTACTGTGGTGAGGTAATTTCCTTGTTAAGAGTTTTTGTAAAGAAAAGATGTTAAATTTTCTCAAATTCTTTTTATGCACTGATAATCATGTGGGCATTTTTTTCTTCCATTGTGTTAATGTGGTGTATCACATCAATTGATTGACATATGTTAAACCATTCTTGCTTCCCAGGGAAAATTCTACTTGGTCATTATTGTGGTCAACTTTATGTGTCAACTTAACTGGTCTCAGAGATGTCCAATAGCTGGTAAAATGTTATTTTTGGGTGTATCTGTGAGGGCATTTTTGGAAGAGATTAGCATTTAAATTGGTAGACTGAGTAAAGATCTCCCTCAACTATGTGTATGGGCATCATTTAATCTGTTGAAGGCCTTAGTAGAACAAAAAGGTGGAGAAAGAGTGAATTTGCTCCCTTTGCTTGAGCTAGGACATCCATTTTTATCCTGCTATTGCACATTGGCCCTCCTAGTTTTGGGGCCTTTGGACTTGATCTAGAATTCACACCACCAGCTCTCCTAGTTCTCAGGCCTTTAGACTTGAACTGTATTACATAACAACTTTCCTGATTCTCCAGCTTGCAAATAACAAATTGTGAGTCCTCTTGGTCCCTATAGTTACATGTGCCAATTCCTATAATCTCCTCTCATACAGATATATGTCATATTGGCTTCTTTCTCTGGAAAACTCTGATTAAATGGTGCCTGGGTGGCTCAGTCCGTTAAGCATCTGTCTTTGGCTCAGGTCATGATCCCAGGGTTGTGAGATCAAGCCCCATATCAGGATCTCTGCTCAGGGGGAGCATGCTTCTCCCACTGCTGTTCCCCCATGATTGTGCTCTCTCTCTCTCTCCCCCACCACCATGTTCTCTAATAAATAAATAAAATCTTAAAAAGAAACCCTGATTAATAGTCACAGTATTTGATCCTTTTAATGCACTGTTGAATTTGGTTTACTAGTATATTATTAAATTTTATCTTTCTTTTCCTAACAATTTTATTTATTTATTTAAAAGATTTTATTTATTTATTTGACAGACAGAGACAGCAAGAGAGGGAACACAAGCAGGGGGAGTGGGAGAGGGAGAAGCAGGCTTCCTGCTGAGCAGGGATCCTGATGTAGGGCTAGATCCCAGGACCCTGGGACCACGACCTGAGCCAAAGACAGACACCAAATGACTGAGCCACCCAGGTGCCTCTTTTCCTATCAATTTGAGACAGTATTTCTCAACTTCCTATTGCATAAGATGAAGATATTAACATGTTTATAATTCTGTCATTTTTTTGTTCTCCCTTCTCAAAACCTCTGCCAGAAATACATATTGTTTTTCCACTTGGGGGGAGTGTTAAAATATTTGTAAAGTAGTTGGCCCAAGGAAGCTACCACAGGATGGAGACTTAATAGAGATTTGGGTCAGAGCTAGGGAGGAAAAATACAAACAACTGGCCTCTTCTATGTCTTATGTGCTTGGACACACACTCAACTTCCAGGATAAAAACTAATCTTAAAATGGAAGAATCATTATGCATGACAGATATTTTTCTTCAATTTTGATAGTGTATGTAGACATCTATAAGTAACATTATTGCATCTAAAAATGGGCAGTTTGGTCTCAAGGGGACTCTATACTTACAATGCAATTTGCTTATGATAAACCAGAAGAGAAAAAAAGGAAATATACATGTTTCTAGTACAATTTCTTAAATAGAATATATGTAAGGGTGTTTGTAAGCATTGTATAATAATTCAGGGGATATTTTTTCCCTGAAAATATGAGTATGCTTTTTAATTAAAACATCTTATTATACATGTTAATGCCCCATATGAAAAAATCAAATAATATATTCAGTAGGTCATAATGTTTGCATAACATCTTTAGAACATTATGAAAATAAAGCAATTCCCAGTTTTGACTAAGGACATTGGCTGACATTTTACTTCCAACATGTTACATTCTGTTTTTATATTTTTAAACAATGGCAAAAATTCAGAATAGGAGAAGCCAAGCTGCTCTTGTTGGCTCTGGATATGCCTTGCTTTTGTGAGTTTCAGTCAAATATTTGACACCAGTTCAGCTGACTTTTTGATTGTTAATTTCAGAAATGGGCATAATCCCGCTTATGTAGTTCAGATGTACTTCTCTAAGTTCTCCAAGAGCCATGTCATTATTTTCAAAATGAAGATTCACATAACACAATCTTCTAGTTAGAAATGATTACAATATGGAAGAAGCAGCAAGGTTTTAAGTCAGGCAGTCTAGATTTGAGTTCTGACTTCATCACTTTTAAATCTTAGGCAATTAACTTGAGCTCTCCAATCTCGTTTCTTTGAGTGAAAAATAGGGATGGTAATACTCATCCTATGTTAGCCATAGGATCTAGCAAATCATAGTCATAACCATAATTGGTCATAATCAGAATAATGAGAGGAGGAAGGGCAGTGGCAATTATGGAAGGAGTGATAATAGTAGTAATAGTGCTAATAGAAAGTCGAAGTCCTGTGAATAATGTTTACAGTAACATTTACTGAATTGCTTTTGATGTATCAGCTAGTATCTGAAGTAGTAGAATGTCTAAATCGATTTCAACCTTGCAGCAACTTTATCTAGATCTTTAGATCTGATTGGGAGTGGACAAAGGAGGCAAGAGAGAGATATTGCATATTATTATGACATGACCCCGGTAGAGAAGGAGCAGATCGTGAAAGACCGCTGAGAACTTTGGACGTTAGTGAATGAAGTGACAGTGACAAAGAGGAGACTTAAGATGCCTAGAAAGAGCCCCAGGAGCAGCTTGATGGCAGGATTTGGTAAAGTTTTCTAGAAGAGGAAGTTCAGGTCTGAACTGAGAGACTGTGGGCTGTTCCTTCTCACTTAGGTTTTCTATCTTTGGAAATTTTTGTCTTCCTCCATAGCTGAAATAAATATGATCTTTTTTATATTGATTTTTCAGTGGTGTCTTTGGAAAAAAATTCATTTGTAATATATTATGATACAGTATTGCTAAGATTAAATTTTTATGGTTGTCATCTAGTTTCTCAACAGTTTTCATTAAAATTTGTTAATTTAGATTCTCTTTAAATATCAAATAAAATAAAAATAAGTAAATATGCTGTTTAGTTACAACTTTTTTTTGAGTTCTATCTTATTCATCTCTGTATCCTCAGATATTATTGGCACAGTACCAACAGCTGGAAGATGAAAGAGGAAAAAAAGAAGAAAGAAGGAAACAGTGATCATGATAATAAATTCCATTAAGCATCTGATGAAGGTTTGTGCAATAGCATTTGGTGGTTTGTTGTTATTCAGGTCCTTTTTGAGGGAGAAAGAAATACTACTTCTTACAGCTTTAGTGATAAACTGATGGTATTTATTAGACAATTACTTGGTCTTGGCTGCCATTGAAATGAGTAAGAAAAGTCACTTGGAAAAGTCTCTTCTGTATCTCTTGACTCAAGCATTTAACCAAAGGCAGTTGAAGAGCAAATAGTCAAATAACTAAAAACCACAAGTGGGGTAGAATAATTAGATACAATAAAATTGAAGAAAAATGCTATGATCATAATTCTGTTTGTAATGTCCATATTCATAAAAAATGGCTAGAGAAGGAAAACAGTAGAAAAATGCTAACATTTCTTGTTGAGGGCTGAGATTGAATATTTTTTCATTTGCCTCTTCCCTGAAGTGTGTTTATATTAATTTGATAAAGAAAAAATGTAACAAAAGAAAAATAAATTTCTAAGACTGCAAAGATAGATCAAGCCTTTGTAAAGAGGCTCTGTTTTAAAACACTTGCCAGTTTTATAAAATTGGACTCCAGAGTCAAAGCATTCAAGTTAAGAAGGAGTTAAAATCCAAGAACTTCCTTAGCTTCTCTGACAGAATTGATAGTTATCATCCACTCCTATGAGTATTATCATATGTAAATAGCCCTATGTGCAGAATATACTGAGACTAGATGGTAAAACAAAAGAACAGAAACATAGTGTAAAGAAAAATCTAGTAAGGACAACCAACCTTGCCAAAATACCATGTCCCAAATGTTCATCTAGCTCAAATGGGTCTTCAGGGAGGATTCCTGGGCACTCAAGCAAATGGGTAAAAATATTCAGACAAACAGGGTGCCTGGTTGACTTAGTTGGTAGAGTATGCATCTCTTTATCTTAGGGTCATGAGTTCAAGCCACACGTTGGTGTGGAGCATACTTAAAACAAACAAACAAACGAACAAAAATATCCAGAGGAGCAGAATCCGGGAGAACTCTGAGGCCATTCTAAGCTGATTCCCTTTTCTGACACGTCTCTAACTAATTCATAGGCTTGGATCCAATCCCAGGGTGAAGGCTCTAGAAAAAGCTTATGGAGAAACCTGAACCAAGTGCTGTAGGATGGGATATAGGACACAACAAGGCTCTATTATGGGCATGAACCTACATGGACTACGGTGTGTGTGGTGTGGAGATGGGGTGTGTGTGTGTGTGTGTATCTAGTGGAGGGAAGGTGAAGAGGGAAGATAGGGAGAGTAGAGAAAGGATCACTGGAGATTGTGCCAATTCAGGTTGAGAGGAATTAGGAAACTAAATCAAAACAATAAGGTCTTTGCTTTCCCCCAGCTCACTTCTGCTCCACAAGTAAGTGAAACTATATAATTGACTCTCTCTGCTTGACTTATTTCACTCAGCATAATCTCCTTCAGTCCCGTCCATGTTGATACAAAAGTGGGGTATTCACCCTTTCTGATGGAGGCATAATACTCCATTGTATATATGGACCACATCTTCTTTATCCATTTGTCTGTTGAAGGGCATCTTGGTTCTTTCCACAATTTGGCGACCGTGGCATTGCTGCTATGAACACTGGGGTACAGATGGCCCTTCTTTTCTCTACATCTGTATCTTTCAGAGAAATCGGAGGGGGAGACAAACCATGAGAGACTGTGAACACTGAAACAAACTGAGGGTTTTGGAGGGAGAGGAGTGGGGGGTTGGGTGAGCCTGGTGGTGGGTATTAAGGAAGGCATGTTATTGCATGGAGCACTGGGTGTGGTGCATAAACAATGAATCTTGGAACACTAAAAAAATAAAATTAATAAATAAATAAAAATAAAATCTAGAATTTTTACTCAAAAAAAAAAAAGTAAGTTCTTTGCTCAAAACAAAAGCCATTCTTCCTATTCAATTGAGTCACAATGCAGTGTCACTAAGTAAGCATTTTTGCAGATTTAGGAAAAGGTTAAAGATAGAAATTGAGACCTGAAGAATGCGGGAATGTGGAATTAAAGCTGCCCTTTGTGCAGTAAGGACTTTGTTCCATCTGTCCTCCCAACATCCTTGGGCAGCTGGAGACAAGACAGACACAGTGAGGTGAGTCAGATGATACCGTCAGAGGTCACCACGGGGGGCTTGTGTTGGGGGGAGGGTGTGGTCAGTGGTGATTAAAAGGAACAGATGAATCAAAGGGAAGGAGTTAAGACAGGCTGCGTAGAATCAACAAGCTTTGCAGCAAACAATAGAAATCTGTGCGGGAAGGTGGTTCCTGAGTCTACATGCAAGTATCCATAACCTGGGGGCTTGTGCTCAGAGATGGGGCTCTGGTGGTTGGGAACTAGGTTCATTGATATAGTTCACATTAGTTATAACAAAGAACTCCTAAATCTTAGCCACTTAACAGAACAGCACTTTATTTCTCAATCACAGTGGGGCTGGAAGCAGATCTAACAGCTTTCCTGAGAAGGAAACAGTGACTCAGGAAACTGGGGCACCAGATAATTTCTTCTGAACGTCCAGTCTGAGTTAAATGTTTCCATGTTGTGTGACCTTAGCACAGGGCTTTCCCTGTATCGTTATACCGAACCTGGCCTGTTGCATGGCTGTGAATTTTCTTCAGACTGTGAACCCTGGGAGGCAGCCTCTCTATCTTTAGTTTGTGCTGTTACACAAGAAATTATAAAGGAAGATCATATAGAAAACCAGTGTAGGGAATTCACATGCATGGCAATGTTACTTATCACCAGTAGGAAAATAAGGTCAGAATTGGAGCAATCTACAGTAGTGTTTATTGAGTGCCTACTATATGCCAGACAACCGCAATTTGAGATACATTATCTCCATTTTTTAAAAACTCTATGATTTAGTGACACTAAGTGATTTTTTTCCCCAAGATCGCTCAGGAAACTGGCACCTGGAATTTATGTTCAGGTCTGTTTGATCCAAAGTTTGGGTGGTCTTAATGGTAACTCATTTGCATGACTAGTATAGGTGTTTTAAAATCCCTGTTGCCTAGAAAGAGATCTTGTGCTCAACAGGAGTGTGTGGTCTCAGAGGTCTCATGGAGAGAACTACAGTTAGAGATTTATGCAGGTCTTTGTAAGAAAGACATAGACCTTGGGTCAACTTGATCTTTGAGGCCAGTGAAATTTTATCTGTTTATCCTTCTGATGAAAATCAACTCTGGCATATTTGGTGTTAGAACTCTTGGATTGCAAGTAAAGAAAGCCAGCTGGAGCTAACTGAAGCAAAACAGGGCCACAAATCACAATGGAACAAGGGAACATCGTGGTGCTCAACAGGAAGAATGCGGCTGGGCCACAGGAAGACCTGGAATTTAGTTCTGGGAATAGAAACTTTTAAGAACCCAGGCAGAAATCTTTCTCTCACCTTGATGTTTCTCTATACATGTTTCTTCTCTTTCTCTACAGTTTGGTGTCCTCTGCTCCCCCAACTTACAAAGCCATACATGTTGCTCTTAATTCTACTCATTTGTCATTAATTTTACAAAGCCAGAGAAAGACTATAAATAGGTCAGCTTTTAGCAGGTGCCTACCCATGGACCAATAGACCCACGCCAGAATGAGAACCAGTAGTGAGCAGGAAGTAGTGAAATGAATCATAGTCTAAAGAAACAGACTTCTAGAAGAACTAATATGGACCAACTAAGAATGTATCTCTTGCAAGGGGAAGGCAATTAGGGTTCTTTCAAAGGAATCCAGTACATTGACTATCCCTACAGCTGGTAGCTGAGAAGAACATGGGATTTGGAGTCAAGCAGATCTGGATCTGAAGAGTGTTTCATCAGTGCCTACAAACTTGCATATATCATTTTGGCTCTATTTAAAATAAACTCGGGTTTCTTTTTACAGGTAATATTGGCATTATAACTCTTAGTCTTCATGATTACTATAATGCTTGACAATAGAGTATGTAAAATAAATCAGCCACAGTGGGTGCTAAAAGCTGATATTTGCCATTATTAATTCTTCTTGAATTTTCCTTTCTTTTGTATTTGCTATCCATATGAAAGTGAGCATCATCCTCCAAAAAACATATAGGGTTTTTCTTTTTAAGATTTTATTTATTCATTTGACAGAGAGAGAGAGAGAGAGAGAATACAAACAGGGGGAGCAGCAGGCAGAGGGAGAAGCAGGGCTCTACGGGGAGTCTGATGCAGGATATAGAACTCGATCCCAGGACCCTAGGATCATGACCTGAGCCAAACGCAGATGCATAACCAACTGAGCCACCCAGGCATCCCAAACATATAGGTTTTATAAAAACTTCAAAATCCAGTGACATGGGAACCAGTGTGCTATGACTATTAACCACACAGGTTTCTTTAACACATCCAATCTTTGCACATTGTGTCTAATTTGGTAAACAACCTTGATTTATTTTCCAGTCTTTGATAGGTTTACCAGTGAAAGCTTTCCAATGTGTCACTGAAAAAAATTTAAGCATGAAACTGTCTGGAGACAGGACTTTGGAGTTTGTAAATTCCTTCTGGTTACAGTTTATCTTTTTCTAAGTGATTGGTGGCTAGTATTTTTGCCTTCTGTTCTTTTGATAGCTTCTTCAAGAATCTTGAGTTTCTAAACATCTCAGGAGACACCTTGGAGTGAAAAGGAAATAAAGTCTCCAAACATCATATTTGTGGCTTTTCAACAAATCACCCTTGGCTTCAGGACTGTCGAAGTTCTGTTCCCAGGGTTCTACCTGCTTAAACATTTTCTAATATTATTGTTTATCTGACTTATTAAAGGCCTGTGTATCCAGGCGACTTTTCCCTGACTTCTCCAATGCTTTCTTTCCATCAGACTTGTGATGACACTTCTGTTTTAGTGAAATTGATTATGGCTGCAAATGAATACATTTGTACTTTTCGGTTTCTGCCTTAAGGCCAGCCTCATCACAAAGTCACACTAAAAATAAACAGATCTACCCCCAAGCCCTTCAAGAGGAGTGTACATCTTTATTGAGGGTCTTTTGAGGACCTTGAGAAAGGGATTAGATGGTACATCAAACACAGAACTTTCTAAGAATCCTACTAGTCCATTATCATTATCCCTCAAATGTCAGGCTCCTTACAGGTGCACACATTTCTTCCTTTTTTTTTTTACTCTTCCTCTGAGTCTCTACTTTCTGGGATTTGGCTCCCCCAGTCTGTATTCTCTTCTACCAGCTCACAAAACATAAGTTATTTTTACCAGAAACCACACTTTATAGAAAAGGAGGGAGAAGGGGATTGTGTTACTTATAGTTTAGTATTTTTCTCCTGTCACATAACAATTGCCAGCATAATGCAAGGTGCAATGATAAATGCCATATATTTTTTTTTCCAAAGGCATGGAGATAAAATTATCAATATCAATAAAAATATCAATCTCTCAAGTTTATATATAATATGTATTATATATAACTTATTTATATATAACATATGTATTATATTTTTATCTCCATTTTATAAAGGAGATCAAAGTTCATGGGAACATGCTAAATGCACATAATTAGGAAGTAGCAACATATTGTGTGCTAAATATTTCTATTTGGAAAGATTTTTTAACATATAAGTTTTCAGCTCCATACACTTCAAACGTTTTTCCTCCCTTATGCACATTTCTACCAAAGTTAGAATAAGATAGACATAATAGACACTTCAGTCATGTCACAAAGTTGAGTTTATTGGCACCGCGGACAGAGGGATATCTCTGCATCAGGTGAGCATACAATAAAGTACCTATAAATGAAAGTGAACTACAAAAGTATTTACCATTAAACTCAAATCAAATGAATCCTCAACAGATTGTTGTCTTAGTCACATCTAAAAACACCTGATGCCACATTGATATCACAAGGAAGAATGTAATAAGTTGTCTCAAGTGAGTGTGTATCTAACTTACTGTTGCATGTTTTTTAAAGCATATGAATCCTTAACAATATTATCAAACTGAATCAAACACTATATAAATAGAAACCAATGGAAAAAGGCAAAACAAAAACAAAAACAAAAAGTCATACCGAATGGACAAGAAATGAAACTGTTTAATTTGCAGATGGCATGATCATCTATGTAGAAACTTCTGAGGTGTATGCAAAAAAAAAGAAGAGAGCTAAAACTAGTAAGTGAACTTATATGAATCAACATATTAAAAAATGACTAGCATTTCTTTTTTTTTTTTTAAAGATTTTATTTGACAGAGATCACAAGCAGGCAGAGAGGCAGGCAGAGAGAGAGGGGGAAGCAGGCTCCCCACTGAGCAGAGATCCCAATGTGGGGCTCAATCCTGGGACCTGGGATCATGATCTGAGCCGAAGGCAGAGGCTTTAACCCACTGAGCCACCCAGATGCCCCCCAAATCACTAGCATTTCTATAAAATAACGGAAAATTGGAACACAAAAGAAAAAATACAATTTGTTTTTAAGAGCATCAAAAACACAAAATCTTAGGGATAAATTTGAAGTTTGCAAGACCTCTGCAATGAGAACTAGAAAACATTGCTGAAATAAATTTAATGAGACCTGAGAAAATGGAAAGATAGGGCCCATTTGCTAATTGGAAGGCCGAAGACTTATTGAAATATGAAATTTCCCCAAATCAATCTAATGGTTCAACTAGATCACAATCAAAATTGTAGCAAGCTTATTTTGTAGTGAAATTGACAAGCAGAGTCTAAAATTTATATGTAAATTCTAATGACCCACATTAGTCAAAGCAATTTTTTTTTTAAGATTTTATTTATTTATTTGACAGACAGAGACCACAAGTAGGCAGAAAGGCAGGCAGAGAGAGAGAGAGGAGGAAGCAGGCTTCCCGCGGAGCAGAGAGCCCGACGCGGAGCTTGATCCCAGGACACTGGGATCATGACCCGAGCGGAAGGCAGAGGCTTCAACCCACCGAGCCACCCAGGCGCCCCTAGTGAAAGCAATTTTAAAAAGAAATAAAAATTTATACAACCTGTTTTAAAAACTTATTATAAATCTCTTTTAGTCAAGACACATAATATTGGTAGAAAGATACGTAGAAAATAATAGATAATATCCAAGATAGACTCATGTATATATGGTAAATTTTGGACAAAGATGCCAATATAATTGAATAGGAATGTATTTTTTAAAAATGGTGCTAGAGGTGCACCTGGGCGGCTCAGTCAGTTAAGCGTCTGCCCTAGGCTCTGGTCATGATCCCAGCCTCCTGGGATCCAACCCTGTATCCTCCCTGATCAGTAGGGAGCCTGCTTCTCCCTTTCCCTCTGCCCTTCCCTCTACTAGTGCTCTCTTGTTCACTCTCTCTCAAATCAATCAATAAATACATCTTTAAAAATAAATAAATAATGGTGCTAGAATAACTGAACATGTGGGTAAAAAATGAACGTGAATCTTTACCACATACCATGCAGAAAAGATGAAACTGAAATGGATGATAGACATGAATGTACAAAATCTATAGAAGAAAATATATAAGAAATCCTTGAAAACTAAGAGTAGGCAAGTATTTCTTATTTAATACACAAAAATTATAATTCCTTAGAATTGATAAATCAAACTTTAGCAAAACTTAAAACTTTTGCTCTCCAAAAGACATGAAGAAAATGAAAAGGAAAGTATATGTTGTGAGAAAATATTTACAAAATGTATATCTGGCAGAAGGCTTTTACCTACAATACATGAGGAACTCTCACAAAACAATAAGAAGAAAAACAAGCCAGTACAAAAATGGGCAAAAAGAAGCTAAACAAATTGCCAATAAGCATATGAGTACTCAACTCCAGGGAAATGCAAACCAGGACCAAAATGAGATATTCATTAGAATGGCTACATTTTGTTGTAGCCATTAGAATGGCTACATTTTGTTGTTGTTTTAATGACAATAAACCAAATATTTGTAGGATATAGAACAACTGAAGCTCTTCTCTATTGCTGGCGCAAATGTAAAATAATACAACCACTTTGGAAAACCGTTTGGCAATTTCTTATAAAGTTAAACATCCATCTGTATGTTTATGTATGTATCTCTTGCAGAGCTCGGCATTTAACCAAGGGAGTAAAAAAACATGTACATATAGGGATTTATACTCAAATGTTCATAAAAGCTTTATTTGTAATAGTCCTAAACTGGGAATTAAAACCAATCTAAATATCAACCAACAGGTGACTAGATTAAAAATGCAGTATATCTCTATGATGGATTACTATTCAGTAATTTAAAAGGACAAGTTGCTTATACACATAGTAATATGTAATAATCATGAAACTATTACACTGAATTATAGAAGTCAGGCACAGAAGAATATGATCCTACTCATATTCTTTTTGAATAAAAAAGCTTATATTCGATATGGAAATATAAAAGTTTGCATATAAGAAATTACAAATTACTCTATCATGAGAGAAGGTGGGTAAGTGATTGATTAGGACCAAGAATTGCAACAATTAACTGGGAATGGCACAGAAGAAATGGTTGGTGTGATGAAAATATTTTGTTGCTTGTGATAGTGATTGCATGACTAGATACATGGATTAACTCTTACAGGAATGTGCACTTCAAATGGGTACGTTTTACCAAATGTAATGTCTCCCTCACTATGTTAAGTAAGCAAATCTTACATAGGAGTATGAAGCACTGGTCTGAAATGATGTGAAAGCCAGAGGAAATTCAATGAACTTTCTGAGCCTTAGGTTTTTTTCCACTTACAATATGGATTAAATTCTACTTATTACATTGAAATAAATGATGCAGCATAAGCAAACTGTTTGTACTTGATAAGTGATCAATACTTGTCTGTTTTTTCCCCTTTAGGTTTTTAAAAATTATCACTCTTAAAAATTAAAAATTTAAAAATTTAAAAATTATTACTCTTTTGGGGCTTTACAAAGTCTTGAATTAAAATAATCCTCTCAAATACTGTTCAGGAAAACAAAACAAAACAAAACAAAAACCCCCAGCTACTTAACATGTCTAGTAACTAGGCATCAAACAGGGCCCGGCTTTAAAAGTTTTTAAACTTTTCACAAAATTTTTCAAAAACCTTGTTCTTTAGTGAGTTTATTGAGGGAGAATTGACGATGAACAACCAGCATCTATTTAAAGTATACAATTAGATAAACTTTTGGCAAATGGTATACATGTCTAAACCACCACTGATATCGGACACAGGATATTTGCATCACCTCTGAGAGCTTCATGGGGCCCCTTGCAGTTCACCTTCCCACCATTTAGGTTCCCAGACAACTACTGGTCTGGTTTTTATCACCCTGGATCAACTTGCATTTTTAACTTGCATCTGAATTTTTATGTTAATATCACCATGTGTATATTCATTTTTGTCAAATTTCTTTTGTCCAGTACAATGATTTTGAGATTTATCCAAGTTTTTGGATCTACTGGTGGTTTATTCCTTTGAATTGATGAGTAGGTTCCTCTAGAATCGACGTGTCATATTTTGGTTATCCCTTCACTCTTTGATGGATACTGGGGTTGTTTCTAATTTGGGACTATTATGAATAAAGCTGCTATAATACTCATGTGCCAGTCTTTGGTGTGGACAGATGTTTAGTTTCTCTCAATTGAATAAGTAGGAATGGAATATCTGAGGAGAAGCTCCTTGATTTTGAGCTCTGTGGAGGGAAGCCAACGGAAAAGGTTAAAGAATTTACAGTCAAATAACTGAGCCTGGGTCTGCCTCTTCTGCACAAACAAATGTTGTGACTTAGCATCTCTTAACCCTCTGTTTAGGTGCCACCCCCAACCCTCAGACTATTTTGCTTTTTTCAATTCTCTTATGTCTCTTCACTCATTGTTAGGTTTTCTTTTGTCCTTCCTCAGGGTTATCATTATGCATCATCGCCACCTGGGAGTTCTCGGCTTTCTCATCTATTGGACCTAATCTATTTAATTCAAAGGAATCCATAGAGTGTGACCCAGTTAAGCTTGTTGTAAAGGACGCTGATACAAGGATGTGAAACTCACATCCTTGTGAGGGCTTCCCGTTACCCAGGAGCAGGAGCTCTGGGGATACCTTGTTTAGTTTCTTGAAGGACTTTGTTTTCTTTCTCTTTTCGGGATAACAGCTTTTGCTGACAAATATCCTGTGATAAACTACCGCGGATTGATTGTATTTACCTTAGTAGATACCACTGCTGGATTCAAGAAATTTAAGAGTTTAGTTTTACTTTGTGAAAAGCGTTTTAAAAATCCTTGAATCGAGTTCTTTGGTATTTTGAATGGTTCTCATTCAAAAGCTCTAATAATTTTCAACATCATCTCCCCTTTTATTTATGGAATTTAAACTATTCTTTTACTTCTGGAATGTGTGTTTGTATTTACTGATGGGGTGAGGGATTATATGTTTTGGAATATAATTCCTAAATATTTTGTTTTGGTGGGGTTGTGTACTAAAATGTTATTGAATGCTGGACATTTAGGGGAGCCATTAGTATGTTTCTTTTAAAACCAGTAAATATTTATCAAGCACTGACATGACAGTATGTACTTTCACATATAGCAAGGGGGGAAATAAGGCTTTTTATACTTTTTTTTCTCAGCTCCTCAGGGCAGGAACACTAGTGTGGACGTCTTTTTGTCTACCCAGAATCCCAGTCCTATTAGAGAGCTACTTTTCCTCAGTCCTTCCCAGTCCTAAAGGGACCATCAGTCATAGAGCCCTGTCAATCCTCTGACCACAAGGTTACAGACAGGACTGGCCCAGCATTGTAACCCATTTTATACTTCCTGGTGATTCCTCTAAGTAATGAACAAAGAAATGTTAAAAGAGTCCTTCAGTACATTTTACATATGAATGTTAAAAGACAAAGAGAAATGATTTTGTATCTGCATTGCTAAGGTTTAAAGATGTTAGCTTAGGGATGCCTATAAAAAAAAGCATCAGGTCATCATTCATAGATCAGAGATCATTAGAGTCAAGGCAGAGAGTGAGCGAGGCTTGGTGATATCATTTGTCTCTGAATATGAATGCATCTGTTATTTCAAGGACATGCTCAACAACCCCCCACCTCCCAAATAAGCCTTGGTAGTTCTGTTCCCTACTTCCCTAGGATTTGGTAAGTGACATTGTTGGCTACTCCTTAGCTCTGGAAATTTGGACTTAATTAATCTCTTCTTTCTGGAATGCTTTCCCTTGTCTTTTTAATACCAGCTGATATGTCACAGTTTCCTTGAAGATGTCCTTGACTTCTTTAGTTGGAGGAAGTTTCCACTTCTTTTAAAATGATGAAAATTTGTATAGGTAACTTTTTATGTCCCTTGTTACCTTTCATTCAATACTAATTTACCTACGTTTTGTCTTCTGTTCAAAACCACATCACTTTGAAACTAGGGGTTGTTTGGTGACATCTGTAAATTTCTCTATAGTACATAGCACAATTTCTTATGTATCATCTACCTTGAAACACTTTCCCTAACTTTCTGAAAACCAGATGAAGTAATTTTCTTTTGTGCTCTCAAAATACTTTGCCTTTATTCAAATCATGGCACATTTTTCCGTTGACCTGTCTCCTTTACTTCTTTATGACTTACTTGATGACCATTTTATATCCATAGCCTAATATAGTAGAAAGGAACATAATAAAGATTTAGTAAGTATTTGTTGGATTAATGAATAAATGCAATGCAGTGTAATCCTGCATAAGGACCGCAAGACACTATTTACCATCTGATAATTTGTAAAATTAATTTCAATACTTTTCTTTTCAGTAAAGTTTTAGGTCATGATGACAGGTGGATCTTGATGTGGAAAATTATTTGAATAACAAGTTAGGAAATTATAAAAAGTAGAATATGTCTTAGATGCCACCTTGTTGAGTCTCCTTGCTTAGCTAATGAGAGCACTGATGCCTTACAGTTGAGTGAAATACTCCATGTCACACAGTTCATTAAGGACAGATCTTCTCATTTCCTTTTCCACTGTTCCTTCTATTATACCATACAGCTTTTCATTTAGTATTGGATTATCTAATTTGGCAAAAGTACAGAGCAGTGATTTCAGATTTTTTTTTTCTCTCAATAAAGAGTGTTGGTGGCGGGAGGGAGGTGGGTGGGGGCTTCTGTGGACTTACGTCTCTTACCAGAGTGTCAAAGGGATAGAGTTAACCCACACAAAAATGCCTTTGACATACTCTTGTAAGGAACACCAAGGTTGCTGCTGTAGACAAATAAGATAGAATTTTATTTTAAGATAAGATAGAATCTCTAAATAACCATTCCATTTTAGTTTGGGTAGCTACTAGTTTTGATTATGTTTTCTTCTGATTTTACTGTTTTTATCATAAGCAAGTAGCATTTTTGCCCTCCAGGCCGATCCCACCAATTTTCTGTAGTCATTACAAGAACACTGTTAACTGAATTCTTGTGTTCATTTGTATAGCTGACCAGAAAGCATTTCCAAATTTTCCTGGATCGAATTATGGTCTGTTCCTGTTAAAGCATGAGAAGTCCGTTCTCATTAAATGTTTGTCTCTTCCCAAAAAGTTTAGTTTTGTTTTATCTTCTTATTTCCATTCCTTACTTATTCCTAATTGCAAATTCCTAAGTATGTCTCAACTTCTATGTTGATTTTTTTTTTCAAAGTTTAAAAAAAAAATTCCTGACTGTATTTAGCCAGTTCATTTCATCTTTATTCTTTCGGGATTTTGTTTGTGTGTTTACTTTTCAATGTGATTTAAAGTCAGAAATTTTTATACCATTGATGTTTGTTGGAATTGCTTCATTGAGATTAAAGATCATTTCAGCTTTGGGTTTTACACATAGTTCACCAGAGATTTTATTTTATTCACTCACTCAACATGCATTAAGCAGACATTGCATTCTAAGCACCTTGCTGGGTCCTGGACATACATACAGTGTTGCACAAAACAAACATAATGCTTCTTCTTTGGTGGCTTATATCCTCAGGAAAACAATATATGTTGAAGTAATATTGAAAAAGATAAGCATTAAGGAAGGGCGCAGGTGCATTTGAAACACAAAAAGGAAACTGTGGAAAGATTACTTGGGCAAGTAATGTTTAACCAGACATCAGTGTACTGATAATGTTCAACCAGATAACATGAAAGCTTGATGAACACCTGGAGTTACACTTGGCAACTTATATAAACATATATGGAGCTTACAAACTGGAGCAAATATTAAAGATGATTGTTCAAATTCCCGGAAGAGGGATGCCTGGGTGGCTCAGTTGTTAAGTGACTGCTTTCAGCTCAGGTCATAATCCCAGGGTCCTGGAATCGAGTCCCACATCAGGATCCTGGCTCAGTGGGAAGCCTGCTTCCTTCCCTCTCCCACTGCCATGCTTGTGTTCTCTCTCTTGCTCTCCCTCTGTCAAATAAATAAATAAAAATCTTAAAAATAAATTCCCAGAAGACATTACGAAAACAGAAGCCTGTTGAGTTTACTTTTTAAAAAAACTCTAGCCCAAAGGGCAAGAGTTGCAATTTTCTGGCAGGAGGCACTCTCTAACACCTACTATGGGTGCAGACAAGGGCAGCAGAAAATTGCAGGCTTACTAGCTCAAGGTAGCAAACAATAGTGGTTATAACTAGAATAACAGGTGGAGATAACCTGATAGTGAGAGAATTTCAGGAGTAAACCCCCAAATTTTGACTATAAATTGCCCAAATACCAGGTTGATAGCTAGACCTCACCTATGAGGGAGGTCCTAGGCGGGGCTGACAAGAATGTAGCCAGAGATCTGAGAATAATATACACTTTAAAGATTTGGCTAAAGATAATGTAAGACCTGTGTTTGCTGCTTTTTAAGCTGAGTGGATTCTCAACTCTGTGTAGATCAGAAAGCTGGTGTTTTGTGTTTTTTTGAGGTATTAGAGGGAAAGCCCAAGGTTGGCAGAGCACCTGAAAATTAGAGCGGAATCTAGAAGCAAGGAAACTACGGTTTGACTATGGTATAGCTAACAGAGCATTTTCTCTGTGTTCGCCCTGTTTAGTTTGCTGAGTGTCTTACATCTGCAATTCCTAATGATCTATATTCAATTTTGCTGATTTTTTCCTTTCTTAATTTCTTTAAAAGACTATGGTTATTTAAAGCTAAAACTATAACAGTGTATTCTGAAGTTTATAATGTATATAGATGAAATACATAAAACAACACAGTACCAGAATGAGGGAGTAAGTGGAAATGTACTATTAAAAGGTCCTGATATTTTTTTCATGCTGAAGAGAAATGACAACATATGGCAACTCAGATCTCAAGAAATTAATAAAGAACATCAAAGATATTATATATGAAGTAAATATACAGTAAACAGAAAGAAAGTATCATGAGAAGAATGAAAACAAAACAAACAAAAAAGCTAATGTAAATTCTTGAGATGAAACCATAAGTTTACTATGTGAGCTCAACAGTGAAATAGAGAAAACAGAAGATATAATGGGGGTAAATGACCCAATTAAGGGCATCTACAACAAACTTACAACTAATATTATATGAAAGATAGAATGTTCTCTTCCTAAAATCAGAACCATGACAAAGTTGTCCAACCTGCCACTTTTTTTTTTTTTTTTTTTTTTTTAAGACAGAGAGTGAGGGCAGGGTGAAGGCAGAGGGAGAGAGAGGGGAAAAAATCCTAACCAGGCCCCATGCTCAGTGCAGAGCCCAAAGTGGGGCTCAATCTCAGGATCCTGAGATCACAACTGGAGCCAAAGTCAAGAGTCAGACATTCAACCATCTGAGCCACCCAGGCACCCCTGCCCTCCCATTTTTAATAAACATTATGCTATTATGCTTTAGAGTTTCTAGTCAAGTAAAGTAACCAAGAAAATGAAATAAATGCATACAAACTCTAAAGGAAGAAGGAAATTATCACTTTTTGTAGATACATGATCTGGTATGTAGAAAATCCTAAGGATCACACATAAAAATTATTAGAGTTCAGGAAAAGTAGCATCATAAAAGTAGCATCATAAAAATAAAATACTTATAGATAAGATTTACAAGGAAGTGTAACACTTATACATACTGGAAATTATAAAACTGTGTTGAAAGAAATTAGAGGAAATCTAAGTAAATGGAAAGACATCCCATGTTCATGCATCAAAAGACGATATTATCAAGATGACAGTACTCTCCAGTTCATTTACAAATTGTATGTGATCTCTACCAAATCCCAGCTGTTTTTGTTTTTTGTTTTTTGTTTTTTTTTTCAAAAATGACAAGCTGATTAGAAAATTCACATAACAATTTAAGGGACATAGAGTAGCCCAGAAAATTTTGTAAAATAACAAAACTGGGGTACTCACATTTCCTGAATTCAAATCAAGATGGTGTGGACTATCATAAGGATAGATGCATAGATAAATGGACTAGAACAGATAGTCCAGAAACAAATTTATGGGCAAATGATTTTCAACAAGAATGTCAAGAAAAATTAATAAGAAGAGAATATTCTTTTCAACAAATGGTGTAAAGACAGCTGAATATTCACATGCAAAAGAATAAAGTTGGTCCTCTTGCTTACACCATATAAAAAATTTAACTTAAATGGATGATAGACATAATTCTAATAGTTAAGGTTGTAGAACTCTTAAGGAAACAGGAGTAAATCTCCTTGACCTTGAATTAGACATTGGTTTCATGGGCATGATACCAAACACAAGTTTGATGTCAAAATTTGTCAAGTGGCAAAAGTGCATAAGAGCATATATACATAAACATATGTATGTGCATAAATTGGACTACAGTAAATTTTTGTAAATGTGCTAAAAATAATCTCATCAAGAATATGAAAAGACAGGTCTATAGAAAATATTAGTAAGTCATATATCTGATATCACAGCTGATAAGGGACTGATTTCCAGAAAATATAAAGACATTTTATAACTCAATAAGAAGAAAACTAACCCAGCTAAAAATGAGCAAAGAAAATAGATATTTTCCAAGGAAGATACACAAATGACCAAGAGTCCCATGCAGAGACACTCTCCATTATTATGCATTAGAGAAAAACAAAGGAGGTATGACTTTACATTCAGCTGGATGACTATAGTAGTCAACAGATGACTATAATAGTCAAAAGACAACAATATGTTTACAAGGATGTAGAGAAACTGCAGCCTTCATACCTTGCTGGTGGAAATGCAAAGTGGTGCAGTCACTTTGGAAAATACTTTCAGAGTTACTCAAATGTTAAACATGTGGTAAATATATGACCCAACAAAATCCACTATAGAAATCTGCCTTAAGTTTTGGAAAATTCACAGCCATAAATGTTCCAAATATTTTTTTCTGTTCTTTACTTTTTTCTCCTTCTGGTAGTCCCCTTACATGAACGTTAATACGTTTGTTATTGTCCCGCAGGTTGTGAATATGGTGTTCTGTTTCTTTCCTTCTTTCTTTCTTTTTCTCTTGGCATTTCAGTTTTGGAAGTCTCTTTCAACATTTCTTCAAGTTCACGGATTCTCCCTTTGACCGTGTCCAGTGTATTAATCAGTTCACCAGAGACATTCTTGTTTTTTACTACAGTGTTTTTTATTTCCAGCATTTCCTCTTGATCCTCAGATATTTTTTCATTTCTCTCCTTACACTGCCCATCTATTCTTGCGCGCTGTCTACTTTATTCATTAGTGCACTCAGTAATCAACCATGGTTGTTTTAAATTCCCAGTCTGGTCATTCCAATAGCCCTCCGTGCCTTATCTGAGTCTACTTCTGAGGCTTGCTCTGTCTTTTCACTCTGAGTTTTTTGTCTGTTGATCTGACATGATATGCTGGGTAAAAGGAACGGGAAGAAATAACCTTTCATATGAGGGTTTACGCACGTCTAGTCCCAGCTAAGGATTAGGCTGTTTACTGTTTGCTCTGGCTGTATATGTCAGAAGCCAAAATGTCTAGTATATTGTCCACTTATTATCTTTGGGTTTCCCTAGTGACTTCCTAAATACAAGCTGAGGCCTGCACTTCTTTCAGCTGTGTCCCTCCGTTGTAGTTACACTGCAACCCTATTGTATTGTGGTAAGGTGTAGGGGGAGGGTAAGCATTCCACAGCCTGTGATCTGGTCTTTCAGAGAGCTTGTGCCCCAGGCTATGACTTTCACAAGTGCTTCTCAGTCCCTGTCATGCCTAGTTGAGACTAGAAGACTATAAAGGACTAGAGCTGGATATTTGCCTTCCTTGAGTGGAAGTGTGGAGCTGGTAGCAGTTGGGTATTTCCTTTCCCTATCCCTCCTAGGCTGTTTTGGCTCTGGTAAAATCCCAGTTGGTTAGGTTCTGGTAAAATGGTTTCTTTTGAGAACAGGTCTCCTTTTTTTTTTTTTTTTTTTTAAAGATTTTTTTTTTAAATTAAATTTTTTATTTATTTTCAGCGTAACAGTATTCATTGTTTTTTTTTTTTAATTAAATTTTTTATTTATTTTCAGCGTAACAGTATTCATTGTTTTTTTTTTTAAATTAAATTTTTTATTTATTTTCAGCGTAACAGTATTCATTGTTTTTTCACCACACCCAGTGCTCCATGCAATCTGTGCCCTCCCTAATACCCACCACCTGGTTCCCCCACCCTCCCACCCCGCCCCTTCAAAACCCTCAGGTTGTTTTTCAGAGTCCATAGTCTCTCATGGTTCACCTCCCCTTCCAATTTCCCTCAACTCCCTTCTCCTCTCCATCTACCCTTGTCCTCTATATTATTTGTTATGCTCCACCAATAAGTGAAACCATATGATACTTGACTTTCTCTGTTTGACTTATTTCACTCAGCATAATCTCTTCCAGTCCTGTCCACGTTGCTACAAAAGTTGGGTATTCGTCCTTTCTGATGGAGGCATAATACTCCATAGTGTATATGGACCACATCTTCCTTATCCATTCATCCGTTGAAGGGCATCTTGGTTCTTTCCACAGTTTGGCGACCGTGGCCATTGCTGCTATAAACATTGGGGTACAGATGGCCCTTCTTTTCACTACATCTGTATCTTTGGGGTAAATACCCAGCAGTGCAATTGCAGGGTCATAGGGAAGCTCTATTTTTAATTTCCTGAGGAATCTCCACACTGTTCTCCAAAGTGGCTGCACCAGTTTGCATTCCCACCAACAGTGTAAGAGGGTTCCCCTTTCTCCACATCCTCTCCAACACACGTTGTTTCCTGTCTTGCTAATTTTGGCCATTCTAACTGGTGTAAGGTAGTATCTCAATGTGGTTTTGATTTGAATCTCCCTGATGGCTAGTGATGATGAACATTTTTTCATGTGTCTGGTAGCCATTTGTATGTCTTCATTGGAGAAGTGTCTGTTCATATCTTCTGCCCATTTTTTAATATGATTATCTGTTTTGTGTGTGTTGAGTTTGAGGAGTTCTTTATAGATCCTGGATATCAACCTTTTATCTGTACTGTCATTTGCAAATATCTTCTCCCATTCCGTGGGTTGCCTCTTTGTTTTGATGACTGTTTCTTTTGCTATGCAGAAGCTTTTGATCTTGATGAAGTCCCAAAAGTTCATCTTTGCCTTTGTTTCCTTTGCCTTTGGAGACATATCTTGAAAGAAGTTGCTGTGGCTGTTATCAAAGAGGTTACTCCCTATGTTCTCCTCGAGGATTCTGATGGATTCCTGTCTCACGTTGAGGTCTTTTATCCATTTATTTATTTGACGGGCAGAGATCACAAGTAGGCAGACAGGCAGGCAGAGAGAGAGGAGGAAGCAGGCTCCCTGCTGAGCAGAGAGCCCGAGATCATGACCTGAGCCACCCAGGCACCCCATGAAAACAGGTCTCCTTAAGAGCAGAATTATCTGGGGTATTTAAAAAAGGCTGCTTTGCCCCTCCCCCTGCTGGAAGTAGGAGAGTGGTTTTCCATGGTCTTCACCGTGAGAACCTGGCAGGATTCTGGAGGTAAAATTTACAAAAGTTCAGGGCACTTCCTTTAAGACTGGGACCTCCAGAAGTTTTAACGTCTCTCCAACTGTGGAGGCTGTGTTCTGCCCTGTGACCTCGGTTCTGTGATGCAGCCAAGAAGAGTTGTTGGTTTTCATTTTGTTCAGCTTTTTCCTTGTTGTGTGGATGGAAGTGATGGCTTCCAAACTCCTTTTGTGGGGGACAGGAAACTGGAGGTCTCACTCCAGGTGTATAGGTGAGGAGAAACTAGAACATGTCTACACAAAAAGGTATGCATGAATGTTTATAGCAACATTATTATCCATAAAAGTAAAAAAGTGGAAATAACTCTGATGTCCAATAAATAATGAATGGGTCAATAAGATGTGGTACCTCTGCGCAGTGGAATATTTGACAATTAGAATTGGAGTATTGGGGGGATGAGTTTTTATTATGCTGAGTGAAAGAAAACTACCCCCAAAAAACATATATCATATGATTCCTCTTAGCTGAAATGTGCAGACTAGGCAAAAAGTAAACTAGTATTTATTGAGGGCTGGGGATGGGAATGCCAGGGGGAAAGAGTGGAGATGGGCAGTAACTGCTAATGCATAAGGGGTTTCTTTTTGAAGTGATGAAAATGTCCTAAAGTTAGAATGTGGTATTAGTGACACAACTCTGAACATGCTAAAGACATTGAACTGAACACCTCTAACAGCTGAATTTTATGGTGTGTGAATCATATTCAATAAAGATGTAAAATTTGAAAAGGGCAAAGAAAAGTTTAATGGTTTCCTAGAATAGATAGAGGATTGAGTACAAAGAGATGGGAGGAAACTTAACAAAGGTGCTATAAATATCCTACAACTATTACCTTGGAATCCTAATTGTGGTGATTGTTGGAGGGGTGTATACATTTATCAGGACTCACTAAATCATATTATTAGAATGGATGCAGTTATTGAACATAAATTGTATCCCATTTAGTGTTTAAAAAGTCATCAGTAGCAGGAAAAAAGTTGAAGAGTTGACAGGGATATGGATTTCTATCATGGTTAATTCAGTGTTCTTGGGTGGATTACTTACTCACACTAGACTTGTTCTCTCCTCTGTAAAATGAGGGTAACAGTATATCCATCATAGATTTGTTTTGATGATTAAATAAAATCGAATTTCAACAGTGCCTTATTTATGTCGAATAGGAGGGACTTATAAATTGTATTTTTCACCCTAAGAATGTGAATTTTTATTTTGGGACAATGTTATTTTTTATTTATTTAATATGCTTCTTTGTTTTTTGTTTTGTTTTGTTTTTAAGTTTGTTTGAATTTATTTAAATCACAGCTAGTTAACATACAATGTATTATTAGATTCAGGTGTACAATTCAGTAGTGATTAACACTTCCATACAATACCCAGGGTTTATCACAACATTGCACTCCTTAGTCCTCATCACCTGTTTATTTATTTATTTTTAAAGATTTTATTTATTTATTTGACCAACAGAGATCACAAGTAGGCAGAGAGGCAGGCACAGAGAGAGAGAGGAGGAAGCAGGCTCCCTGCTGAGCAGAGAGCCTGATGTGGGGCTCTATCCCAGATCCCTGGGATCACGACCTGAGCTGAAGGCAGAGGCTTAACCCACTGAGCCACCCAGGCACCCCCCCCATCACCTGTTCAATCCACCCTCCCATCCACCTCCCCTCTAGTAAAGAGGACAATTTATTTTTAACTGATGTCCAAGTTATTGCAAAATTTAAATCTTTAATCAGACGTCTTATGTACAGTGATGGATGTTAACTAGACTTATTGCAATGCCATATACACAAATATTGAATCTTTACCTTGTACATCTGAAGCTAATACAATGTTATATGTCAACTATATCTCAGTAAAAAAAATCAGAAGTTCTGACTTATATTGAATTTCTTTAATGACTGAAAATATGGAATTTTCCTACCTACTATTATAAACCCAGTATTCTTCAGAGAATATGTAATTGAGGTATTGAAGCCTTCAGCATAATTTCACAGTGATACTCTTTTTTTAAAAATTTTATTAATTTGATGGGGCACCTGGGTGGCTTGGTTAAGCAACTACCTTCGGCCCAGGTCATGATCCTGGAGTCCTGGGATCGAGTCCCACATTGGGCTCTCGGCTTGGCAGGGAGTCTACTTCTCCCTCTGACCTCTTCCCTCTCATGCTCTCATTCTCTCTCTCTCTCTCTCTCAAATAAATAAATAAAATCTTTAAAAAAAATTTTATTCATTTGAGAGAGAGAAAACAAGAAGGAGGTGGGGGAGGGGCAGAGAGAGAGTGAGAAGCAGATTTCCTGCTGAGGAGGGAGCCAGACGTGGGGCTCAATCATAGGACCCTGGGATCATGACCTGAGCCAAAGGCACACGCTTAACCAACTCAGCCACCCAGACGCCCCTGGCAGTGATATTCTTCCCAAGAAGACATTGTATATTCCCTATATGCGGTCAGTAATGAATTTCCTTTTTTTTTTTTAGATTTACTTATTTATTTTGGTGGGGGGGAGAGAGAGAGAGAGAGCACGCGAGCGCATGGGTACATGTGGGGGAGGGGCAAAGGAAGAGGGAGAGAGAGAGAGAAGCAGACTCCCTGCTGAGTGAAGAGCCTAATGGGAGGCTCGATCTCCTGACCCTGAGATAGTGACCTGAGCCAAAATCAAGAGTCAGGCACACAGCCTACCCAGGCACCCTGACTAATGAATTTTTTTTTTTAAGATTTTATTTATTTATTTATGAGAGACAGACAGAGGCAGAGGCAGAGGGAGAAGCAACCCTGCCCCCCTACCCCTGAGAGAGCCTGATTTGGGACTCAATCCCAAGACCCCAGGACCCCAGGACCTGAGCCGAAAGCTTAACCATCCGAGCCACCCAGGTGCCCTGACTAATGAATTTCTTAATGAAAACAGTCATACTGAAACTTTACAGCCAAGTTTGAATACCACTAATATGAATCTTTATGTTGAGGGATTTATAAAGCCTTCAGCTTTTTGGATAATGAGACATACCCTGTCTGGTATCTTTATTGATGATAAATATGTGGTACCACGTACACCTTATATATCACTAAAATGCCAGCCTATGTTTTGGAGTCAGTCATTTGTACTCATTGCAGGGAATGCTGTAAGGTTTTTAGGTTCTCTTGAAATAACCCTCTGAACATTATGGTTTCTGAGATCCATATGACCTGTGAATAATCAATATCACCTAAGTAGTATTACTTGCCATTAGGATTCTTAGAATTACTGAAGCAGTTCTTAACTTTTCTGAGTTAGAAGCTGAGATAAGGAAGCTATGAGCTCTCTCCCTAATAAAAGGTACTTAGACATAGTTGAAATATTTGCTCACAATTTCAGGAAGTTTATGAACTTTGAACTTTGTGAAGCTAATCCATGTGCCCCAAAGGTTAAAAAATCCTCTTATAAAGCAATTTGAGCATCATTTTCTCCAAAGATAGCCCTTGTTTGGACAAAATTTATACTTCATATTCTTAAATCTATTGGCACATTTATATGTAATAATCCAGAACCTAAACAGATTTTTTTTTGCCCATTCTTCTTTATTTTCCAAGTACTTAAAAATATTATTTAATAATATCCCCTAGAATTTTGTCTTGTATCTCAACTAAATGCACAGATTGATAATTCACAGAATATACTCTTTATGCATGTGAAGACCATACTTTTTCCCTTCTCTAATCTTTTGGCATATCTTTCATTCTCCAAGATTCTTTAAGGACAATTGGCAATTACTTAACAAATTCATCTGCTGGTTTCCTCTGCTTTCTCTAATTAAAAATTTGTCCAGGTTGGGAAGGTCTAAATATATTTAGAGCAGAATCTATTTGTTATTATTTAGAATTTATTTAAATTCTTCTCATTTGTGCTTAAACCTATACATAAGTAAGTTTACAGATCAGCAGGAGGATAGTTTCCCTAAACAGAGATTTTTAATGTCTAAAAAAATACATATCCACATTTATTTTGCAGGCTAACTTTTTTTAAATTAAACTGACTGCATTGCAAAAATTACTTGGCTCATGCTTGAAAAATTGTATTATAAACAGATCCCTTCATGTCTGTGGCACGTCATTACAAAGTGTCACTGGCTAGAGAGCGTCTCATTGTTTTGAATTTTTGTTTTGTGTTGGTTTTCAGTGAGATTTAAAGTCAAGGTTTTCATGGGACCCAGTGAGTTAAGACACAGTTCTGTTGGAATTCTTTCTATGAGTGTACTAATATTAGAACAAAGAGTTTTAAAGAGTTTCACAAATGTTCCTCCAAAGATTTCAATTAAATAATTCATTTATTCAACATATTTTCAATGCCAAGTATGTTCCAAGCACTCTGCTAGATATTGGTCCTGCAGTAAAGGACAGAACCATATACTGACATTTGCTCACTATCCAGAGTGGTAGTGTATGGGGCTTATATACAGACCAGTAACTGCAAGTCTGATGAATGGGAAGGAATCCAGGACAATTTTTTTTTTAAAGATTTTATTTATTTACTTGACAGAGATCACAAGTAGGCAGAGAGGCACTCAGAGAGGTGGGGAAGGGAAGCAGGTTCCCTGCTGAGCAGAGAGCCCGATGGGGGGCTAGATCCCAGGACCCTGAGATCATGACCTGAACTGAAGACAAAGGCTTTAACCCACTGAGCCACCCAGATGCCCCAATCCAGGACAATTTGGAAGCAAATGGCAAGTTGGGAAGAATTCACTGATCACGGGGTGTTTAACCTGAGATGAAGATGAACATACCAGTTTAAACAAGAGGGAACAGTGACATATTTTAAGGCAACTCTTATATCAAGTAAAACATTTCTTAAAAAGTGCTCTATTGAACTCAGGATCAAGTTTAGCTGTGCAAACACCTACTAATTATATTTATAATCTCCAGACAGAGAAGACGGTGATCCTGGTTAGAAGATCTTCCTTTAACATGTTCGTAAGTTCAGTAAATTGTGATGACCTTACGAGGAGTAGATTCTGTTTGAAAACAAGTCTGGAGTATAATGGACAGAATGAAAAATCTGAAGAGTGGTTCTTCTCTTTAGAAATCTTTACTTTGCCCAGATAAATGCAAGCCTTGGAGAACATGTAACCAGGAAAATAGTCTAAGTGGCTCTAAATCCTTAACTGCACTCCAAAGAATCAATTTTTCGTAAGGTTCTACTGCAGTTTCAGAAGTTGGCCAAATTCAGCATTATTTGAAAGAACACTTAGGCTGTCTTCTGATACACAGGTGTTTGTAAACAGGATCCTATCTTTGTCATCAGAGTATCTGTTTGCAACTAGATAGCCCAAAAAGGACTTGTCTTAACTTGTGAAATTTATACCAGGAAAATCTTCCCCAATATTGTGCATTAAAAAGCTATAGGAACCCCAAAAGAACAACATCAGCATTGCTGCAAACTAACATAACACATATAATTATTTCTAGGGAAAAAAAAGTCAAATAGTCCAAAAATGTTTATCTGGAACTGTTGAAGTAGCAGTAGCAGGATTGTGTTAAAATTAGGATAGACTTCATCTTAGATATTAAAGAGAGTGGGCTACAAACCCAAAGGGAGGTGATCACTTTTAGATATGTTTCGGGCATGGACAAAATCCTGGAGTCGAATTTTCACAAATTCAGCATTTCCTGGATCCAAGCTAGGATTTCTCAAGTAACATGCATAACGAACATGTAAGCTAGATGTACCTTACTGCTAAGATGGAAAAATGATGCCTGTTCAGAAAAAGTTATCAAACATTTTAGGTTTATAGAAAGTTCTTGTTTATTTCATTTTGTCTGAATTTTTCTTAAACCATTGCTGTCTGCTCCAATGCATCAACATTACAGTCAAGTATAAAATGACATCTGATTAGTACAAAAGTACATGGCTTGCTAGTAATTGCTAAAATAATCTTTCGTGTTCCTGCGTCAGAGGTATTGTCACTTTGGGGCACTTTCCCATTGGCATAATTTTGGAAAAGCATGGATCTGGAGCTGTAGTAGTCTCACTCTATCACACTCAGTGAGGCAAAACGTGATCTCCAGAATATGGAAAAACATTTTGAGGGCTTCCTCTTTTGGCCTGGAGTGAGTTTGCCTATCTTCATTCTAGGCAACAAGAATATGGCCTGGGACAGTTCATAATCTCTAAATAGCAAACATTGATTTTGCTCTGCATGAGTCATAAGGAATTTGTTTTTATCCTAACAAGCAGCTCAAATTGTCACTCTGTGTAAAATCTGAATGAGGATACCTCCTGGGCTAAGTCTGAGGGTGTGATCACTTTGGCAAACCCGGCCATCTCTGTCCTGGCCAAAGGCCCAACAGGTGCGTGGCACAGTGCCCCTTCCATGCCTTCTCACTAAACCAAGATCTAACTTCTTCAAAAGAATCCACAGGTTCCTAGGAGGAAAGCAGGGATCTGTCTATTTACTGCTCTGTGGGCTCCAACTATCTTCATTACAGGAGGTTGTAAGCTATGACCCTCCAGGTCATCTCATTGACTTGTGAAGCCTCAAGCACCCAGCTTCAAGGAGGTAGAGAAATGTGAGTTGATAGTGTCCTTCTTTACATGGAGTGACCTTGAAGTTCAGGTGGTTAAAATTAAAAGATACAGACACATTAGTGCTTTAGCTCTCCCTCCAAACCCTCTATGACAGATGTGCCCTTGGGCAGGTGACAGAACTTTCTAAATCCATCATGGTTCACTTCCTGTCCCAGTGGCTCCTTTCTGTATGTTTTCAAGGCTGACTCTGACTGATGCATTGTTTCCTCAGTTTAAATTCAGCTACAACATTCTGGAGGTCCTGATAGCTCCTTCTGGTGGTTTGCGTACTTCATTTCCTGAATCATTATGCATTTGTTTTACAGTTGCTATGCATTTGCATGGTGCGTACTTCTCCATGGCTCCCCACTTTTATTTTCATCTAATGCGAGTTGGGTCTCCTAGCTAGGCAGAGCCAGCACTAGACAGAAGCATTTGTCTGCTTTGTAATTCCAGACAATTGCTGCCCCTACAAGTGCCATGACGAATGGCCATTGGGGCAGGGCAAGGCAGGCAGCGCAGAATGGTCCCTGACAGTCTATGAGATTGCCCTTTTGTTTCTATGAAGTCAATTTTTATTCCAGATTGAGACGATTTTCAATTAATTGTGCGAGTTAATGTCTAAGAGACACTATCTGTTATATTAGTAATCAAGATATATTGTGTCTTTTGTACTTCCATTATCTTTTGGTCATGTAATTCTGTTGGAAGAAAGAAAGTAATTAGGTTTGCTCAGAGTGATTTATTTCTTACAAATCTATTCTACTTATTGTTTCTGATTCTATTATTTATTTTCTTGACGAACGGAATCATGGCACTCGTGATTTTCAAAAAATAAAACCAGTATAAGACGTATTTTCAGAAAGTCCTCACTGACATGACCTGAATTTGGATCTGAATTATACTTCCCGAATAAAGTGAAAACACTTAGTATTTCCCCTTTGCTGAATCTTTCTGTCTGGGAGGTTGTATCGTACAGAGGAAATCCTATGCAGTCCTTCAACCCTGAGTTTAAATTGTAACTCTGTTACTTTGTTGCTTTGTGAATTTGGCAAGTGGTTTAACCAGGCATAGCTTCAGTTTTTCAGTCTGTAAAATGGGGTTTCTGATTGCTGTCTTACAGAATGTCGGGGGTATTATATAAAATAACATCTTTAATAGGCCTGGTATAGTGTCTGGTAGACTGTTGATGTTAGTTTCAGGAACTATCTGTGACTTCACCCTCATTCTTTCCAAAGAAATGTCTCTACATGGGCAATCTCTGGTCAGTTCTGAGAGGTTGGGAATCTATGTCATTTGTCAAATGACTGTGTCTTATTTCAGTGATTAGAACCTGGCACAGTCCTGAGCATATTACAAGCATGGTAAGATTGGGTTTGTTTTTTGTTTTTGTTTTCCAAAATATAACTGCCTCTGTTTTCTCAACATGAGTCATCTTAGACTAAACTAAAAATGGGTCAGAGATGATGATGATTACTGTTACCATCAGGTGTACTGGTAAGCTCTCAACAATGAGTACATTTGTGATCTGGGCTGTCTGCCCACAGGCCAGACAGACAGCAGCACTTTTTAGAGGGTTAGCACTCATTTATAGGACACATCACATCCACACAGACCTACTAAGTGTGGGACTTTGGGTAAGTCGCTTCCAGAGCCTCAATTTGTTCTAAATAATGGTTTGGATCAGTGGCACCTATCACCATGTGGTATTAAGATTGTTATGTCTAAAGGATCCTGAGAGTTTTAAGAAGGTTAATTAGTATACCAATAGTTACTGCATTCTGCCTTTTAAAAAACATGTTTATTTGATCTTCCTGGGCGTATAATGAATAAGTGCTTAGTATAAAAATAAATTTCCTTCAGTATAAACTGTGAAGGCAGATGCAAGGTTTAAGTGAGAGAGAATGCTTAACTATTTGGATTTTATTTCCAAATTGTTTAGGTTCTTTGACTTTTGAATTAAACTGTGATTTTTATAAGAAATCCTTTCTTTGTTAGTAAAGTTCCATCTTGTATATCCTTAGGGGGAAAATAATTCCCTCTGGAAGCTTACTTCTACTGAACTCAACCAAGAATTAGTTAGTATTTGTCATCTGAAATCAAATGAAAGTAAGTACAATAAAGCAGAATATTACACAAGTAACTTCCTAAAATGAGGTAATCCCATGCTCTTAGGACACCAAATTGCAGCAAGGCATAGATTTGAGAGTGACTTTCAATAGAAAGTTACTTATATGCCTTCACACACACACACACACACACACACACACACACACACAAAATCTTGATATATGTGTATCATATATGTATATGTGCATCCTTTTATTATTTATTTTATGTATTATTATCTATTATACATAATATGATTTTGTATTATGATATATTTCACATATATTATATACAGTTTTCCCCTGCTATCCAAAAGCAGAACGTTTCTATGAAAAGTGTAAACCAAAATGGTTTACCATAAACAAGCAATTAGCATTCATTTATATGGAAAATTTTTTGAGCATTCCTAGACCCAAAAATAACCTCTCTTGGGCTTTTCTGAGACCTTAGGACACATCTTGGATGCACAGACTAAACTGAGATAAAACGCAGATGCTCACAGACATAGCTTGATGCTGAGATGCTGAGCACAGCTCCCTGGGAAGGAGCTCGAGGGTGCCACTCTCATTGTTCGGGTCAGGCACTGCCTCTATAATGTCTCACTGCAAAACAAACGCTCAGCGCTATTTTCACTCTCCCCCCACTTTTTTTTTCATAAAAGTAAAAGTCTTCTTCAGAATATTGCCAGTTAGCAGAAACAGACACTAACATAGGTCTTCTGTAAAAGTGAAGCAGCATAACGTGAACTTTTGCAAAGTGGGGGATGCCCATACATACATACGTGTGCACAGATGCATCGCCCTTTATTGAGGTATAGCCCACATAAGTTGACCTGCACAAAATGCAGTTATTTAAAGGGCACAGGGGCACCTGAGTGGCTCAGTGGGTTAAGCTTCTGCCTTCAGCTCAAGTCACGATCACAGAGTTCTGGGATGGAACCCCACATTGGGCTCCCTGCTCAGCAGAGAACTTGTTTCTCCCTCTGCCCCTCCCCCTGCTTGTGCTCTCTCTCTCTCTCAAGTTAATAAAATGTTAAAATAAATAAATAAAGGGTACAATCGGATAAATTTTGACATATGAATACATCCATAAAACCATCACCACAATTAGGATAATGAATATATCCATTGCTGCCAGAGTATCCCTTAATGTCCTCCCTTCTAGATGCAACTCCTTGCTATAATTCCTCCCGCTTTCTTCTACATAGAATATAGCTTGTATTTTCTAGATGTTTGTAAAAATCAAATCATGCAGTGCATGTTCTTTTATGTTTGACTTTTCTCAGAATAATTATTTTGAGATTCATACATGTTGTAGTATATATATCACTGTAATATTGAGTTGCAATGTTGAGAGAGGATGCCAATTTCTTATTCCTGATCTTGGGATGAAAGCAGGTTTTTACCACCAAGTATGAGGTCTGTTGTAAGATTTCTGTAGTATGTTCTTTATCCAGTTGAGGGAGTTACTTTCAATTCCTAGTTTTCTTAAATTTTTATCAGATATATAAGTATGATTTTGTTAAATGTTTTTTCTGCTTTTGATATTGAGATTATCACTACTGATTAATTGATACTTGTTATTGAGATTATAATTTTTCTGTACTAATTTTTTTGGTGGTCAACGTATTTATTTTTAAATGTTAACAGAGTTTGTGTTACATGGATGAAAGAGGTCATTTAATAATGATAAATATGTAGTTCATTTAATAATGATATATATGTAGTTCATTCCTTTTTATTGGTGAACAGTATTGCATTGTATGGCTATTTCAGTTTCCCCAAAAGTATGTATTGATTTCTTAGTATCATTGATAGATTTTTCTAGTTCTTAGACATCCTGATAGGCATATTTCATTATAGGTAGTATTTCATTATAGTTTTAATTTACTTTTTCTTAATAACTAATAGTGTTTAGTATGTTTTCCTATGCTTATTTGCTAACCATATAAATTCTTTGGTTAAGCATCTCTGTATTTTTCATTGAAATATTTTGTTCCTTATCATTAAGTTTTGAACATCTTTTATATATTTCAGATACAAGTCCTCTTCAGATAAATTTTCTCCAAGACTGTGGCTTATTTCATTCTCTTAACAGTGTCTTTTGAAGAACAGATTTATTTTTATCTTCATGGACTCTAATTTATCACTTTTTCCTTTTATAGATCATGCTTTTAGTGTCATATTTAAAAATTTTTAACTAAAAAGACTGTTATACAGTCTTTTTTCCTATATTTACTTCCAGGAGTTTTTTAAGTGTAGATTTTAATTTAGGTCTCTAATATATTTTGAATTAATATTTGCATAATGGTGGAAAATATAGATGGAAATCTCCCTTCCCCTTCCTTCCTTCCTTCCTTCCTTCCTTCCTTCCTTCCTTCCTTCCTTCTTAATTGATGGATTGTATGGTAAGAGTATGTTTAATTTTATAAGAAATCACCTGTCTTCCAAAGTAGCTGCACCATTTTGCATTCTCACTAGCAATGAGTGAAAGTTTCTGTTGCTCCCCATCCTCACCAACATTTGGTGTTGTCAGTGTTCTGCATTTGGCCATTCTAATAGGTATGTAATGATATCTCATTATAATTTGCTTTTTTCTTAATGACATATGATGTGGAGTTTTTGTTCATATGCTTCTTTATCATCTATGTATCTTCTTTGGTGAGGTGTCAGTTAAAGGTTTTGGGCATGTTTTGTTTAAGTTGTTTTCTTGATGTGTTCTAAGAGTTCTTTGCGTATTTTGGGTAATGATCCTTTATCAGAAGTGTATTCTACAACTATTTTCTCCCTGTGAAAGATTTGTCTTCTCATTCTCTTGTTACTGTTTTTTTGCAGGTCAGCAGTTTTAAATTTTAATGAACTTCAACTGTCAGTATTTCTTTCATCAATTATGCCTTTGGTGTTGTATTTATAATACTCAAGATCATCTAGGTTTTCTTCTAAGATTTTTATAGTTTGTGTTTTGCTTTTAAGTCTTGTGATCCATTTTGAATTAATTTTTGTGAAGGGTGTAAGGCCTGTGTCTAGATTCACTTGTTTGCATGTGGAGTACTCTTGTTCTGGCACTGTTTGTTGAAAAGACTATCTTTATTCTATTTTGTTGTCTTTGCTCCTTTGTCAAAGATCATTTGACTGTAATACATGGGTCCATTTCTGGGTTCTCCATTTTGTTTCATTGTCTATTCTTTCACTGATACTACACTGTTCTGATTACTGTAGCTTTATTGTAAGCCTTGAAGCCAGATAGGATTAGTCCTCCAACTTGGTTCTTGTCCTTTAATATCATGTCAGCTATTTTGGATCTTTTTCTCTCCAAATAAACTTTAGAAGCAGTTTGGAGACATCCACAAAATATTACTGAGATTTTGACTGGGATTGTATTGAGTCTATAGACCAGGTTGGGAAGAACTGGCTTTTTGACAATATTAAGTCTTCCCACCTGTGAACTCGCAATATCTCTCCATTTATTTAGTTATTAGATTTCTTTAATCAGATTTATACTTTTCCTCATATATGTTTTGTACTTTTTAATGAATGCATTTAGACAGATTTATCACTAAGTATTTTATTTTTTTCTTTATTGATGTCATTGTAGATTCTGATTTCAATTTCTGATTGTCCATTGCTAATGCAAAATAATACAATTGATTTACTCCTTGATCTTTCCTCCTGCAACTTTGCCTTACTTCTTTATTAATTGTGGAAGCTTTTTCCCTGTAGATTCCATTGGGTTTTCTCAGGTGAACGTGTCCTCTGTGAATTAAGATTATTTTGTTTCTTCCTTTCCAATCTGGTCACATTGTTTTTCTCCTTAGTGTACTGGCTAGAGCCTCTTGAATCACTGTAATATTGAGCTGCAATGTTGAGAGAGGATGCCAATTTCTTATTCCTGATCTTGGGATGAAAGCAGGCTTTTACCATCAAGTATGAGGTCTGTTGTAAGATTTCTATAGTATGTTCTTTATCCAGTTGAGGAAGTTACTTTCAATTCCTAGTTTTCTTAAAGTTTTTATCAGATACATAAGTATGATTTTGTTAAATGATTTTTCTGCATTTGATATTGAGATTATCACTACTGATTGATTGATACTTGTTATGAGATTATATTTTTTCTGTCCTAATTTTTTATGGTGGTCAATGTATTTATTATCTTGTGTTACATGGATAAAAGAGGTCATTTAATAATGATAAAGAGGTTACTTCATCAAGAGGACATAAAAATCCTATACATTTTACTCCTCATAATGAAGTTTTAAAGTACATGAAAAGGGGTGCCTGGATGGCTCAGTCGGTTTAGAGTCTGACTCTCGGTTTTGGCTCAGGTCATAATCTCAAGGTCATTATCTCAGGGTTGTGAGGTCAAGCCCCATGTTGAGCCCCACACTCAGAGCAGAGTCTGCTTGAGATTCTTTCCCCTCCCTCACCATCTGTTCCTCCCCATACTCGTGCTCATGCTCTCTCCCTCTAAAAATAAATAAATAAATCTTGAGATATAACTAACTAACTAACTAGCTAAATAAATAAAGCATGTGTGTTTTTAAGTAGTTTGTATGGTTAGTTCTTGCTTTTTGGGGGAGGATTATTTTATGCAGTCAGACAATTTCAGATTCTTAATTGGTATAGTTAAATCATCTTAATTTAATGTGATTAATTTTGTTTTGTATCTGTTGCATCCCTTCTTTATCCAATTTTTAACCCTTTTGTGCATTATTTTGAATACATGGAGCATTTTTAATGGCTTTTTTAAATCTCTTTTGTTCATCTGTTAAGTATAACTCCTTGTTTTGTTATTTTAGTGGTTACCTAGGGTTTACAATACAGATCTCCCACTTTTCATAATCTCCATTTAAAATATTTTATACCACTAACGTATTGTATAAGAATCCTACAATGGATAGTTCTTTCTCTCCCCATCTCCAGCCTTCAGCTACTTTGTCATATATTTCACTTCTACATATATTATAAATTCCACATTGCATTTTTGATATTTTTGTTCTAATTGTCTATTTATCTGTTAAGATTTAAATAATATGAAAAAATCTTATATACTTACCCATCATAGTCCACATTTGCAGTGATTGTTGATTTTTTGCATAGATTTATATTTTCATATGGCATATTTATTTCATCTTTATTTATGAAAGATGCATTTACATGGCATTGGCTTGCAAGCCTTGGTATTTTATGTTAGATATTAGACATTGTATTTAACCTTATTTGGTGTTGGGTAGTTCTGTATTCCTTAAATATTCTTGACAATTTCTTCTGGGTCGCTGTTAAGTTACATAAATAGAGAGATTCCTTTGCATATTGATTTTAAGTTTTGTTTTGTGGACCAAGACAGCATTGACTTTAAGGCTAATTTTTCTCCACAACTGACATAAGATCCTCCTGAGTACATGTCCTAATATCCTGTGAATTGCATATTTTCCAGCCTGAACGGAGAAAAGAGGCACTATTCCTGGCCCTGTTTGCCTACATTGTGTTTTTCCCTCTTAACTTTTGGATAGCTCTTTGTCCATTTTCATGTAGTTTTTTTCACATACACATATTGATAAATACTGAAGGGAGAACTCTGAAGATCTCTGTAATTCTCTTTTTGTGTATTTTCTCTTCTATGTGAAATTCCTTGGTCTCCCAGTCTCTCAGCTCCATCCTGCCAATTCGGGAAGACCATTGGGCTCTACCTTTCTCTCCATTCCCCACACCTCAACATAGAAACTCTCGGAAAAGAATAACCAGTGGCAATGGTAGGACTCAACTAATTTTGTTCCCTATTTCTAGAGTTCATTATGCTTCATCATCTCATGTCCAATGTCTTGAAAGCCATTGTTTCATATATTTTGTCTGGTTTTTTAGTTGATTCAGAAGAAAGACTAACTCTCCTCCCTGTTTCACCATTTTGGTTGGAAGCAAAAATCCAATTAATTATATTTTAATATTTTTATATTGATTATAAATAGTATCCCTATTTTATAGACATGAAATCAGTCAAATTTTGTTGCACCAGTAAAGTTTCAAGATCTCTGTGTTTTCGTAACATTACACTTCCATCAAACAATATAGCATGCTCACTCTATTCAGTGAATTCCAACCCCCCCGTCACTGCACCCAGTTATCTTCTCACTAGGTTTACTCTACGTGTATTAGCATGCTAAGCTTCAGAGACCTCTTCCACGCTGATGTTCTGTCTGGAATATTCTGTACCCAAATTTTCACCTAACTAAATTCTACTCCTCTGAGTTTCACCTTAAATATCAGAAAGGCCCTTCCTGACCTTGGCTTTTCCATTGTTGCCATATTATTCTCTATGAAGGGCTTTTTTTTTTTTTTTTTAAGATTTATGCTGTTTCTAATTTTATATTGTTTACTCATTTAATAATTATCTGTCTCATTCAAATTTAATCTCTTTATAGTGATTTTGTTTGTCTTTCCCTCTCATGGGCCCAATTCTCTTAATGTACTTTGTGTTTAGCAGGTAAGACATACAATCAAAAAGTGCCATGATGAAAAAAAAAATTAAGGTGATACAGGAGTTTATAATGAGACATAATCTTTCTGTGTTAGGCTTTTCTGAGACTAAAGTAGTAGTTAATCTGTGAGTAACAGCTAACAAAGAGTGATGGGTAAAGAAAGAAGACATTCCTGTACCTAGCCTGGGGAAAAGAAGCCTGGTGTAGAAGCCAGGTAAGGGCAGAAGGAAAGGTGATAGGTGGTATGCTACCTTGACATGTTTGAACTGTGCCTTGTTAAAGAGGAATTAATCATAGTCTCTATCACTTCAATGTTCAGAGGTGAGACAGGAGAATTTAGGTGGTAATTAAAGTCAGGAAATTTTGACATGGTATTAGGAAGGTCTTTCTAACATCTGGAACTGTCCAAAAACCAAGTGTCTTTAAAATGCAGCAAATTTTCTGGAATTGGAGCTGCTCAAAGACTGTATGACCACTACTTGAAGGAATAAATTCATATAATTCTCTATTAGTTCAAAATGTCATAATTTATTCACAAGTACTCTGAAATATAATTTATCCTGGGACTTAAACTAGTCATTGGATTTATTCATTCATTTATTCAACAATTATGTAATGAATACCTACTATATAACAAATTATTATTGTAGGTACCAAGTCAGTAAAATATTCAAGAGAACCTTGGTTCCTATCCTTAACCTTGTAATCTAACAAATATCAGTCCAGATATAGCAGTGAGGATTTATATTCAATATTCCTCATTTGAGAACTTTTCTGAAATATCTTTGTGTTTTCAAAGTGGATAGTGCAGAGGTTTCCTCAAATGAAACAAACAATTTATGAAAAAATTGATTTAAACATGAGGTGCCTATGTGGTTCAGTCAGTTAGGCATCTGTCTTCAGCTCAGATAGTGATCCCGGGATCTTGGGATCAAGTCTCACATCAGGTTCCCTGCTCAGAAGAGATCCTGCTTCTCCCTTTTCCTCTGCCTCTCCCCTCCTCTCGTGCTCTCTTTCTCTCAAATAAATAAATAAAATTTTTTTAAAAATTAAAAATATAAATATTTCTTTGGTGCTTTTCCTTTTTTTTTTTTAATTGAAACTTTTGCTTGCACCTGTCTTTTATCTTGCTTACTAGTACTTACCATGTAAGACTTGGCTCAGGCGTCACCTCCTTCAGAAAGTATTCCGTGAACAACTGCCAGTACTCCTAGCAGATAGTTTACTGTCCCCTCCACCTCAGTCAGGGCTGACCCTAGACAAATGGTCATGTTGGGCATAATGATTTGGCATCACTTCAAAATAAGTTCTATAAGTTTTAACTTTTATTTAAAGACAGGAGAGACCAAGGCAAGGGTAGAGACAGAAGACTTCTCACAACCAGAAACATTCTTGTCGCCTTCACTGCCACCAATCCTTACTTTGGCCACATACTGGGCATTTACAGTACTCAGAATTGCTTCACTTAAAAAAGCTCTAATTTTGTAATCCCCCGACCACAACCTCCTTTGTTTGGAGATAAGCTTCCAAATTATTTACATTAAACTTCTTCTGCTACTCAGAATTCTATGGCATCATTAATTGTCCCATCTCTTTTCTCTTTACCCATCAGCCTCCTCTTCACTTCTTGTCCATCTACCATATGTTCTGTAGTCTGTGGCTGCAAGCATTTCGAAACCGTTTCCTCGCCCCTTTGTCCAGCCAAGTATCCACAGTTGAGTACATACAGCCTTCTCTCTGGGGTTCTGGCTCTTTGCTCATTAAATTCACTTAAATACAATGGCACAATGAAGCAGAGAAGTTGTTCTATGATTCATGACTGCCTGTTTTAACCATCTCAACAGGAGCTGGCAGTATTCCTGTGTTTCTCTAGTTAGCTATCTTTCCTGCTTTCTAAAACTACTATTTTAAGCCTTCTCTATTCCCTTCAAATTTCTGATCTCTGGCTTCACTTCTAGCAATTTCAGCAGATAAAATGTCTATTTTGCAGGAAAAAAAATGGAAGCCATCAGAGGGAGATCACTTCAGCTTCTTGTTTCCAAATTTATAAATTTTCTGGTATCTTTATTACATTTTTTCTCCTTCCTTTCTGTTAAATGTTAAAGGATTTGTCCCTCCTCCAGCTAAAGTCTGCCTGTGTTATGGGCTTATTCTTTTCTACTTTTTTGGGAACATTTCTTACCAACTAGTCCTATCATCATCATCATCATCATCATCATCATCTTCTCTTTCTTCTCCTCCTCTCCACCTCCTCTATTTCCTTCTTCTCTCCCTCCTCCCTCTCCATCCTCTCCTCCTTCCCTCTCCCTTATCCCCCATTCTTCCTCCACCATCTACTTCTTCATTGTCCTTACATCAACATTTAAATACATTCTTCCGTCATTAAAAACAAACAAACAAACAAACAAACACAACAATCCTGGATTTTCTCCACTCTTTCAGCTACTGTCCATTTTTTTCCTCATCCACTTATATCCAAACAGCTAGAAAAGTACCGAAATCCATTTCTTATCTCCTATTAATGTCTTAGTCCACACACCTTTGGTCAATGAAAACGACTTCTGCTTAGTCCTCCAATGACTCCTGTGTCAATTACATTAGAGCTACTTTAAGTCCTCACATTATTTGACTTTTCAGCAGCTTTCCAGATAGTCGATCATGTTCCATTTCTTATTTATTTATTTATTTATTTATTTGACAGAGAGAACAAGTAGGCAGAGAGGGGCAGGCAGAGAGAGAGGGGGAAGCAGGCCCCCTGCTGAGCAGAGAGCCTGATGCAGGGCTCCATCCCAGGACCCTGGGATCATGACCTGAGCTGAAGGCAGAGGCTTAACCCACTGAGCCACCCAGGCGCCCCGATCATGTTCTATTTCTAAAAGTACCGTCTTATCTTGACTTCTTAACACTAAGTGTTCTTTCCACCTGCACCCACACCAATCTCTGCTGCTTCTCTGATCACTTATCAGTTTTCTTGATTTTTCTTCCTCTTGGATGTGAGCATTAGATGTTGAATATTCTCAGCACTCTGTCTGGGGCATTTTCCCATTTCTTTTCCCCCTCTTCTCTCTTTTTCTGCTTTCTTTTCTTTTTATACTTTCTACCTTGACAATTCAATCCACTTTCATCATTTAAAATACCATATGCATAATAGCTCCTTTCCTAATAATATATATATAAAATAATATACATTATATATCCCAAATATCTCTATGAAAACTTAGACCTGTGTATCCAAATGCTACTCAACATTTTCCTTGAGTGTTTGATGGGCAACACAACTCATTATTTCAAGTTGAAATCTTTATTCCCCCTTCTCCAATGGGGAAGTGATATGGCTTGGTGTATGTTACCCACATCTACTAGCTGCTGAAGTCTGAGAGTATGGAATGACCTTTGAAATCTCATACTTCCTCAACACTAGGATCCAAAGTAATCATAATTTTTGTAGATCCTAGCTTCTAATATTTCAAAAATCTATCCACTTACTTCCATTTTAACTGTAAGAACCCTGCCTGATAAAGTCCCTATCATCATTCATCTATCTGCTATATCAGCCTCTGATCTGGTTTCCGCACCCTACAGTCACTACCTACAGTATTTCTCAGGGAGAGAGTGATGTTTTAAAGGCAAAATCACATTGCATCCCTATTTAAAACTCTCCTATCTTTTCCCATATAACTTTGTACAGAGTCCAAAATGTTTGTGTTTAAGACTCCAAAAGAACTGGCTTTGCCTACCTATCCTGTCTCATTTTATACCACTTTCTCCCTCACTCTGTGTTCTCCAGGAACAATAGCTTGGTTTCAGCAACTTAAATGGTCCAAGAACTCTCTTCCACTACAGGGAATTTGCTCATGCTATTTCCCATTTCTGGACGTCCCCTCTGCTTCAGGTTTTGCCTTAAACATTTCTCTTTTTTTTTTAATTTAAATTTTTATTTTTTTAAAAGATTTTATTTATTCGTTTGACAGACAGAGATCTCAAGTAGGCAGAAAGGGAGAGAGAGAGGAGGAAGCAGGCTCCCCGCCGAGCAGAGAGCCTGATGTGGGGCTCGATCCCAGGACCCCAGGATCACGACCTGAGCCGAAGGCAGAGGCTTTAACCCACTGAGCCACCCAGGCACCCCTTGCCTTAAACATTTCTTAATCAGAGGAGATGCCCTAGCACTCTAAACTAGGTTAACTTTGTTTGTTTTATATCTTATATCATTGTCTACCATTCTTGGTGGCACGTCTCATAAATAGCAATTAATTATTTCGTGTTATTATTTTTCTCTATCTTTTAAGTTGACTGAAACTCCAGAGGGACAGAGATCATGCCTAGTTTGATCATTTATCTTCAACTTTGATCTAACATGGCGCCTAACACAAAGTGCATTGCTCAGCTAATATATGTTAGATGAGTTTTTAATGTTATGGCATGGATTGAGAAATTTATAGAATCATAAAACTCTACAACCAGAAAATACCTTAGTCTTCATCTAGCTCATTCTACTAATCTCATAAGTTGAGAATTTGAAGCTTAGAAAGGTTAGATTACTTGTCCATAGTAGAAGAAAAAAAAATTTAATGGCAGAGCCAGGATTCAGTGGCACTTAGGACTTCTAATCCAAATCCAAATTCATTGTTCTGTCCGGTATATCAAAATGCCTTCCTAACATAGCAATTTTCAATTTCATAGTCTGTCTTTCGCTTGTGAGGAAAACAATACCATATTCAGTATTGATGAGCTTGAAGGAGGAAATGAAATTTGATACTCAACAGGAAAATGAGTAGTAGTTTTTCCTTCCATTGTGTTGAATAGTGTGGTGCAGTTATATTACTCCTGTGCTCTCCACACATATTCTTTATTTATTCTGTTAGAGACCATGGTAATGAGTATTGCCACTTAGATAATTATCATAATTAGAACTGGATGCTTTTCTTATTTAAATTAAGTTCGTGTGGAAGAGGTTATCTGAGGACTTATTTCTGTGTGACCTCATAATATTTTGGAATACTGTAGTATGGAATTTGCCACTGAAAATTTGCCCGTGGGACTATAAAAATATGAAAAGGAAGTTTTAAATCTTCTACTAACAAGCACATCTCTACACTTACTAAGCACTTTATCTTCTGTTGTTCTAAATTTACTGCTAAAATAAATGATTGGAATTTTCTAGGACAAATAAATGGGGATCAAGGGCATGTTTCATTCAGATAGGACAGATACGATGAATAATAATTCAATCAAATCTTGATGAGAAGGCACTAGGCTAGACATTAGGGAAACAAGTACAATTAATAGGTAAAAGAAGCAGATTAATGTTCATTTAAAAGGCTATTTGAATCACATAGCCATTCTTACTTTGCTAGTGTCACTATTAAATTATTTGATTAATTAATGAAAGAAATATTCATTGATAACCATGTCAGACAATAGGATAAATGCTAGGAATATGAAGATTAAGATACAGTCCCTTACTTATCAATAATTTAAGATGTAGTGAAAACATTTAGAGTGTTAATATGCTTCTAAATATCAGAAATATTCTTCCATAATCAATCTATAATTTTTATAATCTAATTATAATACATAGGGTATAGACTAAGGTACCGTAAGATTAAAAACATCAAAGCATCAGTGAATTCATCAAGATGGTAAGTTTTTCTCTCTCTAATGTGGGAATTTGTTCAATATTAGCTAGCAGGGATTTTGCTTCAAGGAATCATTCAGGGACACAATTTCTCCTAGCCTGTTGCTTAACTATCCCATAGACTGTGGTCCTCATGGTAAAAAACAGTTCCTTGGCCCATCTTTGTTCTGGTTCTATAAAAGGGAAAGAGAGAAGAAGTGACATTTAAGCAATTTCCTGCACAATGGATATGACTAGAAGGTTAAACACATTACCTCTATTAACATCTAATTGTCCAGAATTTAGTCACCTCTGTCTTACCTTAAAGGTAGGTTGGGAAATGCAGTTTCTTGCTAGGAAGTTCTATGCTTGGATAATCTGTGGAGGTTCTATTACCAGTAGACTAGGGCAGAATGAATATTCTATGCAACAGTTAGCAGTCTCTGGCACAGTTTTCCCTTCTAGCCACCTAAGTATCCACGCATCCTCATTTTTCCTCATAAATACACTCACCTTCCGGAAGGGAGCTATCTAAAACCCTATCTAGTAATCCTATCCAATGCAGCTGAAAATCCAGGACCAGGGTAGAATAGTCGTCTCTATTAGATCTGAAAGTGGCTCTTCTAACCTGGTAACCCATCAACTAAATACAGGTTGTAAGTCTTTCCCAATTCCAATACAGAGTGGTAGAGTGGGAAAAGGGCATTACACCAGTTGTGGTATCCTGAAAAGGACAAATTGCCTATGGAAGGTTTCAGTCAAGGATAAATAAATGGAATATTATTCAGCCATGAAAAGAAACAAAATTCTGGGGACACTGGGGTGGCTCATTCAGTTAAGCATCTGCCATCAGCTAAGGTTGTGATCCTAGGGTCCTGGGATGGAGCCCCACATCAGGTTCCCTGCTGAGCAGGGAGTCTGCTTCTCTCCTTCCTCTGACCCCTCTCCCCTGCTCACGCACCTGCACTCTCTTTCTCTCTCTCTCTCAAAAAAAAAAAAAATTGAAGAAATAAAGAAAGGAAACAAAATTCTGACATTATACACAATAACATGGATGAACATTGAAGACATAGTGCTGAGTGAAATAAGTCAGACGTGCAAAAAGGATTAATATCATATGATTCCACTTACATGAAATAACTAGAATAGTCAAATTCATAAAGAAAGAAAGCAGGATGGTGGAAGGGGGTTGTTTAATCAGTAGAAAATTTCGGTTTGGGAAGGTGAGGAAGTTCTGGAGGTGGATGGTTGGTGATGTTTGCACACTAATGTGAATGGACTGATCGCCACTGAACTGCGTACTTAAAAATTGTTAAAATGGTAAATTTTATATTATATATATTTTACCACAAAAAAATTTTGTGAAAGAAAGAAAGAGAAAACACCCTTTGAGAAATGTAAAGAATGGAAAGCTCGCAGTGGTTTTCAGGCCATGGTGAATGTTAAATTCTTCCCGGCAGGAACTGTGAAAGCTTCTTCCCGGTGCAGTAAGTTTCTTCTTGGTCCCCTCTGCTCTGAAGTATCTCCCTTATTTATTGTTCGCTGGGCTTTTGTTATGTGTGTTTGGGAGGTTTTCCCCTGTCTACTATCCATATCAGAGGGAGCAAAAAAGAGCATGTTCTACTCTGGGCAGCTTCAGGGGACCGAGTGTTGTGTTAGAGATTTAACAATTATAACCTCTGGTATGCTAGACTTGCGATTTCTTTGGTAACAAATTCCCTCAAAACCTTAGTGGGGTTCTTGTCCATTTGCTTCTAGTCAGTTCCATGTGGCATAGTCTTGTTTGAAGACCTCTTTTGGACAAATTTCCGTGAAACCTGTACTCACTCATCTTTAATTTATTCTTTTCTCTACACAGCTCATCTCGCTCCCCCTTAACTTAATACCAGCTACCTTAATGCCATCTGAACTGAAGTCTTGGGAAGTTGTCTAGGGAGCTGGTAATCGTAAACTGATCTTTGCTCCTGGGCTGACGCTGACGAACGTTATATCATGTTCTTTAGGGACCAAAAGCACTTGACTTTTCCAATCCTCCAGGGCCTCAAGTTAATGCCTCAAGTTAATGGCATTTTAATCCACTAAATTGCATTCACAGACAGGCTCTACTATTGCTACATTCTCTTCATCTCTATATGCAAATGGGTCATTTTTATCTAACTTTATCTCATGTCTCTTATAGCACTTTGCTAAAAATTTCAAGTAGCAGCCAACATACATCAAAAATATGGCATTGTTTTCTATCTGATTCCCTAAAGCTACAGGCTTGGTAGCAATGTGGTCTGTTTCTAAGTTAGCATATATTTCCAAGCAGCATAACTAGGGGCACCTCTCTTTATCCCGAGCATGGTCATCTCTACTATTTCTTCATTACCATTCATTGTCTTTAACTTCATGTTCCAAGCATATTTCCAGCCTGTGTAAAAGGGTAAAAAAGAAAGTGGAGTGCAAGCAATTTCCTTTGTGATAGGGATGTACACATCCCTTCTGCTCACATGGCATTTATAGAAACGTAGTTAATGCCTACTCCTGACTGCAAGAGAGGACAGGGTATACAATAGTTGGGCAGCTGTGATTCAGCTGAAACTCAGAGTGATTTATTACTAACATGAAAAGGGGGTAATAGTGGAAGATTCACGGACTCTACCACTCCAGTGAAATCCCACTGATATGGAAGCAATTGTGTAGCCAATAATTACATCACAGTAGAAAGGCTGAGCGTATGCAAATTTGAACTAAGGAATTTGGAAGATTGGAGGGGGCACGGTGATTATTTCTTTGGTAGGAATCACATTCAAAAGGAGCTCCAAGTAAAGAATTGATGGAACTTGAAGAAAAGGGAAAGACTAAGTAAGAAAGCAAAACTTTCCCCTTCACCAAAAGTTTCAATTGTGGAATATGAAACTGAAGCTCGAAGTTGAAAGATCATTCTGTTTTGTTTTTGTTTTTGTTTTTGTTTTTTTTCAAAACATTTGATCCCGTAAAATACTTTTTCAAGATCAGCTAGGCTATAGATAATCACATATGTACATACACACATTTAAGTTGCTGTGTTGGTATAAGTGAGTCAGTATGTGAGAATGACAAGAAAAACAATACTTTTGTGAGTATCAAATTTTGGGAGACTAGGAAAAAAAAGGTTTGCCTGATGGTTAAATTCCATGAAAAAATGTTGAGGAGGTGGTAGACAAGGAGAAGTCAATTTTTTTCCTTTTCTTTTATGTTCCTGGACTTACTTTTCACCAATTCTGACCTTAAACCTTGGCTACACTCCGGGAAATTAGAATAAGATTGGTGAGTGCTGGAGTTTTCATTTTGAAAATAACCTTAACTGTTAGTGCAGTCTAGGCTTTCATTCATTCAATATTTTTGAGCAATTACTATGTGTGAGGCTTTAGGTAATGAAGAAAACTTTTCTGTTCAAAGTGCTCACAGTCTAGTTCAAGGAACAACCGAGAAAATGGATCAACATATGCAGCTTGCAAACTGCTCAGGGAAAGGTCTACACATGGTGGACACAGACTCACATAGTAGAGGTTTGTGTTCCAGCTGGGAAGAATTCATTTGGCATTTGGGCCCTAAGGGGGAGGAACACTTGTCGTGAGTTTGGAGACTGAGACTGGAGATCCTACCATGAGGTAGGGTGTGCAAGAATCCTGAAAGCAAGAATAACATGGACACATGGATGAAGACAGAAAACAGGATATATTTGGGGAGGAGAAATAACTGAAGAAATACAGAATACCATGTCAGTCTAGAAAAGGAAACAATCTGTGTGTAAATATTATTATAAGAGAAATTAGGAAACCCATTCTCCTCCTGGCATTCCTTTCTTTAACTCAAAATAATTACTGAGCACTTACTCATGTTCTAAGTCCTATACTTGGCTCTGGGAAATAAGAATGAGCAAAAACAGACATGTGCTTACTTTTGGGTAGTTCACATTTAATGACAGACTATGAATCAAGTAAGTTCATGAATGAATATATAAATATAGGCTTTCTGGTTGTGCAAAGGCTCAGTGGTATTGAGGGGTGCTGGTGAACTCGAGGGGCTGAAAGAAGGGTTTCAGCTTCCTCTTGATAAGTGGAAGTGATGATGCTCTCCAAAGCCCCTTCCCAGTCTGATATTTTTGTGACTCTGACATGCATATCATTTAACATAGATTCGAATAGTTATGACTTAAGAGTTTTACGGTACATTCAGAAAGTGACGTGAAACTAGGAAAGAAGTCCAATCTTATTTCCTCAATATTTCAAAGCTGTTTGAGGATGTAACCAGAAATATGGAAGCAGGTGTTAAGGATATCTTTTGGCCCCCTGGGACACTTCTATTTAAAACTTTAAGAACAATAAAATAACACAAACATCCAGGAATTATTCCGTTAATGACTGTATTTAGGAAATGCTGTACAAGAAAATAGGACAAATAATGTCATAAGCAATAGACTAGGCACTCTTTTGAGAAAGTGTACTGTCTTGGGAGTACAAAAGCCCACCGGTAAATCCCTATACACTCAGATGACTGGGGCGTTGGCAACTGTGGCTTCATTTGAAGTCTGAAGTATTAGCGCAGATCTCTTGGAAGGCCTAGTTCAGACGTGCCAACATAGGAAGGAACAGGGGTACTGGCTTGCTGTGAACCTACTACTTTCTGCCTTGATGATTGTGCTATTGTGATTTATGATAAGTAGTATATATTTGGTCTTTGTTCTCATTTCTGGCACAGAACCTCTAGAACCCTTGGAATTTTCTAAGAGATGGATGAGAGAGATAAAGGTGTCTTTTTTTAAATTAACAAGGTGACTTTTGGAAAGTACCCAAGGGTGAGGGCTGGTTGCATGAGGAACCATGTGATTGGAACATTGGAACTCTCCTCTCAGCTCCCTCCTACCCTGGTAGGAGGAGTAAGGGGAGAGGGGCTAGAGGTTGAATGGATCACCAGTAGCCAATCATGGTGATTGGGTCAATCAATCATGCATATGTAATGAGGCATATAAAAACTCAAAAGGACAGAGTTTAGAATTGTCTGGATTGGTGAGCATGTGGGGATGCGAGGAAAGTGTCGTGTCTGGAGAGGGCATGGGAGCTCTGGACCTTTTCCCCACATCTTGCCCTATGCATCCCTTCTATCTGTCTTTCCTGAGTTATATCATTTTATAATAATTATTTATGTACTAGATCACCACTAGATCTAGTACATAAAATGTTTCTCTGAGTTCTGTGAGCGGCTTTAGCTAATTAATTGAACCTGAGGAGGAGGTGGTGGGAACCTCTGGTCTATAGCTAGTTGGTCCAAAATACAGGTAACAACCTGGAGTGAGACACCCCAGGGGACAGAGTGGGACAGTCTTAACAGGACTGAGTCCTTAACCCGTGGAATCTGACACTCTCTGAATATTGTCAGAATTGAGTTGAATTGCAGGACATGCCGCTGGTATTCAGAGAATTGTTTGTTAGTGTGGGGAAACTCCCCGCCTTCCCACTCTCCACACACATTGGAATTGGGTCCAGAAACCTGAAAGGGTGACCTTGAGCACGTTAGTTACTGTTTCTGTGCCTCAGTTCCCTCAGGTATAAAATGAGGGTGAAGACAAGAATGTCTCCACCCATTTTATAGATGAGATTTGAGGCTCAAATAATAAAAAATAATGAGGAGAGAGAGGAGGGGTGGGGGAGAGAAAGACTATAATGAGTTTCTGTGGAAGCTGAAGGTATTAAAAATTTCTTACAATTATTATTTCTTTTTGGTAGAAAAGAATTTTCTTTAATGAAATGGCAGTGTATGGTATTTTTGTGTATTTTTCATTTTAGAAGTCCCTCTATGTAGCAAAATTTAGATAGTCTGTGTTGGTTTTATTTATTTTTTTCTGTTTGAAATTTTGTTGGTCTGTGAAATCCAGAAGTTTGGAAAAGCATTGTATGTAGGGCAATTCCAAACAAAAATTTAATATCATTCAGTTTTATTCAATGAAACCATGTCCCTGAGACCCGTGGCAAGGAAGAGCCGTGGCAAGGAAGAGCCCCTCAGGAAACCAGTGAGAAATTCACAAGTCTGGGGACAAGTTCCAGACAGTTGACTCATTTTCATTCCTACACAAAAACAAGTGTAGACCATCATCTGATTCAGTTATTTTGGAATGTCCACTCTGCACTCACACAGCTAGGTCAGTTCTTTGAGAAATACTGAAGAAGCTGGAGAGGTTCTTATGCCCTCAAAGATTTTTTTTTTTTTTTTTTTTTTTGAAAATAAAGCTGACAATGTGGTTTGCTTTCTCTTTAATGTCAGTTACTTACACCTCTAGGATTCTCTGTCTACTCAGCCAGTAACACCCCATCCTAGGATGGTTTTCCTACTTTCCTCTTTTCTGTTAGTAAGAAAAACACACAGGCTCTTTTCATCTTGAGTTTAATGCTTATCATTTCTGATAATCAGATAAGGGAAAAGAAAAATAGTAAATCCAATCAAGTCACAGAGGTACTTGGTATCTGACTTTTTGATACCTTGTTAACCAGGAGTTTCAACCTTCATTTCTTCTTTCCTTTCCTTTTCTCCTTTTTTTTCTTTCTGTCAGAGAGAGAGATGGCACAAGCTGGGGGAGTGGCAGCAGAGGCAGAGAGAGAAGCAAGTTCCCTGCTGAGCAAGGAACCTGATGCAAGACTCGATTCCAGGACCCCGGGATCATGACCTGAGCTGGGGGCAGATGCTTAACCGCAGCCCCTCAAGCATCCCTCAACTTTTATTTCTTAAGATGAATTTCCTCAAAAACCCTACTCCAAGTCTGGCATAGTCAACCAGAGAAATAAAATTATTACCAAATAAGTTAATTTTGGTAGGGTAGCAGGGTGAAAACTGACCGCACAAATATATCGGGTTCTAATCCTGGGAACCTGTAAATGTTACTTTATTTAGAAGGGGGGGAAAAAAAGAGTTTTACAGATGTGATTTCAATTAAGGACCTTGGCATGGGGACCTGTGGGGGTGGGGCAGACCCTAAATACCATCACAGGTGTCACTTAGAAGAGAGAGGCAGGGAGTGAGTGGACATATGCACAGACAGCAGAGGAGAAGTGACCATGGAGGTAGAGAGTGGAAGGAGGCAGCCACAAGGCAGGGTGTGGCAGGAGCCACCAGGATGGGGAAGAGGCAAGGAACACATCCTGAGATTCTCAGGAGGGGATTTGGCCCTGTTGACATCTTGATTTTGAACTAACGGTCTGATTTCAGACTTCTGGCTCCCAGAACTGCGGGAAAAGAAATTTCTATTGTTTTAAGCCACCAAAATTGCGATAACTTGTTACTGCAGCCCCAAGAAATTAATTTAGGTGCCCCCTTGTCTCACTGCTTATCTTATGATCTGTGGTGCAGGTGATGCTAAGATTTTAAAGGGCCCTTCACCTCTCTATCCTTACTAGCAGTTCATTACCAAGGTGAGCAGAAACTTTTCTTACATTATCAGAAAGTTACCCTTGAGAAACCAGAGTTTGAGGCAACACAGAAACAAGGGTAATATACTTCACTATGCAAGTTTCTGGTTTTTTTTTTTTTTTAGATTTTATTTATTTATTTGAGAGAAAAAGAGATGACAGAGAGAGAGAGAGAGAGATAGCATGAGTGGGGAGAGGAAGAAGCAGGCTCCCCCCTGAGCAGGGAGCCCAACACCGGCTCCATCCCAGGACCCGGGGATCATGACCTGAGCCCAAGGTAGATGCTTAACCAACTGAGCCACCCAGGTGCTCCATTCCTGATATGTTTTCATCTTTGTCCTAAGCCCTGGAATAAAAACTGACTAAGACAGGATCCTCGTCTTTGAGGAGGTTGATGAGGGGAGTTAGACACACACACATACAATGACATTAATATGTGGAAAATGCTGTAATGATCACTTGCACAGAGTATTATGAACACATTGAAGAGTGCACGGACTACAGGATGCGTGCGTATGAGCATGCAGGAGAGGGGAGCTAGAAAAAGCTTAATGGCAAAGGCATGCCTCTGAACCAAAGCAAGCCAAAGGGGTAAACTTTGATTAATTTTCTTCTCCAAGGATTTCATATTCTGAAGGATGCTGTCTACCTCAGGCAGTTTTATTAAGTAATAGATAACAGATCAAAAACATCTCTAACTGCCAAACAGGTTATAATCAGCATAGGGTGGCCAGTACTATTTTCCTATTTTTTAAACCAAGAACAAAAGTATTTGTTGTCATTTGATTTTTTTTTTTCCCTGTGAAGAATGTAATTTGTTTCTTTCATTATGATTTTTGGGATACCAATCTAGCAACAGGGCTCTCCTCATTCTTTTCAAGGACAGGCTTTGCTGTCTTGGTAAAGACAGTAACTCCTTGCACTAACACATCTGGCTTAGAGAAAATGATATTGAAAAGAACCTCATTAATGAGAGTTCCTGTATAACAGAGAAATAGCTATGCCCCCTGAGGATAGCTTGCAGTATTGTTTCCTCGTAAGGCAACATACACAGTCAGGTCCTGGCCCGCTTTTACAGAACTCCTGCAAGATAATAGGGATCAATGTAATAATCAACATTTGTATAGCATTCTATCATTCTACAAAAGGATTTCACAAAAGTATCTGATTATGGGTTGTTAGCATTGAAAGCAAATCCCGTTTCGCCATCTGAAGCAGGTTCCTCTCCTTTTTGATTTTTTAAGTCTTTATTGTAATGTTCTTATTCTTCTAGTTAACGTTTTCCAGCTTTATTGAGATATAATGACATATAACACTGTGTAAGCTTACAGTGTTGATTATGCTCATTTATTGTTGAGTATGTTGATTTGATATTTATCTATTGTGACACGATTATCATTACACTTAGCTAACTGCTCCATCACCTCCCAAAGTGATCTTTTCTTTTTTTGTGGTGAGAACATTTAAGATCTACTCTCTTCAGCACTTACAAGTTTATATTACAATATCATTAATTATAATCATTATGCTGTATATTCCATCTCCAGAACTTATTCATCATATAAGTGGAAGTTCTTAGCCTTTAACCAACATCTGCCCATTTCATCCACCCTCTCTGGTGAGTTTAATCTCTTTCAGTTTCAGTTTCTCTCTCTCTGAAGTAAGGGCACTGACTTTCACTGGGAGAGCTAGCAAGTGAATTAGTGAGATTTTAAGTATGAAGTACCAAGGACAGTGGCTGACAAGTAGTAGATATATTAGATATACCAAAGTAAGAGCTAGATCCATTCTTTTTGTCTTTTTATTTTCCCTAGAAGTAGCTGAAATTAAAAAAAAAATATTTGACTATCAACAAGGTGAAAAGACAATCCATGGAGTAGGAACAAATATTTGCAAACCATCCATCTGGAAAGGGGTTAATATCAAAAATATATAAAGAACTCATACAACTCAATAGCAAAAAATAAAAACAAATCCAAAACAAACAAAAAACCTAGGTGATTAAAAAATGGGCAAAGGGCCTGAATAGATCCTTCTCCAAAGAAGATACATAAAAGATCAATAGGTATATGAAAAGATGTTCAACATCACTTGTCATTAGGGAAATGCGAATTAAAATCACAACAAAATATCATCTCATACCTATTTGAATGGCCATCAACAAAAGACAAGAAAAGGCATGAATTTGGAGAAAAGGGAATCTTTGTGCACTGTTAGTGGGATTGTAAATTGGTATAGCAAGAATGGAAGAAGTATAGAGGATCCTCAAAAAAATTAAAGATAGGACAACTATATGATCCAACAATGTCACTTTTGGAAATACACCCAAAGAAAATGAAAACACGGGGTGCCTGGGTGGCTCAGTGGGTTAAAGCCTCTGCCTTCGGCTTAGGTCATGATCCTAGGGTCCTGGGATTGAGCCCCACATTGGGCTCTCTGCTCAGCGGGGAGCCTGCTTCCTCCTCTTTCTCTGCCTGCTTCTCTGCCTACTTGTGATCTCTATCAAATAAATAAATAAAATCTTTAAAAAAAAATGAAAACACTAACTGGAAAAGATATCTGTGCCTCCATGTTCATAGCAACATGATTTACACTAGCCAAGAAATGGAAACAACATATCTGTGCATTGATAGAATATTAGTCGGCCATAAAAATCAAAGAAATACTCCTATTTGTGGCAATGAGGATGGAACTTGAGGACATTATGCTACATGAAGTCAGACAGAGAAAAACAAATACTGTATGATCTCACTTATGGGTGGAATACAAAACTCCCACAAAAACAAAAACAAAGAAAACAACTCATAGAAGAAGAGCTCAAACTTGTGGTTACCAGAGATAGAGGATGGGAGGAGGGGTGTTTTGGAGGGAGGTGGTTAAAGGTACAAACTTCCAGTGATAAGATAAATACTAGAGATATAGTACAACTTGATGACCATAGCTAATACTGCTGTGTGGTATATAGGAGTTAAGAAAGAAAATCCTAAGAGTTCTCATCCCCAGAATTTTTTTTTCCTTTTTATTGTATCTATATGAGAAGATGGATGTTGGCTGATCCTATTGTGGTAATCATTTCACAGTACATGTGAATCAAACCGTGATGCTGTATGCTATAACTGTGATGTGTGTCAATAATTTCTTAATAAAACTGGAAAAAAAAAGAACTAGGTCAATTAAGTCAAGAAAAAATGTCTTTTGTTTTACTATTTTTTCGTGTTTCATTCCTCTCAACTTGTGGCAAGAACCAAACCATTTTGCTGGACTCCTTTTACCTCCAATCTTTTGAACTTATGGCTCTCAGATGGTTACTCAAGGGTGTAATTTGAGGAGTACCAGGGTGTCCCAGAATTTGACCTTCCCCAGGGGTGACTCTCCCTGGGTTCTCTGTGTGGTCTTTTTTGGGTCCTCTAGTCATCACATTGGAAATACAAAGAAAAGGTGTTATTTATAAAAATATACTTCCTAACTCCAGAAATATTTAAAGCAGTTTTCAGGATTTGATCATGCATGAAACAGGAAAGTCTTCTATCACAGAGAAATGACAACTACCAGAAAGTGAACTGCATGAAATGTAAACCACACTTGATATGGATTAATTCAAGTTTTGAACGGAGGGTTGCTGTCATTCATTGGTCCATCAAATTAATTGTGGTAAGTACCTTGCTCTAGTAAGAGAAGATTTTACGATATTATAGTTTTAATTACACATTATAGCATGTGTTGTAAAATGGATTTTGTTAAAAAAAAAAAAAAAGCTTGAAAGCCATGAAATTAGGCTCCTAGTGGTTTACCTTTCCTGCCACTTGTTAGTTGTTAAAGTTTGGAAAATTCCTGATTTCATAAACTTTTGTTGAACACTTACTTTGCATCGGACATTCTTCTATATAAATGACTCCCCCCCTTTCCTGATAGTGATAATTTGGGGTGTAGGATAGGTAGCCTATGTCCATCCCATACTCTTCTCACCTTTCGCCAGGCCTTGGTACAAGTTCCAGAGGATTCCTATTACTAAACAAATTCTGATACTGGGTAATAAAACGCACATTTCCAAACAGAGTGAATCTGAGCTTCCCTAAAGCCCCCTGAGAATTACGTCAGCTTTAACCATGAAACCGCTGGGCTCTTTTTATTCAGAGTTTTCTTCAAAGCTCTGCCTGAATGTGGGGTGGAGTGGGGGTGAGGGACTGAGAAGGGGGAGGCAGAGGGAAGCTTTAGGTAAGGGGTTGTGAGGAGGCGCTCCTTGGGGGTGGGATGAGTCGCAGAGGGTGGGCGGGAGAAGGCGGACGCTTGTGCACAGAAGGGTATTTCCGGCTCGAATTTCCATACGGAGGCTCTTTGAGTTGAACTTTTTTGGGGAAAACGACCCGTGCCAGAGAACTAGGTGTGCGCGAGTGTACGAGGGTGCGGCGGGCTTCCCCACCTAGGGTATGGGTAGCATTCTCCACATCTTTGTGGGTCTCGGCGAGCCGCGCCGGCCGGGCTGAGGCTGCGCGGGGGTCGCCTCCGGTCCCCAGCCGGACACCCTGAACCGCAGCAGCCACAACAACGGGCTCGCCCGCAGACAAAGGGGCGGGCGCGGCGGGGCTGGCTCGCGCCCCCGGGCGGCGGGGACCGGGAGCGCGCGCTCCGAACGCCGGGCCGGGGTCGCCGACGGCGCAGCGCAGACCCCGCGCGGGCCGCAGCCACGGCGCCCGGAAGACCCGGCTCCGGGACGCAGACCCCGCCCGGGCTGGCTCGGCGCCGGGCTCCGGGCTTCCACTCAGTCTTTGACCCTCGGTCCCCGCCCGCTCCCCCCTCGCAGGCCGCACCACTGTAACCGCTGCCCCGGCCGCCGCCGCTCCTTCTCGGGCCGGCCGGCGGAGAGCGCAGCGCGGCGGGGCCGGCGGCATGGCTGTGTCTTGGAGGAACTGGCTGGCCAACGAAGGGGTTAAACACCTCTGCCTGGTAGGATGGCGGGCAAGGCTCTCCCTGCGTTTTGTCTCTCCTGCGGCAACTTTGATCCATTCTCTGAGCGTGCGCGGGTGGGAAGCTGGAAGAAGTTTTGCCTCTAATTCAAACGTTCTCAACTAACAAAACTTTCCGCTGTTAATACCTGGAGATAATAACACCACCTACCCTCCCACCCCCCCAATCCCATCCCGGCTCCAAATGCATGGGAACTTTCCTGCACACTGATGGGAGCCGGATGTGGAGGAAGGGAGAAGAGATCACTTTTAGTGAACACAACTTTTTCTTAACCCTTTAAACATCCCTCCCCAGATTGCTTCTGTTTGGTGTTGCATTTTTAACAACATGCAATTCTCCGGACGTGGTGATGTCACTGAATTTCTTAGGCTCATTTTGTACTGCAGGGGATGTCTGCCGATCATTTAGGAGACCTCTTTGCAATCCAAATGCTTAATCTCAGGTGCAGGGACTGAGTTAAGATTTGTTTTGCTCTGAGAGGTTGTCAGCTTGCTGGTTAATTGAAAATGCTTTCTGCAATTACTAATCCAGCTTCGTCTGAAAATATTGTGTCCAACGAATGTACTTAAGGTTTCCATTCATCAAGTAATGTTTATTTTTAATTTTTGTTTTCTCTTTCTGTGTGATTTAGTTTATCTGGCTCTCCCTGAATGTCTTGCTTTTCTGGAAAACCTTCCTGCTGTATAACCAAGGGCCAGAGTATTACTACCTCCACCAGATGTTAGGGGTAAGTGGGACTTGGGTAACCTGGTAGAATGGGTTTAAGGTAGGCGGACACTGCTACCAGGCTTGGTCAGTTCTTCCATTTATTAAAGAAACCCTGATTGTTCTCTTCAGAAAGGCTTGACCTTCTCTGAAGTGGTCCCGTTTTCTTGATGCATCATTTACACTCATGTAGGTTAAAATGACTGACTCTTTTAAGAACCAAAGATTCTATGTGCTAAAATGAAAGGAATGAACCTGCCAGAACAGGCTAGTAGTGCCTGAGAGAAGTTGCAGCCTCTTGTCAGCTGCCAAATGCCTTGAAGGATCTGCTTCTCCAGCAGGACCCACCAATGATAGGCTTTTAGTTTTCACTAATCAAGACTTCAGCCTGCGCATAAGCTTATCCAGAGGATTTCTGCACTGTTTCCTCTTACTGCCAGTTCTCACAAAGTATGTGTCTGAGGCAGCTATTCATTTCTCGCCATTCTTAGCTTCTTACCCTAGGTTGCTGGTTGATTATGGTTCCAGTGTTCTGGTCTAATATGAGAATGATACTGTGCAGAACTTTGCTCTGATTTATCTCATGTTGATATTTTTCCTTTTCTCTAGTCCATGGCATTTCTGATCTCATTCTTTCCATTCCCTTCCTACTTGATTCCTTAACAGAAGACAGAGGCATTGAGGACCTCTTACTTTATATTAAGAGTTAGCATTTTCTGAGCAACAAGCAAAAAGTATAAAGTGTATTGAAAAATTTTAGAGCATCTGAAAAAAATTTTGTCATTCCCTTTCATTGGGGAAGAAAACACATTCTAAGTAGGAGATGCATTGTTTTCTTTTCTGTGGTTTAGTGATTATTTAAAATTAGGATTAGTTCACGTGAATTTAATGGAACCAGCTTTCCATTTCCTACTTTACATTTACAGATCTTATTTATCTTCAAACTTCAGCTCTGAGAGTAGTGCTTGGCACATGCTAAGACTGCAATCAATTGAGATTTAATTAATTAACTGTTGTTTTATTTTATACAGTAAAGTACTATTTTTCATTATCTCTCGGTCACACAATTGATATTTTTCAAAGTTTAACACCGATTTTTTAAAAGAACTTATTTTTTTAGAGCTATTTAAAGTTCACAGTAAGATTGACAGTAAGGTACAGAGATTTCTCCTATGTTCCCATACCCGCACACATGCATAGCCTCTCCCATTATCAACATCCCCTACCAGTATGATACATAAGTTACAGCTGATGAACCTACATTGACACATTATCGCCATCCAACACCTGTAGTTTTAACTAATGGGTTAAAAAAATGTTCTCAAAGATGAAACTTACTTTATTGGTAACTGTTAAAAAATTATTTATTTGAGAGTGAGAGAGGGAGAGAGCACACACTGGGGAGGGACAGAGGCAGAGGAGGAAGGAAGAGAATCTCAAGCCAACTCTGTGCTGAGTGTAAGCCCACTATTCGGCTTGATCCCACAATGCTGAGATCATGACCTGAGCTGAAATCAAGAGTTGGGTGCTCAACCAACTGAGCCACCCAGGTGCTCCTCATTTTCCTGGTAACTCTTAAATCTGAACATTTCTTTCTCTTTCTCATTTAACCACCTTTCCATTTAACCATCTATCAAACTGTCATGAAACCCATGCTTTTCAAATGGGCACACAGAAAGTGAGCCCTTGCTCCTGCCCACAAGTTTCTTACAATCTAGTGGAAAATCAAACAAGTAAATACTTTTAATTGAATAAGCAAGGTAAGAAAAATTTTCTCCAATAAATATATGAAGATCTCTGACCCTTTTTAAATTTTTTTTCCCCCTTGTAAGTCCCCTTAGGTATGAGTTAGTGAACACAGGATTTTTCAGTAGGCGATACCTGACCCATTATGTAACTATATGAAAACTTGGAGAAAACTCAAAAGGGTTATGATGGCAAATTTTCCTGTCAAAAATGACAAATTTTTTAAAGGAGATATTTGTATTAATATACAATCTAAGAAGAGGCATCTTGAAGCCAGAAATGAACTTTGGATTTCATCTCTATGATATGGTATAAGCTAAAATAATAACTTACTTAAAATTAATTATGTTGGAAACAAGCAAGTTAATTTTTATGAGCTTGGATTCTGTGTGACAACTTCAAATTTATTTTGGTGACAAGTCAGATATGATGAAGGGTATACACGTACACACATGTATTACCCAACTAATTAAAAAAAATTATGTTTTTTTTTTTTTCTCACCATCACATTCTAGTGCTTTTGTTTGAATAATAAGACAGGCTAGGGAGATTCAACGGTGAGGCCAAGGAAAAAATGATAAAAGGCCTCAATTGAAAACTATGAGTACAAAGTGCAACAAACAGATAGAAGAAGAGAGGGGTCATTGTAAATTAGTTTTTATAGAAACCTAAGAATGATCATAGTGAGTTGACCCTTAGGCCATCCTGTCAGAAGTCAACACTGTATGAAAAGTCACCGTGGGGGGGAATGGTTTTTCTCCTTGTTATCCTCCCAAAAAATGAAAGAGGACTTCCAAACGTCTCAGTTTTCAGTAGTTACCTATATGGTGTTTTTCTCAGCCATTAATTTATCTAAATCATTTTGGAATGTTTTCAGTCTATATTACTCTACTTTTTAGTGAAAAAAGAACTCTATCTATGGTTTTACTATTTGCTTTATGAAGGAGGACTTAATTTTATTTGTCCTAGGCTTATCATTCCTAATCTTTTGATGATTATGGTATTACCTTATAGTGTAAGAATTTGCAGGCATTTTTCAAGTGGCAAAGAAAATAGAGTATAACAATGGGATATAATTAATCTTAAAATAAATACTTCTGACTCCCATCTTTTACATGTTTAATACTGATACTTCATTATTATTAACTTACTGCCTTAGATAGTGCATTTTAGAGCCTACCCTCACGAGGACAAGGTCCCATTGTGATGAATTTTAGAAAGACTGAAAGGAACATAATGTGTTCTGGTATTACAAATGTCTCTCTCTTTTTAAAATATTTATTTATTTATTTTAGAGAGAGGGAGAAAGAGAGAGAGCACGAGTGGAAGGGATAGAAGGAGAGAGAGAGAGAATTTCAAGCAGATTCTCCATTCAGCCCAGAGCCCCAGGCAGGGCTCGATCTTAGGACCTTGAGATCACAACCTAAGCCAAAACCAAGAGTTGGATGCTTAACTGACTCTGCCACCCAGGTTCTCCCATAAGCCTCCTGAAGGTGAATTTTAGATTCATAAAAATAATGGTGGTATTCCTGGAGAGGAAATTACTACCACTTTAAAACACAAATGGAAGGAGTTCCTCCAGTTGCTGGTTATTTTAATATTGAGTATAAAGGTTGCCAGTATTCATCTTTAAAAGTAAGGTTGCAGTAACAGTCATAGAAGTCTGAGGGGAGGGAAGGGTCTTAAATATAGTCCATTTGCAAGAAGGAATAGATATTGACAAGCAGTTATTCTTAGTAGTTGGAAATCTCTGCTTTCTACTGGAAACCAACTATATAGTCAACAAATCTACAAATACTTGGTTTAAGCCAGGGAACCATTCTTCCCATTTTACACTTGGGAAAAGGTAGGCTGAGGAAGCTGATGACTTGTTCAGCATCAGAGCTGGGATGTGATTTGCAGTCCTGTCTGACCTTTTTGCCTTTCCTCATGCTACACAGATTTTCAAAACGCTTCACTGGCCCATCTCTGAGAGTTAGGCTACTGGTTACTATTACTCATCATCAGTGCTGCCCAACAGAAATGTAATATGAGTCATGCAAATCAAATTTTTTCTGTAGCACATTAAAAAAATTAAAACTCCAATGACATTAAGTGTAATAATATATTTCATTTAAAATAGTCTATCTAAACTATTGTATTGGATTGAAGTATTCAACATATAGTCAATATTTTTAAAAATATCAATGAGGTATTTTAGGCTTTTGCCTAAATGTATTTTATGCTTGTGCACATCATAATTCAGTCACCAGATTTTCATCAGAAGTACTTGACTTGTGTCTAGATTTCATAAAATTTTACAAATAAAAAAGTGAATGCACATACCTAAGCTGTTCCAAACGTATTTAAAAAAATTTTTAATAACACAAAGAACTATTCGCTTTAAGTTTTAAATTAAAAAAATAATAAACCTAAAAATCCAGTTTCTGGGTGGGCCTAGGCACATTTCAAATGCCTAAGAGCTGTGTGTGACTAGTGGTCACCATTTTGGACAGTGTAAGCATAGACTTTGAGAGAAGATATTCCTACTCCCATGGTCATACACACTTACCATTTTGTTTTACAGCAAACAGCTGGCCACCAACCAGCCCAATAAAAAAACATAGGGATATCAGTAGTGTTCTTGCTCTCCCTCTCCAAAACAGGAGTTGATATCGCATGGGAAGTCATGGGCTCTTGTTATTTGTGTTTAACCTTAAGAATATCTCTGACTTCTCCCTAATCACCTGAGCTTTTTGGTGGTGGGGACCTTTGAGAGTGAAGGTAAAATTATTTAATGCTCAGAACTAGTGGATTCATTTTTTACATCTATATTTATTTATATTTACCGGATGCTCGTGGATTGTTTCTAGTCCAGGATTAATGGTTTTAAAAAAACCACGTAAAAACTGACTGAGAAAAGATCTTAACTGATGGAAGATAAAGTAACATTGAGGTTAATGTGTCTTCGTAGGAGTTTTCATCAGGACTGTTCTCTCCCAGACTGGTCTGACCCAGACCTGGAGGCAGCCTGGTCACGGCTGGTTTATGCCTGAGTTAATGTGCTAATCAGACTGTGCACTTCCTAGGAGATGTTTAATTATGACATGCTGTGAGTTTTGGAATCTTAAAATTAAGCTAAGAAGAAGGAAAAAAGTTCTTTTGAGGGAAGCCAAAACAAACACACGTACACATAAACTAACCAAGCAATAACCTCCTCCACCTTCCCATTACAAAATTTTAAATAAAGGAGTACTTTGATTTTTTAAGATAAAATCTATTCTTGATTTATTTGTTTTCAAGGAATGGAAAATGTAGTTGTTTGCACTTTACTAGAAAGTCCCAATGTGTTGTCACTGACCCTGAGAAATTTAGATTTCTTCCCTAAATTTTTTATTTTTTGAAATATTGGGCAGTTTAACTCAATATATTATGGATAGAAGCGCTCATACTGAAGTTCATCTATTTCTGAGTTGTATTTCTGATGTTTTAATAATTAACAGATATAATTTAATTGATAAGAACATCTTACTTTGAGAAGAGAATGTGTTTTATAGTATCAGATTCAATGTGTTTAGGTTTTGCTATCTTTTTCCTCCCAAACTAATGTTTGTATATGGATCATTCAGTTTCAACCTAGTTATTCTCATGGTGTCATGATGAGACATTTAATTTTTTGCTTTGTCTCACAATTATTATTATTATTTTTTAAGGATTTTATTTTTAAGTAATCTCTACACTGAATGTGGGGCTTGAATTTACAACCCCGAGATCAAGAGTCTCATGTGCTACCAACTGAGCCAGTGAGACCACCCCCCCACAATTATTATTTTAGATCTACTGCACCATCATGAAGATCTTTTTTTTTTCTTTTTTAAAGACTTTTATTGAGATATCTGTGTTAATTGGAAGAAAGCTGGGAACATTGAGATTTCTTCTAGTCTCAGAGTGATGATCTTCCTTTGGTTAATTATTATCCTTTAAGTGATTAAGAAATATTAACTAATTTACCCTCTCAAAAGTCCTAGAACTTATATCATAATTAACAGTTTTTGGAGACAGAAATCTGATGTCCTGTGAATTTGATAAGGTCAGAGATTAGAGTGTCTGTACAAATGGACCTAGGATTTTAAGTCAGTATTGGTTTCATAGCTGATCCAAGCAGCTTTACTTCTGCTGAGAAGGAATATATACCATCTATGAGTTTCAGAAAAGGCTTGATCATTAATACTTTTCATTTATTGCATAAAATATAAAAGCACCTAGATTTGCCTAGGCATGCAGTGTGTTTCAATTCAGGGGATATTTTTTGACTGAATGGGTGATTTTTTGTTGTTGTTTGTTTTTATTCTTAGCATCCTGCTATCTGAAAATACTTTACTTCCTGTTTATTGCTGGATGAAAGGACTTACGTTACTTTGATGCAATCGTTATAGTCTTAATCCTTTTACAGTATTGGAGACTCAGAATTTTAGACTTGGAATTAAGCTTTGGTATCTTTACTTAGACTTCTTCCTTATTTTTCCAAACAGAAAAATGAAGTTGAAGTCATTTGCTCACCATCACCCACTGAATGAGTGGCTTGGTCACTCTTCTGGTCTATCGATCCTCAGTCCAACAGTTAGTCTGTTATGATGAACAACTCTATGCACATGCACATAAACAAATTAAACCCCATACCGTATAGACCACTAGCTTTCCATCTTATGGGAAATGATACTTAAAGATGTTTAGCAATTTAAGAAGTTAAGGTAATATAATTTTAATTTAAGAAGTTAAGATAATATAATTTTCAGCATTATAGTTGTTTTAGATTTCTTTCAAATTATCAAGGAATTTTTTATGAGACTTATTTTTATTTAAATTATTTCTGATTCCATAATATTTTTTGGACTTAACAGCACTCAGTGTTTAACCTCTTTATTATATATAGCTGAATGTCTACTGCATAATTGTCTTTTATCAATACCAGCCAAAATAACATAGAATTAGAAGGCAGAATTAATTTTAGTGAATTTCAAATCTACTTACTTCATTTTGTTATTAATAATGTTAATAACATCAATAGTAGGTTATATTCATTGAGGACTGTCTAGGAAACAGGTTTGTGTGGACTAATTTGCTTAAAATTTTCCATTCATCCTGTGGAGTAGATATTTTTTTAAAGATATTTATTTATTTGAGAGAGAGAACATGAGCAATGGGGGGAGGGAACAGAGGGAGAATCAGACTCCTTACTGAGCAGGGAGCCCAACTTGACTTGGGGCTCTATCCCAGGACCCTGAGATCATAACCTGAGCCAAAGGCAGATGCTTAACTGACTGAGCCACACAGGTGCCCCCAGAGTAGATATTTTTAATTTTTCAGCTGAGCAACTGCATTAGGGAAGTTCTGTGACTTGCTAGTGAATTACAGAGGCAGGACTCCAGCCCACACATCCTGGTTCCAGAACTTGTATTGTTAACTATTGTGCTCTTCTGCCTCTATATGACATTATATTAGTCTGAACTACATGAATTGCTATTTAGATAAAGAATAATCAAATAACAGCCATTTCATATAGTTCAACCTGATAACAACTGTTACCATTCACTAATCACATAGTATGTGCCAGATATAATTAGTTCTTTGCTCTTTCTTTATATAATTTCACTTACTCCTTATATTTAAATTATATTTGTAAGTAAAAACCCTGGAAGATAGGAAGCATCACTTTTTAGGGGATTGAGAAACTGAGATTCTGAGTGGTTAGGTAATTGTCCCCAAGTCACACAGCTAACCCCAGGAGAAACCCTATTGGAACCCACATTTGTCTCACACTGAGGACCTTGTTCTCAATCACTTTGCTCCCCCAGGGAGGTTCTGAGACAGATGCGGTTAGAACTGGAATTTTCTTATGTGTCCTCCCACTGGCTCTGCATCAGACTGTCTATATGTATGTTTGTGTGTTTTTGTATCGATAAGTACTCGATCAGAAATGAGGGGAAGAATATTGTTTATGGATTATTCTTAGACCTGACACAGACCTGTACACCTCAGCCTAACTGGTGCCTCCCACACTAGTTTGGTTGGGCGTCCATAACAAAGTACCACAGACTGGGCGGTCTAACCAACAGAAATGCGTCTCCTCACAATTCTGGAGGCCGTATGCTTTATGCTTTCTCTGGGGAACACCCAGCCTAAGGCAGAAGAGCTTGTAGAATGACTGAATGTTATAGGCATCTTACGGTTTGATCTAGTTCATTTAGCTCCTTTGACATATGAACTTGGTGAAGTTAAATGTCTCCTTTATCAACTCAGTCTTTTAATCTTAGTCAAGTTTTCTAATTCATCACGCTAAGCAATGTGGTGATCATAAAATTGATTTTAAAAGTGTCTAGGTCATTCTGGGGAAGAAAATAAAATATTCAAAAACAATCAAATGAAGATCATTAAACTGTGGAGCTAAATGGATATGAGTTTGAATCCTAGCTCAGGCGTTTATCTCCCTTTATGATTTTGGTAAATTTCTATTCTGAGCGTAAGTTTAACTCACTTGTGAAGCTGAGTTTAAATCTTTCCCTCAGTTTAGTTATTAAGATTACATGAGAAAGTGTGGGTGAAATGCTTAGCACTTGGTACATAAGTACTCAGCAAATGATAGTTATTACTGTAATTAGGTAGTGTTATTCAGCATTCATAGTATTAATAGCACTGAATAGGATTATTATAAATTATTTATGCTTGTAAACAAAAATAAGAGCCAACATTCATTGAAATGTTCTCATGGACACACATTGTATTACGTTCTTTTTTTTTTTTTTTAAGATTTTGTTTATTTGGGAGAGAGGCTGCATGAGAGAGAGAGAGAGAGAGAACACGCGAGAGTGCGCACACAAGCGGTGGGGAGGGGCAGAGGGAGAGGGAGAAGCAGGCTCCCCGCTGAGCAAGAAGCCCTTGCACGCTGGATTCCAGGACCTGGGATCATGACCTTGAACCTAAGGCAGACACTTAACGGACTGAGCCACCCAGGTGCCCTGAATTACGTTCTTTATACATTTTTTTTAAAAGATTTTATTTATTTATTTGACAGACAGAGAAATAGCCAGAACAGGAAACACCAGCAGGGAGAGTGGGAAAGGGAGAAGGAGGCTTCTCACAGAGCAGGGATCCCGATGTGGGGCTCGATCCCAGGACCCTGGGATCATGAACTGAGCTGAAGACAGATGCTTAACAACAGAGCCACTCAACTAGTCCACAAGGTAGATTCTATTACATAAGGAGAAACTAACAGAAATTATAAATAACTTGCTTGTGGGATAAAGTACCGAGGATAAAACCCATTATATAATAGGTGTTCCCCCAGATGCCAATTTTCCTCTTTCCTTCCCTCTTCTCTCCTTCATAGCCACAGATGACAGTTCACCTAACTGAAACATGATGAAACTGTTCTACTTATCTCAGAGTGTCATGTTGAGTATTAGATGATATAAAAGATAGGAAAGTACTTTGAAGAATTGAAAACATCATGGATGTGAAAAGTAGTTATCCTTTACTGTTGCTGCATCCTGTCATTCCTCCCAGCTTTTAAGGCTCCAGCCACGGCGCCATGGCAGAGCTCCTCCAAGGGTCAAAAGCAAAGTCACGGAGAAAGGAATGAGGGACAAGTGTCACATGGCCTTTCACATTCAATATGCATTACATTTACAGTATTGACTCTTGAAATGGGATCTTGAAGGTTTGTGACATTTTGTAATTAATAATTGTGCTAAGGCATGACCTTAGCCTTAAGACTTAAGCCTTAAGAACTTAAGACTGAGACCTTAGTAGAAGAGTGGATGACTTAGGTGGGGACTGGGTCTCACTTCTTAGTATCCATATTTTAATGCAACTTTGTGATGTGATAGCAAGCAAACAGTGTAGTAAAAATACATGTGAAAATTGGTTTCTTTAGTGCTTTGGCAGTGGGACTAAAGAAAAAGTAGATTAAGGAGAAGACTTGGACTTTGCATGATCGATAGAATGTTTATGTATTTAGAAATTGGGAACTTGAATTTGACAATGACTTCATTTGATAAATGAATCGAATACAAGTTCTATGGGGAACTTGGTTTAAATCACATATTTAATGGTTTTCTGAATTTGGGAAATTGTTAAAGGTCCTCGGACACATCCCAAGGATATCAGAGGTCTTCAGTAGTTTAAGGCAAGAAGAGATGAGTGATGTACACAAAGTAAAAACATTTTATATACCTGAAATTTAAAAAGAAAAGTGGGCACTTCAATACTAAGATAAATCTAAGAAATGATTTATGATGAATGCCTTTCTGACTAGATTCCTTTTTCTGGTGATAGGATTATCCAATAGTTGATTTCAAAGTGCCACTAATTTTGTTCCTTGTGATCTTAGAAAGCTCAGGTGCATTGGAAGGATACAAAGGGGTAGTGATCCAAACAAATTTCTTTTGATTCTCTGTGCTAATTCCCCCTACCCCTCATTTCTCTCTCTTATGGGCCTTCTAATTACCTGCATAACTTGCTGTCACCTTACCTTGAATGAGAATGTTGATTTCCAGGCTGGTTAGGGTGACCCAAGAGAATTGTGGTACAAGAAATGAACCACCTCTTGTGAAGATGCTGAAAATAGGGTGGTAAGAGTGCATTTACCTCTCACTGATCTCCCTGGGCCAAGTTGCTTTTGAGAAGTTACTTTGGGCCTTTGAGCTTTGTTAATTCTTTCTGTTTGAAAAGCATGGACCCAAAAGCACATTTGTAAAGTGCTTTGAGTCATGCAAACAAAGGTAAAGAATATGTTTTTATTCCCACCTCCACCCCCTCCCTTTTGCACCGCCCCCTCCCCCCCCCCCCCCGAATATCTAAAGGGAAAACTAAGCAAATATCATCAGTGGTCTACATTAATGGGTTCCAGTTGGAAAAAAAATGACTCATATTAAGCCACAAGAATGCAGAGCTTCCATTGCATGTTCTTCCACTCAAGAAAAGGCATTTGCTGTTGGGCATTGTCTGTATTACATTTGTTACCTCCCATGGAAGTTCTCTGTAGGGTTGGAGCTTGGCTTGGACTATGTAGAACCCATCACTGAACTACTTATTTTGATCTCGTACGTTTTGTAAAACATAAGAGAGGGGAAAATGAGTCAAATGAACATCTTACAGGAGTTTACAATCACAATGGCTCCATAGAGTTTATTTAATTTTGGTTTGCCTGAAGAAAACTAGTTCTTGACTTGTACTGGTTTTAAAGCTTGGACATGTTATTCTCAAAGAAGAAAATATATTTTGTTCAACCCACAGATTTTAGATTTATAAAATTTGTTCAAGTCTTCTATGACACATGTAAAAATGCTTATAAAAACTGTCTGTTACCACCTTTTCCTAAGCATGTAATGACTATTAGTTTAAATTTCAAATATAGTAATACCTGGGAAAATTCCAAAGCTTAATGATAACAATACAATGTAATGAACAATAAATGTAAGAACATGGATTTTTATGGACAAGTTGACTAAAGTGGAAATTGGGACTTTACCTTATAAGAAATGTATCTTTAAGTGATTTATTGAAACCTCCAAAGCCTTAAGTTTCTTCAATTTTAAATGGAGAATTATATTATGAAATTGAATTACCTAAAAATTCCAGTACTGAAATAGTCTGACTTAAAAAAAAAGATGGCAGTTTTGCATAGTTTAACCTAGTATCTCTTACAGGCTTTTGTTTTGTTTTGAAGAGAGGATTAAGTAGGATGAGGAAGAAATGCGTGTGAGGCCTTCAAAAAGTATGACTTCCCTACTTGCTAATGGCAAGTTGTAGTAGACTATGCTAGAGTCATTTCTTTCAGGCGACACTTTTGAAGTTAGGAATGTTTTGATGTTGAAATCTACTTGTAAATGGCCGCTAATGACAAAATTCCCAGCAACTAAGAGACATTAACTCCTAATTTCATACAGTGTATATATTATAAATTATTTAAAGAGATATTTTGCAAGCGGCAGTGTGTTTTTGTTAATTATAATTTCAAAACTATTGAAGCTCACAATTAATTGCTTTTTAACTGGTAATGGTTTTCAAATTTTATCTCAATTTTTTGGCCTTTTTAAAGCTTTCTGTCAAACCAACCAAAGATTGAAGTACATGCAAAGAGAACTAATTTTAAAGGACATTAGCAGTGACTCTTTGTAAAAACAAAGGATTTAAAAAGCTATGTTTTGGGTTTCAGGTACCGAGTATTTAAACATGTATCTTAGTTTGTAGCAGACTGCCTTCCTGGGCCTTTTGCTTTCTTCATCATTCATTCATTTATTAATTCATTGTGTAATTACTCCTCATTCTCTAATTCCCCAGTTCCTTTTTCCTACCGACAGCAGGAACATTTTTAACATGCTGACATGTATCCTTCTGTTGCTATTTTATTTGCATGTTTCTTTGAATTCAACGAAATGGTATTATGCATAGACTCATTCTGTTTCCTGCTTTTTTTTCCATCTGGTATTATGTTTTTAAAGTCTGTCATGTGACTATGCGTTTCTTTGGGGTTTTGTTTCTAATTGCTACAGAGTATTCTGTGGTTCCCATCTGCCACAGTGTACTTGCCCGTTCTCCCAGAAAGGGACCCTTCGATTTCCTCTGATTACCTATGACTTAATCACGACTTATGACTTTATCACGACTAAACATTGTGATAAACATAAAGCATATTCTTAGAGTACAGATATTATACATTAGTTTTCTGGTTTTGTGCTTTAGAAACTTTGCCCAATCCCTGGAGGACAAGTAATCTGTTCATACTGTAACAAAAGCACCCATTTTTGTTAGGATATTCTATGTATTTGTTATAAAGGTTTTTAGTGAGATTGAGATGACATTGGATGTAATATCACACATAGTACAACTTTAAAAATTGATATTCAGTTGTAGTAACTGGTTTTCAGTGAGAAGTCTAAAGGTTATTGGATAACTAAAGGGAAGAATGCAGCAAGGATTTAAAGTATTATTTAATTTCTGTATTCCCACGGTTTTTTTCTTATGTATTGCACATGATATTAATCATTTAAACAAAAAACCCAGCCATATAAACAGTTACAGTAAAAACAATAATAATAACACGTATAACATCAGACTTAGAGGAAATGGCGGGGGGCACTGGGCGGTATAGTCGGTTAAGCCTCCAACTCTTGGTTTCTGCTCAGGTTGTGATCTCAGGGTCCTGAGAGGGAGCCCTGTGTGAGGTTCCTTGCTCAGTGTAGAAACTGCTGAAGTTTCTCTCTCCCTCTGCCCCTCCCCACTGTGCTCTCTCTCAAATAAATTTAAAAATCTTTAAAAAAAAAAAAAGAAATATAGGAAATGGAATAAATGTAGGAGAAAACATTAAAAGGATAGGTGAATAGAGTGGAATGGATTACAGAAAAGTCAACAAAGATGTGTCACAGCAATGATTCACCCGAACTGTCTGAGCTGCAAAGTGTAATATAATAGAGAGCTGTATGGACCCAGAGACCAAGCAAGTTACGAAGGTTGCGGGATGGAGTGTGCTTGGAAGGTTTGTTCCTTCTTTCTTTCTTTCTTTTTTTAAATTGTGTTCATGGTAGCATATGAGGGCTTTCTTTATTAATATTTTAATATATGTAGAAATACTTTATTTTTTTCTCTGAAATGCTTTGGTAAATATTTTAAGAGCACGTAAGCTGACCAAGCTGTAAGAAATGTGTGATGCTCTCAGTCACAAGGGACCTGTGGTTTGGATGATATTTAACGTTTGGGCCCCACTTAAGTTGCAGTAGTGTGCAAGAATCGCTGTCTCTTATGCCCTTCCATTACCCTGGTAGTTCTGTTCATTACTTGGAATCCCCCTTTTCCTTGCCAGCTATAGTGTCACTCATTATAATGTCCCCTCTTTCCTGTTCCCGTCCTGTTATGTCCTATTCCGTTCTATCCTGTCCAATCTTATCCTGTCTAGCCTTGTCCTATTTCGTCCTGTCCTGTCCTGTCCTATTTGGTCTTCTTCTGTCCCACCCTATCCTGTCCCATCCTATTCTGCCCTTTACTGTCATGTCCTGTCCTATCTTATACTGTCTTATTGATCCTGAACTTGAAGTAAATATCTTCTTGTTTATCAAAGGCTGGGAAAAAAAGAGCCCAGTAGCTTAATGTCCTTCTTCTGGAAGCTATCACCTTAAGCCATGGAAATATTCACAAGATAATTTATAAAGTTTGTCATGGATTTTTCAGTATGAAAATAATGCATCCCGTTAAGGGAAAAAATGGAAAAATGCACAAAAGTTGAAATAAAGGGAAAATTGCCTTTCACATTTTCATATTTTAAGATAATATTTCTCCTCAAATTGTACTTCTAAGACTTTTCCCCCACTCCATTTTACTTACAAAATAATCTTTCTTGTGACTTTCAGGTTTATTAAATCTTCCTCATATTTGTTATAGAAAATGGGAGGAAACGCAAAAAAAAAAATCATCTCAGAACCCACACCTAACCACTATTAACATTTTGGTTATTTCTTAAGTAAAAGATTTTTCTTTTCTTTTTTTTTTATAATATGATTAGAATAAACAGTTTTATATTCTCCTTTTAACATGCAGCATTAAATATTATATTAGGTTTATTTCTATTATATTATCACAAATAGTTATACGGTACAAACATACATTTTTTATTTTTAATATTTCATTGAATAAATACAAACATACCTGTTGCAAACACTCCCCAAATTTCAGACATTCAAATGGTCTCTATTAACCCAGAAAATGCTATGAAAAACATCATTGTGTAGAATACCTCCTTTGTTTTTATAATCATGTCCTTTGGATATGTTATTAGAAATTCAAAGTGTATTAACCCATTTAATTTTATTTATTGCAAATTTTCATTGTGATCTATCCATTTAGTTTTTGGTACTTAATTGGTAAATTCATTACATTTCAAAAGAAACACATGCTTCTGTACATTGAATACTGATGTTACCATAGAAAAAAGTTAGGAATTCTCCTTTATTTCTATATAATCTATGTTATATACAGATTCACATTTTGCATGTGCATATTATTAATTCATTTCCATTATACAAGTTTAACTTATTTTCTGTGGCTAAAGACTGTCACATAATGTATAGATAATTTTTTGTCATTTCTCTGCTGTTAACCATTTCGGTCCTAGTCTTTTTGTTTTTATCACGTGCCATACTGCAGTGAGTATCCTTATAGAAATTTTTATGTACACTTGGACAAGTATTTCTGTATGCCACTTTATTTTTTTAAGAAATTCCAAAGCGAGGGGGAGGGAAGGGTGGGAAAAAAAAACAAAAAAGACATTCCAAAGTGAGATATTTTGGACCTACTAAATGTTAGTTTTTTTAGGGAAAAAAAGATTATTTTTGATTTATATTTCCTCTCTTATACCTATTTGTCATCTTACATTTGATGTAATGCATTGTTCTACCAGGAGATGAACTAGTGTGGAACCCTGTGTGTTGACCAATTAAACTCTGAAGAATTTGTTGGAAGAGTCTAATGCTTAGAAATGTATGCATCAGGAAGTTTAGGTGACTAGTCTATACCAGACAATCCATTCAGTCCATTTTACTGAGTACCTACTCTCTCTCAGCCACTTTGGCCATTTTGATACACCTAGAGTTTTCTTAGAATTAATATCTTATTGGAGACAGTATTTTTTTTTTTTTCCCAATGAAAGACTAAGAGAAATTTAACTGGATTCAAAGTTGAAAGTTATAGTTAAAAGACATGCTGAGTTAGCTAAGATTGCTAATATTTTGAGGACCAAGATAGAACTTAAAGATAGTTTCATAGATTAAAATAATGAGTTGTTAACAAATAGGATTGAGTTCAGGAGAAGTAAAATGGTAATGAGAGAAATGAGAGTAATGAGAGAAAAATCTTAATATTGAATATTCTGTAGTCACAGTATGAGTTTTATTTATTAATTTTTAAGATTTTATTTATTTGACAGAGAGAGAGTGAAAGAGCACAAGCAGGGGGAGCGGCAGGCAGAGGGAGAAGTAGACTCCCCACTGAGCAGCGAGCTGGACGCGGGACTCGATCCCAGGACCCTGGGATCCTGACCTGAGCTGAAGGCAGACACTTAACTGACTGAGCCACCCAGACACAGCCACTGTATGAGTTTTAATATACATTGTTATGGATAGTTTGATTACAAGCCTAACCAAGTGAGGGTGTACCATTGCTATGACTGTTACTTCCTTTCAGAATTATTCTAGTATATCCGTTTGGCTTCTAAGTTTTAGGAGGAATGTTGAGAAATTAAAAATGGTTTAAGGATGAGGAAGAATGATGCAAGGTTTTGGAATGATTGTTCCTGATGAAGAGTAGCTGAGATGTGACTAAATAAATATCCTGTAATTGTGATCAGATGTGCCGGACCTGTGACGGAAGAAAAACAGGGACTGTCTCAGCTTTCTAGCCAACCGTGCTATCCAAAATACATGCCATTCCGTGGTGCCTTTCCCTGTGCATGGCAAATTTCTGTAGGAGGAGGAACTGTAACAGTGACATAAAAGCAAATGTGCTGTAATTCTTGAGACCCTTGTTCTTGTGCTGTAGATAGGAGTAGATTGTAAGAGATGAGCATGAAAATCTACAGAAATATAATGGGTGAATTAAAAAAAATCCATTTTGTCAGCTAAAGAGATCAAGCCATTTTCATGTGATTTGTTTTTACCTTTTAGAATAGTTCTACAGGAGAATGTGGAACAAGTTTTGACTATTGTTTTGTTAAGTTCTCCAATTCTAGGTTTTGGAGACAATAACCTTGGTAGAGGTCACAGGTATTAAGTGTGATAAAAATATGCTTTTTAATGTGGTGACCTGTTTAGTAGATGGCATTGCCTATAGAAACCCATGAATGTATTTAATGCAGTTCTGGATCTCACTTAGGTTGAACTTCAACTTTTGCAGACAGACTCATTGTTTAGAAGGGAATCTCTTCTGCTCTCTGGGTTTTTGGCACAGGAAAGACAAGATAGACAAAATCTAGACAGAAATACCATGTTACAATCTTGCTTTCTTCTTGTCTAAGAACTGTATTTCTTTCTTTCTTGTAATAGACTTCTAAGGAAAGAGTACATTCCTACTGAAAATGGAAGAAAGTTTACTTCTAGAAAGGATGGAATGATGGAAGATGGTGTATAAAAGGGAAGATTTGAGTTAAGCATAAGGAAGTCTGCATATGAAGTCAGAATGGATTCTATTTTTTTTTTTTTTTGGTGGTCCCTTTAATCATATGGAAACAAAATCTACCCCCACCCCACTCCATTCCTGGCTGCTTTTTCTTTTTAGAACTGATAGCTTCTTTAGAAACAGTGTTAAAAAAAAAAAAAAAAAAGAGAGTTTTATAGATTGAAAGAGAGGTCAATGTGAGTCAAAAATTACATCATAGTTAAAATCTCCAGGGCAGTTAGTTGACAGAAACCAGCTAGGATCATTTGGCATGAACTATATAGTTCATAATGGAATGAAGGGACATTCATGAGTTTTTGGATATACCCCAAGACCACTGAATTGGTAGTTTATTTTGGTATTTTTTAAAGAAATAATTACTCCAATTATTATTAACTGCTTTCTGATAGTTCATGGCATGTTAGTCATTATTGTTTTCATATGAAGCCTTATCAAAATAGGTAATCAACTTTTTGAAGTAACTTTTCATTGAAATGTCATTTTTAAGAATCATTAAGTATGATCCTGTCTGTATGAAATGCCTGTCATATTCTTAATTCATAACCCTATTATAATATATTAATAGTGCACACTGAAATTTAAGTTAGGACCACAAGTTTGATTTAAAGGGATAGGGAAAATAAATTTTCTAATTTTCTGCCATGGACCATTTTGGTGATTATAAAGACAACAAAAAGTGCTTACTATTGCTTTGGAAAATTGTATGGGCTACTTTATGGAGTAATCTCTTTTTGCTCATGTTTCTGTCTTACTTCTACTTTTCTTGGACTTTCATTGCTAAAAGCATATTTTCTCTGAGGAATATTTTTTTTTTCAAAATAATTTTCACTATTAATGAGCATGCACTTTTGAGGTCCCCAACAATAAGAGGCATTTTGGGCATTGCCACTTAGCAGTGCTGGCCACTTGCTAGCTTTTGGGGGAAAACAAGGAGTTAATAGGTGAAATATTCTAATACAACATCTCAAGTACTCGAAAGGAAATAAAGGTTGGAAGAGGTGGGATGCCTTCACAAATAGAAGGAATAGCGAGAAACACCACGAGCTAGGTACAGTGAGTGAAGATATGTGGTGACAATTTAGAAGAGGAGCTGATTAATCCGGTAATACCTCCAGGAGCTACATTAATTATAAAAGGATGGCCAGTGGGCCCTATGGGATCATCAATTTGGCTTATTTACAGACTTTTAATATAAGTTGGTACAAAAAGTTTTGGAGTAGATGACCTATACAGACTCATCAAAGAGCTACAGTGGCCCTAAAGATTTTCTTTAAATTGGGCGTGTAGTTCCATCGAGTAAATCCTAGTCTCAAGAATGGTGGCAGTTGGGGAAATGGAGGCAGAGTTTTCATTGTTGGGCAATATGGTACTATGGAGAGAACAGGTCTGAGTCTAACACTAGACGTAAACTACATTTCTTGGGTGATCACTTTTGGTCTTGGTTATTTTTTTCTTAATTTCCAAAATGAGGAGACTGAAGGATCTTCTCATAGACTCATTCATTCAACCACCTTAAGGTTATTGAACACTCACTAATTGCTTAGAACTTTTTTTGAAATCTTTAGAATCAGCCAAGTGCAATAAAGCTCAGCTCCCATAGCTGCAACTAGAATCTTAATTCTTCAGAGCTAAGGATGGAAAGACAGACTAAGAAGAAGTTACTTGTAGGAAGGCATGCCTTAAGAACACCTACATTTTGAAACTAGAGCAGGTTAGTGGATGGCCAGGGACCGGGATTATGATAATAGCTTTTGTTGACTTTTTGCTAGATGCTGGGCACTGCACTAGGTACTATATATACTTAATACTCACAATAACTCGTTGAGGTTGATGTATTGTTTTTATTTTATAGATGAGGAAAATGAGACACGGTAAGAAAATGCATCAGGCCACACAGCTCATAAAGGTGTTTTAAACTCAGGTTTGTTTGACTTTGAAGTGCATTCTAAAACAGTGGTTGCCAAGCCTGGGTGTACCTCCTGGGGCCCCTTCTCCAGATCTAAAGAATGAAAATTTCAGAAAGTACAGCGGAGATGTGTTTATTTTTAAATAGTCCATCCAGTGATTTCAGTGTTCAGTCAGAATAGGAAAATATTCTGTAAAGAGTTACACAAAATGACAGGGAAAAATACTGGTGGGATAACAGGTAAACAACTGAAAGAGTAAGGAAGTATTATGGTTTGGAAAGTGCACTAGGCAAGATGTCTGGATTCACATCTCTGTTCTGGGGAGTGATGTGTTCTTAGGAAATGTCAGATAGCCTAGAGGCGGGCCTGGGTTCTAATCCCTGTTTCTTTCCAAAGCAGCATGTGAATAGTGGCAAAAAGAAGGTTGGGCCAGATGGTGTGTAAAGCCCCATAAACGAGCTATAGTTCTGTGGCTATAAAATATGTGAGAATTAGGGGTTGTATAGGCTTCATTTGGTTTGATTTAAAAGAATCAACAAAATTGACTTAATGAGTACAAATTTACATAGTTTTAGACAAACACAAAATACCAATCCAGAATATAAAATAATTTGTTATAAACCTCTATGGTAATTTTTATTTTTTTTCCTGGAAATAGTTGACTAATTGTTGACTCACTGAGAGGTAGCTACAGAAAAATGACCAGTTATTGAAACTTACTTTTAATACTTCTCTGGCCTTTTCAAATCCCTTTAAACAAGGATGTTGCATAGATGTTTACATGTAGAATGTCATATTTCCTCAAAATTGTTGAGAAAATTCCCATTTGAGAGCAAAATGTTCATTTGAAAGTTAATTTACTGGAAAAGGTAGTTTGCAGGTCAACAATTTCAACAGGGTTTTGATATACTTTAATAGCATTGTCAAGAACCTAGGTGAAGATGTGGAAAACATGAATGTAAAATTTTTAGCCAAAGCAAAATTGAGAAGGAAACATGTCAGAATATAGGGTTTAGGGAACCTGGGTGGCTCAGTGGGTTAAAGCCTCTGCTTTCGGCTCAGGTCATGATCCCAGGGTCCTGGGATCGAGTCCCGCATCGGGCTCTCTGCTCGACAGGGAGCCTGCTTCCTCCTCTCTCTCTGCCTGCCTCTCTGCCTACTTGTGATCTCTGTCTGTCAAATAAATAAATAAATAATCTTAAAAAAAAAAAAAGAATATAGGGTTTATGGGGCGCCTGGGTGGTTCAGTGGGTTAAAGCTTCTGCCTTCAGCTCAGGTCATGATCTCAGGGTCCTGGGATAGAACCCCGCATTGGGGTCCCTGCTCAGTGGGAAGCCTGCTTCTCCCTCTCCCTCTCCCCCTGCTTGTGTTCCCTCTCTCACTATGTCTCTCTCTGTCAAATAAATAAAATCTTAAAAAAAAAAAAAGATTTTATTTATTTATTTGTCAAAGAAAGAGACAGAGAAAGCACAAGAAGGGGGAGCGACAGGCAGAGTGAGAAGCAGGCTGTCTGCTGAGTGACGAGCCCGGCTCAGGGCTCCATCCCAGGACCCCGTGATCGTGACCTAAACCGAAGGCACCCACTTAGCAGGCTGATCCACTCGGGTGCCCCAAGACATGCATTCTTAATATGACCTACACAATCCAGCAGGCCTCCCCCTTCTCCAGGTTTATGTTGGAATCACCTTCCATTTCCAATCCAACCACACTGAGCTACTATTAAATTTTCATATGTAAACTACGCTCCCCTTCACTGCATCAGTTCTCATGCTGTTTTTTTTCTGTATGGGTGTCTTTCTTATTTTTGAGTGACTTGTACTTTCACCCTCAAAATCTCAGTTCACTTTTCACTTAATCATGACCTTATTTGGCTTTCATTTCCTGTTACACATGCTCATGCTCTGTATTTCTTATTCATAGCATTGATCATTTTAGAATTTACGTTTGATTATGTAGCTATGTGATTCGTGTCTGTTTTCCCTACTAGAATATAAACATCCTAGGAACAGGCATTCTCTGTTTTTTGTTCATGATTGAGCTCCTGGTGCCTTGGGATATATGCATATCACAATAAATATGTATTGAGTGAATAATGTAAGTGGAACTTACTATAGAAGCACAGAGGAGAACATTCAGAGAAAGGATGTGATATTGTGACCCTAAGGCAATAAATTATTTTTATATAGTGCCTGCATATTTTGGACTGGGTTTACTTCTCACAAAAGTTCTAAGAACTAGGATTACTGTATCATATATATTATATTAATTTTATAGATAAGAACATTTATCCTTCTTAATTTGACAGAAAAGGACAGTTAGCTAGCTCAAGATGAATAGTTATTAAGTAGTAGATTTAAGATAAGAAACCATGTGTTTGAGATTTTAGGAAAATTGCCATGCACTTGTTATACCCAGATGTTATATTCTTTTATAACTTGCTTCAAATGGCATATGTTCTTATGATGTTCTTTGGGACTGCATTAGGTCAGTCTTCTCTAACAAAATACTGTAGACCAGGTGGCTAAGAGAACATTTATTTCAGTTTTGGAGGCTGGGAAGTTTAGAATCAAGGCGCCAGCAGATTTGGTGTCTGATGAGAGCCCTTTTCCAGGTTTGCTGTTTCCTGACACGGAGTCTATGGGGAGTTGTGGCCTCTTCCTCTTCTTACAAGGACACTAATCCTGCAATGGGGGCCCGACTCTCATGATCTTATCTAAACACAGTTACCTCCCCAAAGCTCCCAAATACTGTGACATTAGATTTCTTCCTTTCCCTCCCTCCCTCCCTTTCTCCCTTCTTTCCACCCTCCCTCCCTCCCTCCCTTCCTCTTTCTTTCTTTCTTTCTTTCTTTCTTTCTTTCTTTCTTTCTTCCTTCCTTTCTTTTTCTTTCCTCCTTCCTTCTTTCCTTTCTTTCTCTTCCTTCTCGGGCTCCCGGATGGCTCAGTGGGTTAAGCCTCTGCCTTTGGCTCAGGTCATGATCTCAGGGTCTTGGGATTGAGCCCTTCATCAGGCTCTCTGCTCAGCGGGAAGCCTGCTTCCCCCTCTCTCTCTGCCTACTTGTGATCTCTCTCTCTTCCTTCTTTTTCCTTCCTTCTTCCCTCCATCCCTCTTCCTTCCTTCCTTCTCCTTTCCTTTCCTTTCTTCTCTTCCTCCTCCTCTCTCTCTCTCTCTCTCTTTCTCTCTTTCTTTCCTTTTTTTTCTTGACATTAGATTTCATATGAACTTGAGGGGGGGCAGACATTCAGTCCATAAAAAGGAGTAAGCTATGTTTTATTTGTATATGCTCATCTAAAATATATTTGTAGTTTTAAAATTGCATGTGGAATTCTCAGTTTATTATGTTCTAGAGACCTTGACAGGTAGGATTCTAAACGTGAAAGTAATACTGCCATCTAGTGACAACAGACTTGAATGAAGTTGATAGAGTAGAGTAGCGGTTAAGAGCTCTAGGAATGGTGACATGAATCAGTCACAGAGTGGACCCGGCCACATAACGTGGGGCAGCCCTTTCTTTTTAGTGAACATTTGAGGGAGCTGATACTTACAGGGGTCACGCGCTAATAGGGACTAGGTAAAACAAATGCTCTTCGCTGTAGGATGTCACCCACGTAGTAAGTAGATCACGGGAGATCCTATGACTGCACCACTTGACTGCGACCTGTCTCCAAGTTCCTTACTTTCCCCATTGCTTTGGAACGAGGGAGTTTTGTACTCTGATAACCTAAATAAAGAGAAATTTTCGTCTTAGTTGAGAAACTAAGCATATTCCGGAACAAGCATACATGAGGAAATGAGTCTTTGGTAAGACTTCTGGGTAGATTTTACAGCATCGTTAAGGAAGAAATGGAACGCCAAGATAAACTCCGTCTGTCCTAAGGGGACACTTAGAGCCACTCTGAATTAGATTACTATGTGATTTAATGTAAGCACAGCAATAAAACACTTCCAGACACGCAATAAATGGTTAGAAAATGAACAATAGGAGAATTTTCTTTAAATCATTGAACTAGAAAAGAAAATTGGGTCATTTATTTGTATCTCTTAAGTCCTACACTTATACGAGAGATTTTTTGCTGATACATTTTAAATGAATTATTGTTCAGGTACATTAAAATTGCCGATAAAATTATCATCTAAAATCCCCTGAGCTAAAATTTTCTTATCATGGGCAGATGCCAGATCAAAGAAATAACAATTATTCTATTTCTCTGGAGGTCTAGATAACAAAACCCATCACTCTGAAATGATAATAACTTTGCTGCATAAAGTGAGAATATCATATTTAGCGTTTTTTTAGATAGTCTAGAGGGGATTATTTCTATTTGTCTACTTACTAGTATATTCATTGCAATATATCCCTAAGGTTTTCTAACTCATGGAGTAGAAATAGCCTAACTGGAAATATTAATTACTTTTTATATAAGTCAATGAAAATTATTGCTTTCCTGACATGACTTATTACCCCATCTCCCCTTCAGGAGCAATACTTCATGTGCTGACAACAAACATTTTGTAACAGAGTTGCTATTTTGCCAGAAGTTAAGCTGGAAATCTCAGGAGCGTGAATAATTTTAAGATAAGAAAAGCATCTGACTTATATGTATTTCTTAGTCAATATCCTTAAAATAAAGTACTTTTATGTTAATTTTAGGACAAGAGGACAGATATGACCCCATCTCTTGTTTTCATGTGATACACTATTTATATGAAGAATGTAGGTAGTACCAGACAATAGCAGATGACAATTTAGCAAGAGTTTGATTTTGAATTAGTTGCCGGAAAGTATAGCCTCCACACTGTGGGTTCTGATTCTTTGGAAAAGAAAATATTGCATAATGTGGTTACGATTATCTTTGTATGGGACACCTCCGATCTGCAACCCTCCTAGGTTTGGGTCGCAGAAGAATGCTAGAGGTGCAGCACTCAAGGTAAAACCTGAAAGACGGGGAGAGTCAGTAGGGTGAAGAGCTGAAAGGCGGGCAGGCAGTGGTTTGGGAGGAGGTTGTGTAGTCAGAGTGTTCTAGAGAGAACACAAATTAAAAAGCTTTATTTGAAATTGAAATTGAAAAGAGGATCCAAGGGCAGCAGTGTGGGGGTGCCTTATAATATACCAAGGGTCTGGAGGGCCCTTCCTACCCACAATGGGGGGCCCAACAAAAAATTGACTTCACTCGGGTGTTTATAACACTAGTAGAAATGAGGGGAGACTAAGTTTTATGGCAGTGCAGAGCAGAAAGAGACCCGTTTCTTTTTGGGGTTTTTGGTGAGTGGGAAGGAGACAGTTGTTCAAGATTCTCAAAGAAATTGGGGTTTTGGCATGATCCTTCAAAAAGAAGCAGAGTGAGGTCTGCAGCAAGTCTGGAGTCTGTCTTTGCCTTGACTGTGTTTTGACTCTTGCCTTATTTGTTCAGCTAGGATTGTGTCTAAGCAGAGCCTCCGCATCTGTTCTTAACCTCAACTGCAGCCTTATCCTTTTACCTGTGTGTCGGACGCTCCTGGCTTACCTTCGAGGATCCCAGAAGGTAAGAACAAAAAATCCAGGTCACAGATGCTAGGATCAAAATCAAGTGGAACGGCGGCAAGTTAGTACTACTTAGTTTTCCTGGTCTGACCTTCTAATAGACTGACTTCCGGCATCTGCTGTCATCTACCAGACGATTGTCAAAACCGTGTCACCTGTCACGATGATCAGTGAGCTCTTCTGCAATGCTAGATAGAGGCGCTGGGTAATAGAAATGGCTATTAATAGTGTTATCAGACACGGTGCTAAGCATTCCATGGAGGTAAGTATGAATCCTCACAATGATTCTGTGGGTCTTGTCGATGAAGAACTGAGGCACAGAGAGGTTCAGGAACTTGACCAATGTCATGAGACTAGCAAAATGGCAGAGTTAAGATCGGTCCCATTTCTGAGATTTTGCCTCATTGAGATCCTGTGTTCTCAATTATTTAAGACCAGGTAAGCAACCTAGAAGCGAGAGCTCTGTGCACTTGGAGCAAAATATAGTGTGACTACTGGTGTTGGTGGTGATTTATCTCCTTTTCAAACACATGCATGTTTTAAGCTGTGTAGTAGTCTCGGAGATGTCTTGGTTAAGATGTGATGTCATGAGTGATGTTGTAAAATGAAGTAAAGCACTTTGGAAATTAAAACTCAACAAAATATTTTTTTGTCTTCGGCTGTCACTGTGTGTGTGTATTCCTTTTCTCTGTCGAAATAATAAGGCACTGCAGAATTAATACTGATATGCTAAAAGAAGCTGTTTGTATGAGGTCACTTGGATGTTCTGTGTGGTTCATCTGAGTGGATTTACTGCAGTAAAACTTCTCAAACTTTTCAGTAATTATATTTAGAAACTCTACTTTTAATGCAGTAATTTGTGGAAATAACTCTTTCTCTAGGTTGCCTACCATTGTAAAATGCTAGGTTCTGATTCCTATGGCTGGCTATTGGCTTGGTGTGAAGAAAGAGAAGATAAACGGCAGGAACAGTGCCCACCTAAGTCTCTCAGTATTTAAATAAGTCTTAAAGAGTGGTCCCCTGATGTGAAACATAGGTATTCAAAGATGCTTGACATTTTATTTCTTTATAAGATCAAGAAGGCATTTAAACCCATAGATGGAATTGCTTCATTTAAAAATCATCTTAGTTTTTGACTACAGAAGGAAATCATCTAGAGTGTACAACTCAAACATTCCAGAAATAAGTAATCAGTGAAAGTTTCTCCTAATACTGTGCTAAAACAACCACAGATTACAGATTTGCATAGAATGCCATTAATTTTAAACAACATAGGACTATAGTATAGTTTCTGTGTTATCCTTCTTTTACCTAGCCATATATATGACACATATTTCCATATAAATAACAAGTCTTCTCCCATTCTCTGTAATGGTTTAAGTGTTCCACTGATTAGATATATCATAATTATCTCACCAGGTTTTAATTCCTAGGCCTCTGTCATATTTCTAAAACTTTGATATCATGAACAATGCTATAGAGAAAAGCTTTGGGGGCACCTGGGTGGCTCAGTGGGTTAAGCCTCTGCCTTTGGCTCAGGTCATGATCTCAGGGTCCTGGGATTGAGCCCCGCATTGGACTCTCTGCTCAGCAGGAAGCCTGCTTTCCCCCCTCTCTGCCTGCCTCTCTGCCTACCTGTGATCTCTCCCTCTCTCGTCAAATAAATAAAATCTTAAAAAAAAAAAAAAGAAAAAAAAGAGAAAAGCTTTGTACACATATCTTATTCCCTGTTTCATTTTCACCACACTGCATTTTATTTAGGTTCCAAGCAGGAGAACCAGAAGATTGTTGGATAAAAGCCGAACATTCCATATAACCTGTGGTGTGACTATCTGTATTTTTTCAGGTGAGAAAACCAAAAGATGTGAAAATACTACATTAGAACACATTTTATGAATGGCATTTTTGTGGCTCTGTAAATTATTTGCTGTCACCAACTTGTGATTTTCTCATTCCATATCTTTCTCTTTCTTTTCCATGTGCTTAAAGAGAGTTGCCTAATGGCTCTACAGAAAATGAGCATGTCTTAACACATTATAGATATAGTTTTCACATTATAATATATGAGAGTTGGCCTTCAAGCTGTTAATAATTGTTTTTTATAAGTAAATACTTTCATTTAGGTAGACTAAAAGAAACAGAATAAATTTTTTTTTCAGAATAAATGTTTTTAAGGTTTAAAAATAAAGATATGATAAGACTTTAAATGCATACAAATTTGAGTGTGAAATGTACATTCATAGAATGTGATTCCATTTGATAGTATATTTGATAAATATTTCTTTGATATTAATTCTTGGTATTAAATGTCAAATGTTCAGTTCCAAGTTAAAATATCAAGCAAGAGTCTTTTAGCTTTTTAAAAGAGTCATTTTAAAATAAGTTTTTATCCTGAATATTTATGTGATATTTTTCAAATTTTGGAACAGCAAGTGATAAACACCTTAATTAAGTATATGGACTTTGGAGACAAGGTTGTGTAGGATCTATCCCCAACGGCCTTTCTACCTTATTGTGTGACATAAGCTCTCTGGTCCTTGATTTGCTGTTGCTTTAATCATAAAATGATTGACCGTATGAGATTGCCCATAGGAAGTTTTTAGGATGGAATTTTTTATAATTTAAAAACTCAGGGGTTAATTATCTCAGTGGCATAGCGCCTGACATTTTCCTCTAGTCATGATTTGATAGGACAGAGCTGTTTTGACACCAGGGACATTTGGTCTGGATATGTATATATGGCTACTTTGAATTAGGCATGTCTTCGTGCAGCCACTATTGAGAGGTCATTAAGCTCTCTACTTTTAAAAAGTTGCCAAGTATTGTTGAAACAGGCATCTGCACTGTTTTGTCCCTGGACATTTTATTGGTGGGTCCCGCCTCTGGAGGCAAGAGATGGGGAGAGGCTCGGGTGGGATCAGGACTCCATACCACTCAAGAGGCTGGGGACAGAGTAAGAGTCCAGAATGAGATGAGGACCAAGTGTGTGGCCAGGGTCAGGGCTGGGTTAGAACAGAGGGAGTGAAAGGTCAGGAAAGCGGGAGGGTCTGGGAATGTGGACACATTTGTAACTTGGTTTGTGCTACACTCTAGTTGTGTCCAAATATTCTGGTTCAACTGGAGAACAACCAAAAGACTGAGATCGTGTAGAGTCTTGCCATGAATGAACATGCATTCCAGACAGTTTCATTCTGCCACTCGCTAGTTGTCTGACCTTAGCTGGGTGGCCTCTTCTGACCTTCTGTGACAAAGGGATGTTTCTACCCACTTCATTGTTTTGTTGAGAGAATTAAACCAGAAAAATCTACTCAAAATGTCCAGCCTGGCTTTCTCTTTGCTGCCCCAAATTAGAAGGCCCAATTTCTTTTGACCTGAAAGTCCTTTAAAGAAAGTAAATATATCCCTTAAGGGTGTATCTCAGACAACTGAAACCTAGGGCTTTTTTTTTTTTTTCCCCAGAAAAATTCAGAAAGAAGGAGCCCCAAACATGTAGTTAACATATAAACCTTTGATTTAAAATGAAGTTACACATTTTAGACATGATAAAGCATGACATGACACAGACTGTTCTTCTTAAATAATCTTTTATGCCTATGCCATAGTCGAATCCCTCCTGGACTGCCTCTTAAAAATTTCCTTAGAACTGTGTCCTTGCTTGTTAGTTAACCCCCTTCTAACTTCCTGTCCACTTTTTATGAGACCTTTTTCCTTCCTCTAATTTGACTCTGGCAGGAGCTTACCAATCCTTTAACTTTGGAGTTCGTTAGCATTCTAGTCCTTCTCTCACTTCTGTTTGTCCTTTGTGAGTCCTTCAGGACTCTTGGTATACCTACATCTCACGTGCTAGGTTGGAAAGGACTGTAAAGTTTTCCAGTTTCTGTGCACGTTTTCTGTTGAATAACTCCACGCCCTATATTGGTATGGACTGTAATGGTTCACTAGCCAAGTTCAGGTCACTTATCTCATTAAGTCTCCTATTTCTGTCATTGTCATTTTACAGAGAACTAACCTGAGGTGTTGGTAGCCATGCAGTATGGCCAAGAAAACCAGATTTCCAGTTAATTATCTGTCATCCTTTCTAGTACATTGTAATGTACTGTTAATTCAGAACCTATTTTTCCTGCAAGAAGAGGTTGGGAAGGGAGAAGGCATTCTCGTCCAATGCACACGTTCATTTACTCCTTCCTTGCCCAGCCTCCTCAGGATAATTTTCCTTCTTCTTGGCTGTGCCAAAATGAATTTTTCTTCAACTCTCTTGTAATTTCCTAATACTTTCATCCTCTGTGTGAGCTCTGCCTTGGTTGAGCTCTCTCTTTACTCTGCCAGTGTAAGGTGGTGATTAAATGATAATTCTTATTTTCCTGAGTTTTTAATCCCAGTGAAGTGATTACCAACACTTTTGCTGTGGGGTTTAGGAAATTTAGGAAATTACTTCTTAAAGTTATGGATTGTGAGAAATTTTAACTGGCTGAAAGTCTTTTGGTGAGCCTCTACTTTAGGTTGAAGTGTACAAGACTTACAACAGATTGGAGCTAGAGGAGAGGTGAAAAATGTAGAAAAACTCAAATATCCAGGAACTTTTAAAATAAATATATACATGACCATATTATCACACACTGGAACATGTTGTTTCCTAACCCTGACTTGCTAGTTGTTTAATTCTAGCCTTTGAAAATTCAATTTCTTTACATGATTTCTAATACCCAGGTGTCTGTAATCAAGACTTTTGGTGTCTTTAAACTTTCCCTTTTCAATTTAATACTTTATTGATCAGGTAGCTGTCAAAGTTTGGACCTTGTGTTAACTTAGGGAGAGGAAGGGAGTCCTCTTCGTGGAGCGTATATGGAAATCCTATTGATCTGAGCCTCATGTGATTTTGCAGGTGTGCACGTGGCTGCCCATCTGGTAAACGCCCTCAACTTCTCAGTGAACTTCAGCGAGGATTTTGCTGAACTGAACGCAGCAAGATACCGAGATGAGGTGGGTGAGCTCCTTTCACTTGTCGTGAGCCCACTAATGAAGGTCTGTGATTTTCATGGAAAATTTATACCTTGCCGCTCCTTTTGAGTGCTTTTAAAATGCAGTTGTCAAGTTGAGTTTTGTTCCTTTTCAATAGAAAATACAGGTAATTACTATTTCACAGTGTCTCCTGCTGAAAATGGGAGTTCGAGAGTATCTACTTTTATATTCTGCAGCGTTCAGATGGGGGCCACTCAGGCCTGCCTCCTGCCTCCCAGCAGCGTTGTCTGGTTCCCATCCAGTGGAGACTGTCCACAGTGTCCTTACGGGCACAAGTTTGTTTTTGTTTTTTGTTTTTTTTATGTTATTTATTTATTTATTTTGGTTTTTGTTTTTTTAATAAGTCAGATGCTGTTCTTGGGGGTGGGGAAGGGGAAGGGCAGAAAAGCAGGTTGACTCTTTGAGGATCTTGAATCATCTGTTTATTTGACTTAAAAAACTTCACTGAGTTTTAGTGTTCCTCTGTTTTGTTTTGTTTTAATCCTTGATACAGGTGAACTTGAGCTGAGTCCTGTAGCGTGCAATATCTGACTTAGGGTTGCTTTTCTCCAGGGGGTGGCACCCCTGAGATGAAATTGTATGTGCAGGGTGCCGGGGTAGAGCCTAATGAACACACGTTAGCTCTCTTTCGCTCAGGACTTCATCCTGTCCTCAGTCTGCCTTTCCTTCACGCCAAGACTACATCAAAAACTGCTGGGAATGGAGCTGAATCTCCCCGCCCTGTTCCGCTAAGTCTGGCAGGGACTTTCTAAGATTGTTCTCCATCTCCCCTACTCTGTCTTCTCTTCCATGTGTCACCGGAGTTACCGAGATTCATACTGCTATGATTATGTGCCTGATATCCTTCCTGGAATAAAATAGAGAAAACTAACAATGAACACAGAAACAAATCACGAAACCAAAATCGCCAGCAGCCTTTCATAAGTCCTTTGATAAGACTCTAGTATTCTTAAAAACACCAATATGATGTAACTGGTCTGGGTTGGGGTCAGACGTTGATATTTTTTAAAAGTTCACCAGCTAATTGGAGTGAGCACTCAGCATTAAGAGCCACTGAAAACACCAGGTCCTCCAGAAGCTCTTCATACGTAATGATCCAGAACCCAGAACTGGAGACACCACCGTTTCTGTCTCCCACTCCTTCCCCCCTTTCCTCTATCCCCCTCAGCCCACAGGACGTGGACATCTTTGTTTCCTATGTCTGCTGTGGACCTGCCTCTTTATTTTTCCTTCTTTGCTTCTCTCTCTTTTGTTTTTGTCATCTTGGGTCTTTAAGAACTAAAATGGTTCTCTCATTTTAATGTTGTATACTTGGAATATTGTAAAGTATTCCAAAATTTTAATCATAGGTTTTTAGTTATTTTCTTTCATTCTATGAAGGATATGTACCCCAAATAAAATACCTTAAAACCCTCAAGCAAATGAAGTTTGAAAGTGAAAGCTTCTCTTCCAAAAGTAGCCACAGCTAATAACTTTCTGTTCTCTTATATTTTGAGGGGCATTTTATGAAACCTAGTCCTTAGCAGTTTTCTTGTTTCCATAATTACATGGACTGTAGCTTGCTGTATCAGAAAGTATAGATCTATCACTCTCTTCAGCTTAATGTGCGATGGTTTATTTTTAGCCCTTTCCTTATTTACAGATGATTAGGTTGTTTTTGAGTTTCTGTCATGAACCACATTCCAATAAATTAATTTTTTATATGCTTCCGCTAGGCAGATTCCTAGAAGTAGAATTTGGTTTCAAAGCTATGTGCATTTTTAGTTTTGAAGGACATTGCCTTGTTGTCTTTCAAAAAGGCTTCATTAGTTGACACACTTCTACCAAGTTTGTCAGAATGCTTGTATCTGCCCCTCATTTGTTTTTGTTTTTCTTTAATTTTTGCCAGTCTGACAGATGAAAAATAGTAACTCATTGTTTAAATTTTTATTTCCCCTTTCTTTGTTTCCTTCCTTCTTTCTTTCTTTTTTTTCTCCCTCTTCTTTATTTTAATAAATGTTTTTCAGCCCTTAGTAGGCATCAGACAGTGTGCTAGAGGAGGATGAAAACACACACACACACACAGGCATGCACACACACACACACACACACACACACACACTGCATGCATAAACAGGTATAGCCTTCCTTGAGTTGTCTTTGAGAAAGACTGATTTGTGCCACGCACCCTGTTGTCCTTTGCTTTGTGCTCTCTATCTTCTCCAGATTTCTAATGACCCAGCCTCCAGCTCCAGGGTGGCACGTTCTTTTTTTTTTTTTTTTTTAAGATTTTATTTATTTATTCAATAGAGAGAGATCACAAGTAGGCAGAGAGGCAGGCAGAGAGAGAGGAAGGAAGCAGGCTCCCCGCTGAGCAGAGAGCCCGATGTGGGGCTCGATCCCAGGACCCTGAGATCGTGACCTGAGCCGAAGGCAGAGGCTTTAACCCACTGAGCCACCCAGGCGCCCCAGGGTGGCACGTTCTTGATGGCCTAGCTGAATCTGCCTCGTGCTGTCACCTTCGAAACTGTCTCTTACTTTCACGTTCCGTCTCCACTCGTGGGCAGTAGTAACTGTTCTGTCTTCTGAGTTCCCACGGCTATTTGTTCTGGTATCCATATTTCTGGTACTACCACTTTGTTCAGCTGGTCTTGTATTTTCACTAGTTGTTTATATACTAGGTTCCTCTAGGTTACCCTTGAGCTGCATCCTAATGGCAGAGGTAGAAGTCATCTGGCCCCAGTGGGATGAGGAGCTCTTGCTAGGCAGGTGGCCCTTAGAAAGCCACCCTTTCTGAAGGTGGCTTCTGAAATTATTTCATATGAATGGCTTCCCACTTTGGATACGGGCTGGTCTGATTCCAGAGCAATGGAGGCCTAGGAAAGAATTTCCAAAGTTGTGCAATACTACGCACCATTAGGATGAAAAACAAATCCACAGATCTCCTGGGGATTGACCTCAGTTTTCCAGAGATAGAAAGGGAGTTGCCTGAGGTCTATTTCACTGTGAAAGATGTAGTTTAAAGGACAGATTACACTAGCAATATTACTTTTTACAATTCTGAGTAATAGAAACCTATTCTCTGTATTTGAGTATCATCACTATTTTGCATGGTACTTGAAACATTGTAAGTATTCAGTTGGTATTCTTTGCACTGAATTTATAGTGACAACCCTCCCTATATACTTTCTCACTTTTGATTTTCACTGTCTCAACATCTTGTAGGTGTAAAACATTACAGTCAAAGATACTGAGTTTCAAATGGTCAAAGGGTAGGCTTCAGGCCACTGTTAATAGCTTGTAATTACCCATTAAGATGAAAGTCTACATTTTCTGACTTTTATTCAGTGCTCTTTCTATCTCAGAAGGACAGTCTTCTCTGTGTTCTCTTTTTTTAAAGATTTTGTTTATTTGAGAGAGAGTTTGTGCATGAGCAGGGGGAAGGCAGAGGAAGAGGGAGAGGCAGACTCCCCACTGAGTGAGGAACCCATTGTGGAACTGGATGTGGGGCTCAATCCCAGGACCTGAGATCATGACATGAGCTGAAGGCAGACGCTTAACCATTTGAGCCACCCAGGCACCCCTGGGGTAGATATTTTTAATTTTTCAGGTGAGAAACAATTAGGGAATTTCTGAAACTTGCTTGTAAGTGACGGAGGCAGGACACACCCCCCCCCCCAAAATATCCTGGTTCCAGAACCTGTGTTGCATGAAAACATTATGAAACCTGATTGAATTTCTCATTTCCACTGAGAGAATAGTGTCTTAAATGCCTAATGGATCACATACCCAGAAGGTTCTTTGTAGAATTTTACATTGTCAATATTTTGTTTTTCAGTCAATTTTTTTTCCCTTTTTCTCAGGATCCTAGAAAACTTCTCTTCACAACTGGTAAGTTGTTTTTCATTGCTCTTTCTGAAGATTCAGGCAAATCTTTGAGAATAAGCATCATCGAACTACACAGCAATTCAATGTATGTTAAAATATAATGTGGAAAATTTGCAGTCAGAACAACTGTTCTGACTGCAACTTTTCAATGAAAACAGAGGGGCAAGGCAAACAGTGGTGTTCAAATGAATGAAGAGTAAAAGGAAGTAAACGCATTTGCCTTCCATATGCTCTTCCAATAACAGCAGTGCAATGCCATATGGTTATTGAGGACCTACTCTGTGCCCCTGGCTGTGGCAGGTAGTACTGGAGATAATACACATGGAGTAGACTTCTACCCTCAAGGTGCTGGAAGGAAACAGCAAGCACTCTGATTATCAATGGAATTCTTATAACTCAGTAATTTAGTAGGCCATTTGGTGATCTTATAACCTATATAAAAAGAGGAGGAATGAACAGTCATTAAAATCGGTTATTTTTCTTGAAATGTGTTTCCTTTTTCAACTGTAATTTACTTTTCCTTCTCAAGCATATTGTCCATGAAATCTCAGTCTAGACTATTCATTTGTTAAAGCACATGTAAACATCTCAAAATTTTGTCCTGATGTTAGTATAATTCTACTAAAATTCTTCTTTTTCTCAACTCTGCATTTGTAAGGACAAAAGCCAAAAACTGCATTTGGGGGCTTTTTAGCACATTATTTCAGGGATAAGGATGATTAGGTTATTGATAGGGTCTGTCATATAGGTTTGGCTACCATAAACACCCCATTAAGGATCGGGATTGCATATAAGACTGAGGCATGATCTGTCAAATGTATTGTTTTTCTTTTCGATCAGTTTTATGATAAAAATAGCAATAATTCTGGTGTTTTCCCCTTCCCTGTCACAACTATATACTTAGATTTATAAAATATGTTTTTTTCCTGTTTATTTATATATGACGTTTGCCACTTACAAGGTCTTTCATGGTTTCTCTTTAGGAACACAATTTTAGTTTTGCTTACAACTTTGCTCATTGAAAGCATGTTTTTAATTTAAGCTTTAAGAATTGGATGAGAAATAGGAAGGAGAAAAAACAGAAAATAAAACCTTATGTGTGACTCAATATATGTTTTGGTTCATATGAATTCATTTTACAGAAAGAATCAATTTTTTAATATTTTCTTTTTTTATATTCTTTTTAAATATTTTCTTTTTTAATATTACCTTCTATAGCACCAAGTCTGGGTGAAACATTGGGACATGTAAAATGTTTGAAAGTTTAATTTTCAAACAAAGAAAAAGATTTCTTATATGACCAAGACATTACATTAAGAAGCTTAGTATAATGAATACTTGTACAGAAACATGTGACCTCTCCATAGAGCATAAAAACCCATCATCCTTATGCTGTTTCCCATGAATGTGGGATGACGTTCCCATGAATGGTGTTGGACTAACTAGAGATGATACTTAAAAACACAAATTAAAAAAAAAAAAAACAACCCACAAATTTCCTGGCTGCATCCTAGAGAGTCTTTGTGGTGTGACCCAACAGTATGATTCATTAAGCTTCCCATGTACCCTAGGAGTCCCCGTTTCACCCTTATTGGATATCCCATAATTCCCTTCTTGCAACACCTAACTTTTGTCTACTCTCTTACTTGATTCTCTCTTTCTCTCTTTTTAAACCCAGTCCACTTCTACTCCTCCTTTGAGTCTCAGCAGACATGCCCCATCACACACACATTCGTCCCTGATTCCAGTAGGCAGAGCTGGTCTGTTTTGTTGGCCTTGGTTCCTTCCTAAAGATACATAGTAAAGTGCTATGTTGTAGAATAATTTCTTTCCTTACAAGTATAATCTTTTCCACTGGAAAGTAAGCTTCTCAGGTGTGAGGTACAGCTCCCTGTAGGGCATGCAGGGTCCCAGGTACATATTTTTTGGTGGAGTTTCTTTCGATACAAACAACTGGAATTCATCCCAAATCAACATGTCAGCCTCATTTTAGTGTCTCAGTCTACATCATTTCATGAAAGACATTGTGTGCTAGCCAGAGTGAGCCATCCACTTCTCAGCTTGAAACCCAGCCTGGAACCCCTAACTATGAGTCTAGAGCTTTGAGGGCATCTGATTGACCCTACCGAGTAGTAGGTAAGAGAACAAAGCAGAATCAAAGGATGTCAAGGGATAAGAGACCATTTTCTACAAATAGACTTGACCTAGTTTTATATTACTAATACATCTATGACTAATACTGTTTCATAGCTATCTTTTTTTTTTTTTTAAGATTTCATTTATTTATTTGACAGACGGAGATCACAAGTAGGCAGAGAGGCAGGCAGAGAGAGGGGAGGGAAGCAGGCTCTCTGCTGAGCAGAGAGCCCAATGCGGGGCTCGATCCAAGGACTCTGGGATCATGACCTGAGCCGAAGGCAGAGGCCTAACCCACTGAGCCACCCAGGCGCTCTCATAGCTATCTTTGAACATCGTTAGGCCTAGGCAAAACCACATTTCTGACAGAGGAAAGCATGCATGTTTTTAGATGTTCTAGTGATAATGACTATTTTTTATTAGTTAATATGTTTCTTGGATTTTCATTTGTTTAATGTTACATAGAGTCTTCTCTCTCTCTCTGTCCTTAAATATTTTTCAACATAATCTACAACTGAGAAATTAAGATTGTTTCATAGAAACTAAAGCCTGTGGCAGTTCAAGTCACATAAAATATGGTAGTTAGGTCACTCAATAAGAAATGTTAAAAAACAGTCCAATTAAGAATTTATAAAATAAAAAAAGGAATTTATAAAGTAAAACAAATTTAAAAGATTGGATTGTTCAAATATGCATTTCAAAACATTTGCTACATTATTTCCAAATTTGGTAGAAGCTTGTATGATGAGAATAAAATGCACAGTATCCAATTTCAATTAGAGAAACCCTCATAAACAAATAGAATTGTGTTTCCAGTTACATTAGAAACAACAGGATAATGAATACAAGATGGTATATTTCTGACCACATCTGGGTATGGATGAAAATGATCTCTCAGTTTCATCTAGAAATGGCAGTACACTGCAGTCATTCATTTTAAAGGCAACTAAATAACAAATGTAATATGCATAGATAAAAAGTAATAAGAATAAACCTACAAGCATGTCTTTTCGTAAGGAAACAAGTATAGTTTTTGCTTCATACTTTGAATGATTCAAATAGAGAGTGTACTTCATTTTGGCAAGTGACTTTGCCCAGTAAGCTTTGACTAGCTTAGTCATTTCCAACCTGTTTTTCCTGACTCCTGAAATGTATGTAGTAATAGAGGCTAATATGTTGGGTCTTAGCTGAGCTGTCCTTGAAAACTAGGTTAGGGTGCCTTTTGATGTACCTGGAAAACACTCAAGCTTGGCTCTCTTTTAGCACTTAATGCCCTAGGTTGCATTTGTCTGCTTATCCTGTCTCCCACACTGGACAGGGATTTCTTTTAGAGCAGCGTTCATTTTTTTTTTTTTTTTCTCACTTAACAGTAGACTACAAATGTCCAGAAACTATTCACTGAAAATAAAAGCCATTTGTTTAACTCTCCTACTTGATACATAGATCTCCTTTACAGTATCCAGATAATCAGTTAGCTAGCTTCTATTCATTTGATTCCAGTGACAGAAAATCATAGCTTCTTAAAGTACTCCTTTTTTTGGTGGGTGGGGGGGACCTTTGTAATTGTAATAAATTTTTTAGGATTTTATTTATTTATTTAAGAGAGAGTTTGAGCAGGGGCAGGGGTAGAGAGAGAAGTAGACTCTCCCCTGAGTACAGAGCCTGTTATGGGGCTTAATCTCATGCTTAACTGAGTTGAAATCAAGAGTTGGATGATTAATCGACTGAGCCACCCAGGCGCCCCTAATTTGTTCTCTTCATTTTTAATTTTAAGTAACTTATCTTTATTGATCTGGTCTGTTACTTTGTAAATTACAAACTTTGGTCTTTTTATACGTCTGGGAGCTAGAAAGGAAACATGAATCCTTTAGATAAAAAAGATAACTTCATAAATCTGAAAGCATTGAATTGATTCTCCTAAGTTTACAGATGAGATCCAATGAGATTGGGGTTTGTCCTAAGGGACAGTAATAGGACTGTTTAATCCCAGAATGGGTATCTCATTGGCTAAGCTGTCTGCTTCATCTTCAGATGACTGATGCCAACTATTTTATTACCCACCCCCCAGATCCTTCCAATACATTTTCCATGTTCTGCTCTTAAAAGGATTTCTCTAGTTAAATGTTTGAGGAAAGATCTGTTCAAATTTAAACTGGTTTATTGGTACTAGTACTTGCCAGAGACTTTAATTTACTAATGTGTCCTGTGACTCTTCAAGGAATAGTTAATACACTTTTGAGTAATAGAAACTAATATCTCTAGAAACTAATGTTCAAATAATATACTTTAGAAATTATGCCTCTACACTAAACATGCTGTTTTTTCAGGTGTCCTCATGAAATGACTTGTAGACATTCCATAACTAATCTTGACATATTTAGAACCACATGGGAAACCTTGTGGGCAGACCCAGTAGACCTTAATGAAGCCCCAAGACAGTTATCGGAAAAGCCTCTCCAGCCACACATTTCACATCATGGAGCCATCTGGGATTCTATCATTTATTTATTCATTAGGTCAAATAAGGGTTTTTTGTTTTGTTTTGTTTTGTTTTAATTACTTAAAGCAGAGAGAAAGACCTCCTCTTTTTTTCTTCTTCAAATGTATTGAGTTATAATTGAAGTACATGAAATTATTCATATGTAAATTATGTTATTCAATTGGTTTTGACATATGTATACACTTAATGAAATCAAGACCAAAATCAAGATGAAAAATATATCTATCATTCCAAAAAGTTTTTTGTGCCTTTATAATGCATTCTGCCCTTTACTCCTCTTAGTAACTAATCTGCTTCCTATCACTGGAGAATAGTTTGGATATTCTAGAATACTATATAAAAGGTATCACAGAGTTTATACTCTTGGGATTTTTTTGAGGGGGAGAGTGTCTGGCTTTTTTCACTCAGTGGAATAATTTTGTGATTCATGTATGTTGTGTATAGTTCATTTTTTTTAGCTGCTGATTAATTTTCCAGATACAGATATTACCACAATTGTCTATCCATTCATTTGCTGATGGAAATTCGAGTTGTCTACAGGCCTTAACTGTTAAAAGTAAAGTGGCTATGAATATTTTTGAACAAATTTTTACGTAGATATATGTTTGTGTTTTGGGGAAATACTTGGGAATAAAAAGGCTGGGACATTTTATAGGCGTGTTGTTCTTTGTAAACAGCATTTCTCTGTATTATTAGTCTTTTAGTGTGAACTAGTACAGTCATCTTGTTCTTCTCTTATCCCTAGGAAGTTAGTACTCACCTGGGGCAATGGGAAAGATGAGGAGAAGGGAGTGCCCTGGGAAAGAAGTGTGGAGAAGAGATGATTTGGTTTAAGCATATCAGGAAATAGAAGTCTTGTTAGGCTTCCAAATCTGTACATTGGAAAGACTGAGGAAGAAAGAGAATCCAACTATTAAGTATACAAAAACGAATTCCTTAATTTCTCATGTGGCTCTTTACAAGTAGAAACTTGTTTCCACTGTACTGAGATTTCTAATGTTATTTTGCAGTGTTTCTAAACTGTTGGGATTCTAATGAAGCATACCTATGGTGCTCTTTTGTTGTTCCCAGCTTGTCTGCTTCTGCTAGTGGCTTGTAGTTCATGATGGCCCTTCTGTTTCCTAGGTGGTTCTTTGGCAAGGAGAGAAGTTGGGTGACGCCTGTGCTTTTGGAGATACAATTGTTTCAGTAGCTTTCCATATAGATTTAAGATGGATTCTCTTAGCTCTGGGTTATTTGGGACTTACTATTGCTTGTATGATTGTAAATAAGTAAATAATGTAACTTATCGACAGGATATTTTATTTGGTAGGAATAAGATAATAAGAAATGAGACTATTGTGATTTTAGTTCTTTTTGATAAAGCATATCAACTATTCATTTAGGTTATGCTATATGCGCTAACATTGGATTTTTAGCCACCTATCACATCACCATTAAGTTTGAAAACCAACAGGTTTACACAGTTTTTTCTTTGTTAAAAAATGGTATTATATAATATCAGAAGCACTGATTACAGCATATTTTCCATACTAAAGAAACATCAGCACTCTAATTTTTTTTTTCCTTGAGATCTACTATTGTTTTATTCTACACTTAGAATTGTGGTTTTTAGAAAGCTTTAGGTTTTGTTTATTTTTTCTTTAAAATTATTCATTCTAGATAGTAAAGCATAAGAGAAATTATTTGAATTGAAACTGAAGCAGATACTGGTTCCATAAAAGGGAAGGGAGGTGCTGAGAGAGTAAGGGAGTTTTAGTATTGTGGTGGAGGAAAAAAAAACAACGCAGTAAATGGTGTTCCATGTCAACCCAGCCCTGTTGTGTATTTTTCCCTCCTTTAAAACAATTTTATTAATCTATAATTAGGATCTAATAAATTGTATCTATTTAATGCATACTCTCATAAGTTTTGACTCTTGCATATATCCATGAAACCATCATCACTATCAATATAATGAACATATCTTAACACTCCGTCTTTTACATTTCTTCATGTCTTTGGAAGTTTTTCCCTCCTGCCCCTCTTTGCTTCCCCATTAAACATATATTTAATTTCTGTCTGTTGTTTTCTTTTCCTTTCCTTTCCTTTTCTTTTCTTTTCTTTTCTTTTCTTTTCTTTTCTTTTCTTTTCTTTTCTTTTCTTTTTTCAGTGTTCCAAAACTGTCTGTTGTCTTCATCACTGACATTCGATATAGTATGTGCATTTGGTAGAACGTGTCCTAAGTATGTACACATTCACCATTCTGAGTGGGATACTTGAAAATACTAAGGTGGACTCTTCTGTTAAAGGTAGAAAGGCTGCTTTGTCTTAAGTACCTTGAAACTGTGCTAATTTTAAAAAGCTTTTTTGGAGAGGGAACATACAAGGAGATAGGCGATTTGAATTGGGCTTCCCACAGAGCAGCATGGTAATTTGGATTTTAAAGTAATAATTTTTCTACTTTTTTCTCAGTATGGTTTAAGCTGAAATGTCCTTATATCCATTTTTTATAGTTCCTGGGCTGACAGGGGTCGGCATGGTGTTGGTGCTCTTCCTAATGATTACAGCTTCTACATACGCAATACGGTGAGTGTCAGAGTCATTATTTCAATGTTTACTGGCCAGAGTATTTAGATTTTCCTCAGATTATCTTCACTTTCATATGTAAAAAAAGGCTTGATTAACTGGAATGCTTAGCCAATGCAATCAACATTCTGGCCAATGGACTATTTTGAATAACTAAGAGTGAAGTAGAAACATTTCTATGTATCATTTCCTGTTTTTGAAAATTCTCATTGTTTGAGTCAAATATTCTGTGTTGGTAAGGAAACATATGGAAACTTTTGGATGACTAAGGAAATTTGAGTTCCTCCATCTGAAGGATAGTGTATCTCTATGAGACATGAGATTGAATTCAACATGTATCAGAGGAATATATCACAATTATTTTGTAACTCATTTCCTGGTATGAGTTTGTTTTACAGCAATTTAATGTGGTATTCTAAATGAAGCTTTGGAAACATGGTTAGTTGACATCTGTTAAAATAATCAGAAATATCTGCATGCATATTTATTCATCTAGTTACGTATTTATTCATCTAGACTTTGAGCAACTGCAGGCATACATTTTCATGAGCACTTTCACATGTTCCTTCTGATAGATATATTCTGTATTTCAGACTATTTTACAGCATCTTATGTTTCTGGTCAAACTTTTTGTTTAAGAAAGCAAAAAGAAGAGATAATACGTAATATTCAAGAATCCCCAATCATTCTCCTTGCTGAGATGTGAAATTTAATGGAAACACACACACTTGCACGCATATACACACTTTAAAAATAATGGTTCGATAGAGTATTTTTTAAAAAGATTTTCTATATTTGTATTTATTTATATATTTTAGAGAGACAAAGAGAGGGCACACATGTGATCAGGCTGGTTGCGGGGTACAGAGGGAGAGAAAGAGAGAGAATCTCAAGGAGACTCTGTACTAAGTGCAGAGTTGGACACAGGGCTCGATCTCATGACTGAGATCATGACCTGAGCTGAAATCAAGAGTCTGATGCTTAACTGACTGAGCCACCCAGGTGCCCCAACCCAACAGAGTATTAAAATGAGTCTATCCTTGCACTTCTGAACCCATCTGTATTCATATCTACATGCAATAAAATGTTACAAATTAACACACCACTCAGAGATTAGCACTATGAACTTTCATAGGAATTAAAAATCACCTTACAAGAAGGCAAATCAAATCTCTAACATCAGTGTATGAGAGTGCCAATTTTGTGGGGAGAAATTTTCTTTTAGTTAGGTAAAGCATTCATTTAAAAAATTTCGTTTAGGTATTCTTGAAGGAAAATTAGGGCATCTGACATTTATTTGCAAGATTGAAGATATTTGGGTGTTCTACATCTAGAAGAAAAAATCTGTAATTAAGAGATAGTTTCATAAAATGGAATATAAAGATTAGCTTCTAGTTTCAACTGAGCCATGACATTTGTGGTCGTAATAATTCAATGAATGTTTATTAATCTTTAGTTTTTCATTGCTTTCTTTTTAAAAAAGATTTATATATTTATTTATTTTAGAGAGGGAGAGAGTGCACTCATTTGTGAGTAGGGGGAGGGACAGAAGAAGAGGGAGAGAATCCCAAGCAGACTCCACCAGACAGCAGAGCCCAAGTTGGGGCTCATTTGCAGAACTGTGAGATAATGATCTGAGCTAAAATCAAGAGTAAGCTGCTTACCAAAAAAAAAAAAAAAAAAAAAAAAAAAAAAAAGTAAGCTGCTTAACAGACTGTGCCGGCCAGGTGCCCCATTTTTCATTTCTTTAAAAGATACTATAAAATCATCTCTACTTTTTCCAAACTTTATTGGGGGAATCATGGAATTTTTTTTTAAAGATTTATTTATTTTAGAGTGATAGAGATGGAGGGAAAGGGAGGGGCTGAGGCAGAGGGAGAGAAAAATCCTCTGCCCACTGGTGCAGAACCTGATGTGGGGCTTGATCTCACAACCCTGAGATTATGACCCGAGCAGAAATCAAGAGTTGGATGCTTTAAATGACTGAGCCACCCATGCGTTCCTGGGGGGAGTCATGGAATCCCCAGGGATTCCCTGGATCATGGAGATAATCTTCTTCTACCTTTTGTCTTTACCAGTGAGGAAATAAAACATTAGAGAAATGGAGTGAACAAATGGCCCCTCTGTTTGAGTAGTTGAATATAGTCTAGTAATTCACCAGTGGTCCATTAGTGCTCAATATTTTAAAATAAGTTAATAGGGGCACCTGGGTGGCTCAGTGGGTTAAAAGCCTCTGCCTTAGGCTCAGGTCATGATCCCAGGGTCCTGGAATCGAGCCCCACATCGGGCTCTCTGCTCGGCAGGGAGCCTGCTTCCCCCCTCTCTCTGCCTGCCTCTCTGCATACTTGTGATCTCTGTCAAATAAATAAATAAAATCTTAAAAAAAAAGTTAATATATTTTTAATAACAGGTGATAGGAATACAAACACATTTTCATCTCAATAGACTTTTTAAAAGTGGTGATTAAATCTGAACTCTAGTTCTGAATTAGAATACGTAGAATAAACTAGAAATTAATTTCCTTTATAGAATTAAAAAAATATAAAAGCCAGAACTGAAATCATACTTACCAAAGAAACATAAGATACATTCCTAAGAAAATTATGGAAAAACCTAAGTGGTATTTTTTAATTCTACCATTATTTATATATGATAAGAAGTGAAACAATTTTAATTATTAGAAAGGGAATCATTAGAAAGAATGCAACAAGTCATCATTATTTCCCATTATTCCCAATGGAATAATATATATATGTAAAATCGTCTAGCCAGAAAATCCAAAAGAACTATGGGAAAAAGAATAGTATTATACCAAATTAATTAAAGATTTGGAATAGGTAAATGAACACAAAAACAAATACTAAAAATTGCTTTTATGTAACAGCTACTATCAGTTTGGAAATTGAATAAAATAAAAAGGTACCACTCACAATTGCAACAAAAACAAAGAACATCTGGAAATAAGTTTAATAAGCAACTATTGAGAGGCACCTGGGTGGTTTAGTCAGTTAAAGCATTTGCCTTCAGCTTGGGTCATGATCTCAGGGTCATGCTTCTCAGGGAACCTGCTTCTCCCTCTCTCCTGCCCCTGCTCATGCTCTCTCTCACTCCCTCTCTCAAATAAATAAATAAATAAATGAAATCTTAAAAAAAAAGAAAAACTATTGAAAGCTATATAAAAAAACACAGACCTTCACTGAGAGACATAAGTAGAGATTTGAATAAAGACTGTGTTTATTCCATAACTCCATGAAGATGGAGTTCTTCCTCGGTCATTTTATAGGTTGTTGCAATTCCAATCAAAATCCAAGATAGATTATTTTGTTTGTTTTTGAACTTAGCAAAACAGTTCTAAAGTTCATCTGAGGGAGCATCCAAGTACATGTTCCAGAGAGGAGTAAAAGGGGGAGTGTGGCTTACTAAACATTAGCATGATTAGGCTTCTTCAGTAACTTAAAACAGAAAAGGACTTAATTGCAAAAATGACCAAGGAATTGAATCTAATGACAGAGTTCATAGAAAGCTCTGGAAGGGACTTTGCTATATATATGAAGCTGTTGAATAAAAAAGATGCCATAACAAAGTTATGAGGAAAGTAAATTTGTATGAATGAAATTCTAGTAAGTTAGAGGTAACTGTAAAAAAAAATTATGCCATTAAAAATTTAGAAGAAACTTTGCCCAATAATAAATTATTGTAATTATATGGAACTAGTAAAAACTTAAATTTTAAATAGTTTACATACGACAATTTAGAAAATGTAGAAATGGATGATTATCATGAAGAGATAAATCACAGAAGAATTAAAAGCAAGTAGCACACAAAGGAAATAATACCCAATTCCACTTAATACAAAATAATGGAAACATATGAAGTGGAGTCTGGGCTTGAGAAACAGGCTCTCCTACTCTATAGTGCGGTTTATAATTGATACATGTCTTCAGAGAGCAATGGGCAATGTGTATCAAAAACAAAATGTGTGTCCTTTGACGTAGTATTTCCACTTCTAGGAATTTAGGTTCAAAAAGAAATCAGATATGTGCAAAAAAGACATACGTTACGAGGATGATAATGATTTTGTTAGCAAGATAGCAAAAGCTGTGGATAAAGTAAATTCCAGTCAATTGGATACTACTTAAATCAGGGTTTCTAAGAGGGTCTAGGGGTTGTAACAGAATCTTCTGAGAAGCTTTTACCAATTTCTGCCCTCCACCTCCAAGATTCTGCTATGAATATCCACCCAGACATATGAAATGAAGTAACTGTTAAGTCTTTCTACTTTTCTCAAAAATTTCATAGATGGTGCTTATCATACCCTTTCCTTTTCAGGCTCTTGGTTCTCCCCCAGGCCAGTAACATCAAAGTGTTATTTTTGACATATATGCTGTTCAGGAAAAGAATAGAAAACTTTAATGAGCATTTATTTAATTTCTCCCAATTTACCTTTCCTTTGGACTACTCCCATAGTGTGTATTGGGATAAGAGCATTATTTGTTTTAGATATCATTTGGAAATTGAGCATAGTGATCAAAAGGACAGTAAAGATGCATATTAGCATTCTATTACTTACTCCTCAATCTTACATCATCATAACTTTAAATATTTTATTTTAATTCCTTCCATGTATCTTTATTTGAAATACAAAGAACCTTCAGAATTATAAAGTGTTATTTATAATTTTGTCAGTTCTCTCTGCATGATGTGTTAATACCTTGATACTAGTAGATGAATCTGAGATAACTCTTATTTTAACTTTCTTCAATTGTGACATGTATCTGAAATGATGGAATGTAAAGTAGCATTGAAATGAAGTTATTTGCTTTTTCAGAGTTTCCAACTATGACATCTTCTGGTATACCCATAATCTCTTCTTTGTCTTCTACATGCTGCTGATGTTACATGTTTCAGGGTAAGTTTAAAAAATATTTTTAAATATTTTTGAAAACATGTATACCTAAAAATGGGGTAATGAAAGATTATAGGAATTTTCATAGGAAGGGGTAAAATTATTTGGTTACTCGGAATTGAGAATTGGGGTAATGAAAGATTATAGGAATTTTCATAGGAAGTGGTAAAATTATTTGGTTACTCGGAATTGAGAGTAGTCTCAAGAATGAAGATAGTTCTACTTTTAGCATAGCATATTTTAATGAAAGTAGTATAAAAATGTATTAAAACTGAAAGAATTGGGGCATCTCGGTGGCTCAGTCAGTTAGGCATCTGCTTTCAGCTTGGGTCATGATTCAGGCTCTTGGGCTTGGACCCACATCTGGCTCTCTGTTCAGTGGGAAGCCTGCTTTTCCCTCTTCTGTTCCCCCTGCTTGTGCTTTCGCTCCATGTCAAATAAATAATTAAAATTTAAAAAAAAAAAGAGTTACTTGTCCCACAGTATTGCAGGTTTCTTTTTACGAGATGTATTTATTAGAGAGAGAGAGAGAGTGTGAACAGGCGGAGGGGCAGAGAGAGAGGGAGAAAGAGACAGAAGCAGACTCCTCACTGAAGATGAAGCCCAGTGTGGGGTTTGATCCCAGTACCTTGAGACCATGACCTGAGCTGAAATCTAGAGTCAGACACTTAACCAGCTGAGCCACTCAGGTGCCCCCACAGTATTGCAATTTTTATAAATTGCAGTCCTCTATAGTTATATCCTTTTTTTTTTTTTTTTTTCCTTTTTGGAGAGAGAAGTAGAGGGAGATGGGGGAAGTGGCAGAGGGAGAGAGAGAATCTTGAGCAGACTCCATGCCCATCATGGAGCCAGTCACTGAGCATGATATCACAATTCTGAGATCATAGGGACGCCTGGGTGGCTCAGTTGGTTAAGCGGCTGCCTTCGGCTCAGGTCATGATCCCAGCGTCCTGGGATCGAGTCCCACATCAGGCTCCTTGCTCAGCAGGGAGCCTGCTTCTCCCTCTGCCTCTGCCTGCCACTCTGTCTGCCTGTGCTCGCTCGCTCTCTCTCCCTCTCTCTCTCTCTGACAAATAAAATATTTAAAAAAAAAAAAAAATTAAAAAAAACAATTCTGAGATCATGACCTGAGCCACAATGAAGAGCTGGACAGTAAACTGACAGAGCCACCCAGGGGCTGCTCTATGGTTATGTTATACTCTGATAATCTCTAAGAGAAAGTTAGTAAGAAGAGAAGACTTTAAGAAAGTATTTTAGTTTTTGTATTTTTAGGAATTCCTTATGTCTTGCTGCTGCAGAATTTATAGCAATGGAGTTACCAGTTTTTAGTTTAAAAAGGCCTAGCAGTCCACAGCAACATTTTTCTAGATATGTCTCCTGAGGGAAGGGAAATAAAAGCAAAGTAAACTATTGGGACTACATCAAAATCAAAAACTTCTGCACAGTAAAGGAAACAATTAACAAAACTAAAAGGCAACCACTGAATGGGAGAAGACACTTGCAAATGATTTACCTGATAAAGGTTTAGTATCCAGAATAAACAAAGAACTGATATAAGTCAATACCCCAAAACCAAATAATCCAATTAAAAAATGGGCAGAAGACATGAACGCGTGCCTGAGTCGCTCAGTTGGTTAAGCTTCTGGCTCTTGATTTTGGCTTAGGTCATGATGTCAAGCCCCACATGAGGCTCCACATTCAGTGGGGAGTCTGCTTGAGATTCTCTCTCTCCCTTGCCCTCTTCTCCTCCTCCCGCTCATGGGCACACACTCTCTCTAGAAAATGAATAAATCTTTAAAATATCAGCAGTAGACATCAACAGATATTTCTCTAAAGAAGACATCCAGATGGCCAGCAGACATAGGAAAAGATGCACAACATCACTTATCATCAGGGAAATACAAATCAAAACTACAATGAGATATCACCCCGCACCTCAGGCTAAAATAAAACACACAAGCAACAACATGTGTTGACAGGGATGTGGAGATATCGAAACCCCTCCCCCCCTTGCACTGTTGGTGGGCCTGAATACTGGTGCAGCCACTGTGGAAAACAATATGGAGTTTCCTCAAAAAGTTAAAAATAGAACTACCCTATGATCTACCAGTCACACCACTGGGTATTTGCACAAAGAATACAAAAACACTAAATCAAAGATACATGTACCCTTGTGTTAATAGCAGCATTATTTACAATAGCCCAACTATGGAAGCAGCTCATGTGTCCACCCATTGATGACTGGATGAAGAAGATGTAGTATATATATATATATATATATATATATATATATATATACACACTGAAATATTATTCACCCATAAAAAAGAATGAATTCTTGCCATTTGCAACTATGGATGGATATAGAAAGTATAATGCAAAGTGAACTAAGTCTGCCAAAGAAAGACAAATACCATATAATCTCACTCCTCTGTGGAATTTAAGAAACAAAACAAAAAAGCAAAAGAAAAAAAGAAAGAAAGGCACAAACCAAAAAACAGACTCTTAACTATAGAAAACAAACTGATGGTTACCAGAGGGGAAGTGGGTGGGGGGATGGGTGAAATAGGTGATTAAATAGGGATTAAAGAGTACACTTATCAGGATGAACACTGACTATTGCTTTTTTTTTAAAAAATTTCAAGTTTTTATTTAAATTCTAGTTAGCATATATGGTAAAATTTGTTTCAGGTATAGTATTTAGTAATTCATCACTTACATATAACCCAGTGCTCTTCACAAGTGCCCTCAATACTCACCACCCATCTAGCTCATTCCCTGCCCTCTCCTTCTATCAGCGCTTAGTTTGTTCTCTATAGTTAAGAGTCTCTTTTGGTTTGCTTTCCCCGCCCACCTTTTTTACCTTCCCCTGTGTTCATGTTCTGTTTCGTGTTATATATTTATACACACACACACACACACACCCCATATCTTCTTTATCCAGTGATCAGTTGATGGACAGTTGGGCTCTTTCCATAGTTGGGCTGTTGTTGATAATGCTGCTATAAACATTGGAACACTGATTAATGATTAGAATTATTGAATCACTGAAACTAATGTAACACTGTATGTTAACTATACTGGAATTAAAATATAAAACTTAATAAAAACAAATAAATAAAAATAAAAACAAAACAAAAAGGCCTGGCTGCAATAATACTTACAGAGAAAGCCAAACGTTTACAATGACCAAAGACAAGGATGTGTCAAAAACATCAGATCACAAAGGGAAAAAAGAGCATATCCTAAGATTGTTACAAAGAATATACTCCAAATATTCTTCTTTTTTTTTTTTTTAAACAGAGGAGTTCCTTTTTTTAAAAAAATATTTTATTTATTTATTTGACAGAAAGCTAGAGAGAGAGCATAAGTAGGCAGAGTGACAAGCAGAGGGAAAGGGAGAAGCAGACTCTCCGCTGAGCAGGGAGCCTGACATGGGGCTTGAGCCTAGGATCCTGGGATCATGACCTGAGCTGAAGGCAGCCACTTAACTGACTGAGCCACCCAGGTGCCCTCTACCCCAAATGTCCTGAAAACTGTGTCAACCGCAGCAGTTTACTCAATGGTATAGTGTTTAAAATAATCCATTAGCTTAGAGGAATGAAATAATATAGGTACATAATATGTATGTATATAATGTATGTACATAATATGTATCTCTGTGATCACCAGAGTGGACTGTGGTTTCGTCTTGAGACTCACACTAATATGACACAATAGGCCATCGTCTAACTTCAGGTTTGCTTGACTGAGTAGAGTAATAGAGGATAGGAAATGTAGAAAGTCAATAGGATAATGTCGGGTCCTTCTTCTTTGGGGATCCCTCTGGTTGGTTAGAAATCGTTTCCCACTTCTTCTCCCTCGCCCCCCAACTTAGTTTCAAGATGAATAAGCCACATAGGTAGGCATGGACTACCTTGCCTTGCATAAGGCTCAAGCTCCACAGAAACCAGTATCTTGGTAGCAGCCCCAGTCTCCTCAAGGGACACCCTCCGTTGTGAGAACACACCTCACACAGTAAACTGAGGTCTGTGAGTCCTGAATGATTTTATAGTTCACTCATAGACCTCCTGGTCCAGATGCATTCCACCAATAATAAACAATGTTGCCTGGAAACACAGCTGGCATTCCCCATTTATCATAGCCCAAAATGTTTCCAAGGAGACAGTGTTTGGAGAAAGGTTCAGATCTGCTGTTAATCCTTTCCTCAGAATGTTTTCTAACATACTTTGTCTGTACAGTAGGTCACATACATAAATTATGTATTTATTTCAGGGTGCATGTTTAAAATGTTTTTTTTTTTTTTCCCCTCTGATTTTGGAGACCACTGTTTTAGAGAGCAGTATTATATGGGTCACTCTTATATGTCCTCATGGCTCTTATATGTTCTTATATGGCTCAATTTATTCTGTACTGGGTTCCAGAACATACAGTTGTAGAGCATCAGAAACATGGTCTCACATGATTGTCCTGGCTTCTGGTTAGTCATTCCTGCCACACACAGAAGAGGGCCATGGTCTGAGGAAGCTCTGGGTTCTATTCTTTTCCTTTTGCAGGGATAATATGTTCTATGGAATATTAGGACACCAAGAAAGCTCTCAGTACAAATTTGGTTTATACTCTGTTATTTAAATGGCTTGTTTGGCTGTCAGGGCTATTATCATAAAATGCACTATGAGTAAGCAGATGCTACTAATGTTAACTGTAATTTAAAATAATTACATAATACTTACTATATGCCAAGGATAAATTCAAAATAATTTAGATGCTTTATGTTTTCAGGGATCACAGTTTTAAAAGGATAAAATAATATTGTTAAATCCCCTTTACGCGTCAGAAAACTGAAGTTTAGGGAGAGTAAGTAACTTGCTAAAGTTTACTTAACTGATGGATCCTGGATTCAGATTCGGCCATTCTGACTCAAAAACTCATTAATTTTTTTTATTACTAGGTTTTGTGTTTTTGGAGAGCTCTGTACTGAGAACTGGGTGTTAAGAATTTTTTTAAAGGTTAATATCTTGTTTTATCTGGGATTGTGGTCTCTCTCATCTATCTGTAACAGATGAGAGAAAAATGCAGTCATTTGTTAGTATAATTCATTATTCATTCTTTTGCCTTTATGTCGTACTAAGTTAAAACTGAAAATATCTGTTTCTTTGTAATTCAAAATAGAGTCAATTTTTTAAAAAAGGTTCAGGAGTTCAAACAGATTTCTTAAGTTTAAAGAGGCTTGTATTGAGAGTTCTCTCTTCATTTTTTGGATAAAAGAAGGCATATTTAAATTATGACTTTACTTTTGTAAAACAAGGCTCATAAACAGAAAGTGACTTTAACTTATGCAACGAAATAACAAAAGGCATCTGCAGAGTGAATTATATATAATCAATTTCTTAAACTAACTTGTTATAAACTATTAGTAAAAAAACCTCTTCTAATACTGAAATCAGTGTCATGCAACAAATATATAATTCTATAAGGATTCTATAGTATACATTTTCATGAAATTAAGTTTTTATTGAACTATATTTGATAAAATTATATATACTGTATATTGCAAAGTAATATATTTTAAGTATACACTGTGATAAAATACATATGTGTTGTGAAATTGTTATCCCAACCAAATGAATTAACATATCCAACACTTTACAGTTACCTCCCCTGCCCATGAGGATGCTTCAGATCTACTCTCTTAGGAAATCTTAAGTATATAGTATGCTATTATTAACTATAGTTATCATGCTATAGTTAATAATACTTAGAATTTTCCATCTTGTAACTTCAGATCCTCAGAACTTTTCCATCTTATAACTAAAGTTTTATAAACCTGCGAAGTTAAATTTTGAATAAAGCCACATACATTATACTCCTGGTATGGGAAAGCTTACTGCTGGTAAAAACTTACAGCTTTTTCAAAATTGAGTATTTCTCAAAAAAAATTTTTTATTGCTAAAGGATCTAAGTAAATCTATTGAAATTATTATCATTTGTGCCAATGTTGAGAACATAGATTATCTTTGCTTTATGAAATACCTTGATAATTTCATTCTCTAGCTTTTGGTCATATAAGGAAATAAAGTGCTGTTATTCAAAATAAGTTTCTTGGATTTATATTGAGATTTCTATTAAAGGGTGTACTTTATGTAGGGACAGGAAATCAGATTTTCTGGGCATTTACTCTTTCCATCAGTGTGCTATAAGTACAGTAATGAGGTATAGTGGAACAATATAATATATGATCTTTAGTCTCCCAGCATTGGTAATTAGTTTAGAATTAAAACATCAGTTGAAAGAGCTAGAGAGAATTTTAGACTGAATATTTTCCATGTATAAACATTTTCTTTTCAAGAATTCTGGTAGTTCAGAATTAAAGAGGCAATGTAGACTGGGAATTTAAGAAAATTTTAGGCTTCAAGGATGCAATGATTAGAGATTGTTGGCTAGCTTCTCCGCCTAAGCAGACTTTTGCAGTAGGAGGAGTAGTGATTTTTGAAGGTCAGTTTTGTTTTCACAGAATCTCAAATTTTGAAGGAAGCTTAAAGGATATCTTGAGTAAGATGCCTTGAGTCTCCCATACAAACTAAGTAAATATGTAATTCTGAGAAGCCAATTCTGTCTTTAGGAAACTCTAATTTTCACAAAGTTCTTTCCCTTTAGAGACAGAATTTATTTTACTTTAATTTAAATCGGGGACTTCAGTGGCTGTGACTAAATCTCCTTCAAATTCTGCTCATCTGTTCCTTGCTTGATAATCATCTCAGATCACCTCATTATTCCAAACTTTAAAAAAAAATATATGTTAACAGTGAATATTCATTGAGTGCTTACCTTATACCTTACTAAAGTTTGATCTCATTCAATCCTCCCAACAACCCTGATAAAATCTGCTGCTGTTGCTGTTGTGGTTGTTGTGATGATGATGATGGTGATCATTATTCTCATTGTCCAGGTGACAGAGCAGGGGTAGTGGCAGGTGAACTAACTTGTTAAAAGTCATGGGTAGTTAGTAAAAGAGTTTGGGTTTGAACCCAGGGATCAGATTCCTGGGCCCACACTCCTCACCACCAACTTAGGCTGGCTGCTGTTTGGTATGCTTCCCTTGGATCCCTTTAAAAAGTGGAAACCACACTACATGCAGTGCTCTGGGTGTATTTGATATGACATTGGCAACATGGAAAATTTATCTTTTTTGCTCCAAATATTGCAGCCATTATTTAGGACCTGGTAGTCTTATTCCATAATTACCCGTCCCTTATCTTAACCTAATTTTCATACTTGTTAACCTGTGTCTTAGATTTTTAAAATCATTTATAAGCAAATCTATTGCATGAAACCCTAAAAAAAATTTCATATACACTCAGCTCAGATGTTTCTTTTCAGTGGTCAAATGTATCTTTAAAATATGCTGATTTTCCTTTCCAAGAGGTCAAAAAGCATGGCAATTAAGAGGTACATCACTAATAGCTGTAGGACCTTGCCAGATAATTTGTCCTTTTTTTTTTTCTTAACTACTAGATGGGATTAATAAAGTCACTTACATCATCAGGTTGTCTCAGTGAACACTCACTAAATAAGTGAATATAGCAATGTGAGCATCATATAGGCATATTCAAGGATTAGCATAAAAAAATTATACTTTTGCAAATACCTAATAGCTATATTAGGAAGAAACCCTACATTTAACTGTTGGAAGAATCTTTGTTTTTGTTTTTGTTTTTATGAAGACACAGCACTTTTGAAGAGCCCAGATTTTCCTATCTACGAAGTAATTTGATGAAAGTATAATGAAAACTGCTTAGCAGATCAAAAGAATATTCCTTGAGAGGGCAACAATTTTTATAACATTGTTAGGTCTCAAAAATTCAATTGATTTTAACAATAAAGGTTTACTCTGGAACTTGCAAGACAAGCCTCCTTCTGAGGGGATTTTTTTTTCTTTTAATTTTTAATACACCTTTCTAGGAGGTTGCTATTTGCATGCTGTATTAAAGGTATTTCAATTCAGAAGACATTTGAGGGAAAAAGAAAAAGCCAAAACTATTTCCTCTTTTCAGACACGAATGTAACTGGACATTTCTTTATTTTCATTTGAGAAACTCATCAGGAGGATATATATACTGCCATTCTCACTTACTGATAAAAGGGATATTGGAGGGAAAAGCAATTATGAGTGTCACAGAGCCTCAGCTGAGAGACTAACCCTACTCCTTTGATAGGCTTGTGGAGGGAACGCATTGTAAATGAGATTTGGCACCTTGGCCTCTCAATCGCACCAGAGTCAACACCCAACTGGCTCTAGCTTGGGGTGTTAGGTGCATATTGACTGTATTTTACTTTTTTATTTGCATGAGAGAGGAATCAAAATGTCATGATTCTGAAAAAGGGAGGGGGAAAGGCCCCCTCCGATGCATGTATGGCAATTAATTGTGTAAATAATATTGTTGTGCTAGTTCTGCTGGACCTCTCAGACCTTATTTTATTATATAAATTAATATATATTATTTATTTATTACATGCCACATTGTTCTTTCAAACAGAGCTCTTTGCCTTTTGGGAATACTTCCTGGCAAGAGTTCACTGAAGAGCATGATTTATATTCTCTTTGAATCCTTTTTTCTAGGGGGATTTAAAGGGAATGGGTTTCTATGTGCATGTTTCTAAAATCATTTATTCTTTCAGCGAGGGCTGGGCAGCCTTTGTCCGCAAGGACATTAAATGAACCAGAGGCACTGTCGGCTTCATAGGAGTTTAGGCTCAAGAAGTTAACCAGGGTTAGACAAATATTTATGAAGTTAGGCTTTCTGTACTGGCTTATCCTCCCTCCACTAGGCCCTTAGGAGGAGGAAATTAAGAACATTCTGGTGGAGGGTAGAGGTATTTATGCAGTTTGGATAAGCGTTGAAAGTCGCTGATTCCCAAATATCTTCTCTTTCAGAAGCCACTTGCACTGAGGGCTTGTTTCACCCACACCGGCCCTGTGATCTTCCCACTAGTCAGAGACATTTGCTCCTAAAAAGTCAAAGGGAACTTGGTGAAACCCAGGGAGAGGAAGGCCCAGAGATGTTATGTTAAGCCAACTCTATTCTAGCACCGGGTAGAATAATTTATTTTCCTACACCTTCTTTTCCATGTTCCTTTCCTGGTCTCTAGATTTGAATTGGCCATATAATGTATTGTCCAAACCAGACATTTCTGAGAATGAATTGGAATGCTGTTAATAACTGAGCAGTGACTTGTGGGTAAACCAGGACATATGGTGATGTCATCTATTCCTAGGCATTAGGGGAAAGTTCTGGGCGAATGAGCCACAAAAGATCACCTTACCTCAAATAAGGGCTCTGCATAGGTATTTGGGAGACTAGAACCTTCAAATAATTAAACACAGTAAATTTGTGTAGCTTTGTCCTACTTTACAGATCATAAATGAATGTCCTCTACCATGTTAGGTAGAAGGTGAGGATTTGCATGTTCATGGTTGTGGCTCAATCTTTTGTATACTACTCATCACTCTTTTAGGTAACGTGTTCTGAATAGTTCCTAGGTGCTTAATTTCTGATAGGTGCACATCATTATTGTAAGTTTGATGCCTTTTACTTCTACCTCAAAATCCTACTCCTCTTTCAGTAGAGTGGGAGTTCTCTACTTGGATTCATAATCTCTAAGAGTCATTGAATTATTGCTAGGATCCATGAGTTCCTGAATACAAGCCTGTGTGTGTGTGTGTAAATATATATGTGCATATATATTTATATTTAATATATTATACACACACACACACACACACACACAAACACACTTTTAGCTTTCATTAGATTCACAAGGCTGTATGTGGCCCAAAAAATATCTGAACTGAATGAAGCCTTTTAAAGCTAGAGTTTTGCTAGAGAGCTGTAATATTACATTTATACATTTTATATCTCTTCTTCAGTTTTATCCAGAGTTCAAAACAATAGATTGTGGGGAAAAGAAACACTGGGACAATTTTATTCTCACATGATGGTTCTGTAAGGAGAACTTACCCAATAAATATAGCTTTGAACCTGTCAATCACATTATCATTTTAGAGGGTAATAGTGATACTCATCATAATAATTTCCAAGGTTTATATAATAATTCAGTATGTGACAGGTACTGTTCTTAGCACTAATTTATGCACACATCATATATACATAAATGCCCCCCCGATGTGCACACAGAGGTTTTTTTTTTTTTTTTTTTAATCTCCTAGCACTATGAGGTAAGTACTATTCTTATATACCTCATTTTACAAATGGGAAAATGAGGCACAGAAGGTTAAATTAAATGATTAAATATAAATGGCTTTAAATGGTTATTTAAAACCACCTAGTTAGGGCCTGCTAGGGTGAAGGATTGACCCACAGTCTGTCCGCAGAATCTATGCATTTAATTTCTAATCTTTTCTTGAATTAATAAGTTATTTATTCATGGCTTGGAAGGCACTTTGCTTGCGAATGAAATATATTCATGTCACGTGAAACTCTGGAGTAAACTGTCCAATTTATCTATAAAAGTTGTTGAGTGTTATGTGTGTTTTGTGGGTTTTGAGTAAGAAATTCAATTTTGTTACAAGTTACATAGATTTCAAGGTTTTAAAAGAAATTTAGTCCTCCGAGAAGACAGTAAGAAGAAAATGAAAAAAATTTTGTGTTGTTTTATAAATGTTTTTTACAACGTTCAACCTTGTTATGGTACATAATAAATAAAACTTTGTAATAATCCTAATAATAAAATTATATCTATGATACATTAACATCCAAAATTCTTCCAGGTGACTTGAAAATAACAATGAAAAAAGCTAGGTTCTAGACTAGAGCTAATAAAAATACAGTGGAAGAGATACTCTTACCAGTATTCCTGTTACACTGTGTGTATGTGGCTCTTTGTTCAGCAGACAGGTGGTGCACATATTTCAGAATCTGTTACCAGGCCTCATTGCCTGTCATTGCTCACAACATAGATTAAGGAGAATAGGAATTGTTCAGAAAAGAAGAAAGAGCTTATGTATATATACTCCTTGAAAATATCCTGAGGGAAGAGAGAAAGTCCCATAAATACCGTATATCCAGAAGTACAGAAAAAGATACACTATGTAAAATCTTAAAAGGGAGAAGTTGGGCTACAGCTGGAGTTGTGGTTGAATTTAGTCTAGTGCTCTCTTCTGCCTACCCCATTATCGATCGTGGAGTTCCAATACGAAAGAGAAAAGACGATACAGCAGTGATATATTCTAGGTTAATTATACTGTTTTTGAGGGCAAGAATGTTTCTTACCCATCTTTATCAATGGGAATCCCTGTCACAAGCCACCATTGAGTGTGTGCTGGATTAAGTGGAGCTGTATTAATTGGCTTTTGGCTAGGAATTTGTTGTCCTTCTAGGCCCTCCCAGGTTTCCCCAATTATCAAAACATTGCAGATAACAATAAGAAATAATCTGTGTATTTGTTTCAGTGTAATTGGATTCCCATTTGGGGACCATCGCTTATGTTCAGTGTTCTCCGGGTAATAAGTTCTTATGGTAACTAGTATATCAATTCTTGTGCCAGAGGAATTAGTCTTTAAGACCTGATTATTTTGGGGGCACCTGGGTGGCTCAGTGGGTTAAGCCTCTGCCTTCGGCTCAGGTCATGATCTCAGGGTCCTGGGATCGAGCCCCCGCATCGGACTCTGCTCAGCAGGGAGCCTGCTTCCTCCCTTTCTCTCTGCCTGCCTCTCTGCCTACTTGTGATCTCTGTCTGTCAAATAAATAAAATAAAATCTTAAAAAAAAAAACAGACTTGATTATTTTGGTCATCTTGCAGATTGGCACATATTTTGTTTGGGGATTTTTGTGTAATTCTGTGGCTAAAAATTCTTTGGATTGCAGAAGAAAATAATTTCATCTCTTTGTTTTCTTTCACTTTTTGACTTTTGAATTGTTTACCCAAATATATAGAGTGAATATAATTCCTAAAGGTCTAAGTCTTTCTTATCTGGAACTAAAATCTCTGTCACATAATATTTACGTATTGCCCATATGTTAATAACATAATATTCTATGCAACTATGATCTTTATGATGTGTTTTTCCCTCCACTTCTAATTTCTGATTCATAGGATTTTCATTTTTGTGTAAAAAATGATTTTTCTGTATATCAATTCTGGACTAAGCTGTTATGATTTATGTACTTTTGCTGGTATTTTATCTTGGAAGCAGGTGGAGGTAGGTATTGAGGTCATGTGGCTTTTTCTCCCTTAAGGATTCCATATGCCTGGGTAGATAGATGTAGGATATACAGAACATTTTCATGTACATAAATTCACTTGTGTTGGAAGCTACTTTTGTTCACAAGTTTTTAATCTAAATTGTAAGTTTACTTCTTTCCTACTTTGAGGATAGGAATAGTGAATTTCAGACCAAATACTTTCTCACATAATTTTAATCTCACTTTTCCTCCTGGATCTTATTCATAATAACAAGTGGTCCTGGTTGGGTGAAGGGTAACAAATTTGAGGAGGAAGGAGAAGAAAAAGGGCTAAGTTTAAGAAATATCTTTAGTACATTAGTGTTTTCTGAACTGTGAAATCATTCTTTTATTACCACCATCATTTTAGTGAGGCCTGAAAGCAAAGGATATACTAAAAAATATCGGATGCTTACACATTTTTTCTTCCCAAGAGGTCAAAGTCCTTTACTTTATATACCCATGGAGTAGAGAGGAACATGAACTATCTCACTTTTTCAGCTGAGGAAAGTTCGTAAAATGACCTATTTAACTTTACGCACTTAAGGAATGTTCCAGTCTTGATCCTGTATTCTTAGGCTCCAAGATTTAGTTTTGGAAGCTGCATCATGTCTGTGGCTGGCTACTTAATTTGCAGGGCTCACTGTAAAATGAAAATGTGAGGCCCTTTCATAAAAAATTATTAAGCATTTAGGGGCGCCTGGGTGGCTCAGTGGGTTAAGCCTCTGCCTTCAGCTCAGGTCAAGATCTCAGGGTCCTGGGATTGAGCCGCACATCAGGCTCTCTGCTCAGCAGGGAGCCTGCTTCCCCCCCTTCCCCCAGAGCACGGCTGAGATCTCAGGGTGAACTTAGAAATACTCTCTGCCTGCCTCTCTGCCTACTTGTGATCTCTCTCTGTCAAATAAATAAATAAACAAAATCTTTAAAAAAATTATCAAGCATTTCAAGACGGTGACAACAGAGTGTTGGACAAATCATGGGGCCTTTCTAAGAGCATGGTTCCATGAGACTGCAAAGGTCACATACCCATGATGTTGGCCCTGTCTGCGTTGTCCAGTCTTGTATGTTGGACAATACCATCAGCAAGAGCTAGACACAGTATGTGCTCCAGTCAAGCTGCGGAATGTGAGTTCCTTCAGGTATCAGTAGCAAGCGCCTAGGACAGAATGAAGAGGCAAGGACGTGTCTAGACCAGACAAAATGGGGTGGGAGTGAAAGCTTTGATCTGATACGTACTCAGATGCTTAGAGGTTCCCTGATGTATGCTGGATCCTTACCTTAGGAAAGCATGCCACATCTACATGCTGTTAACAAGTGGGTTGACAATTTAACTCACTTGATAACTTGTCTGCTTAGATTAGAATAGGGTCAAGGTCAGAGCACGGCTGAGATCTCAGGGTGAACTTAGAAATACTCAAGGGTGGAGAAGGATGACGTAAATTGCAGACTGATTTAATAGTATTTCTTACAAAGGTGAATGTGTATACATGGTTTACTTTACTAATAAATACCATTTCCTAAAATATAGACATGCTTTTCGGAGTTGGATTATGAGTTCAAACCCCCTTCTGTGTCTGTTAAAGCCAGATGACTCCTCAATCATGTGTTTCAACAGCAATCCAAACAAGAAGTTGTATGTATACTTCTAGCTATTCATGAAGTCCTTCAATGAATATATATCAAACACTTGCTATAGAGTATAGACACTGTTCTGGGCACCAGCAATATGGCTGAAACACAGGATGAATCCTTGACCTTAAGTAGTGTGCATTCTAGTGGATTCCACAGACGTCAGTGAATTCCAGTGGGTTTTGAAATAACGAATTTGGGTGTGTTTTCTTAAGCTCTTTTTTGGTATTGAAGCAAAGTAAAAAGAACAGTCAGAAACAGGTTGTTCTATTTTTTCTGTAAAGAAACATTTTGTGTTATAGAATACTAAGAAAAAAGTAGGTTTCTCATGGGGCAAGGGTTTTTTTCTCTACTTTAAAAAAGGATTAAAATCACAAACATAAAGGTTACATAAGTGACACTGCATTTGTTAGATATTTTTAACATGCAATTCAAGTAAGAATGATTTTGTGATTCTCCTTTCAGCACACATGGCATTCTGTGCTATTTAATTTTTGCCATAAAATATTTTTATGATTTTTGTGTTGTAACCGAGTGAGATTTATTCTGTGTACTATGCTATTTTCTATGACTTTGTCATTAAAAATATGGTAGTATAACTATAATGCCTCTTGAGAAAAGGCAAAAAAGAAAGGAACCTATTTTTTGGAACTCTGTTGAGTGTTGAAAGGACATCTTGAAATCCTATGAGTACCAAAACAATAGCATTCACAACCATGTCTTTAGAAATACCATAAAATCTTTTTATTTTCTCATGATAGCAGAACACTAGATGTTCCAAAGATATTTCAAAATCTCTCCTTTGGAACATAATACAACTAAAAAAAATGAGTAATTAGCATTCCTATTCCCACGTTGTCTGTCTTCTTCCCCTACCCCTGCTACATCACCATCTTAACTTGGCAAGACTCTTTGTTTACCATTCATGATCATCTTTTTCCCTTCCTGTTTTTCCTTTTGAATTATTTATCATTTAATTATGAAAAATACAACAGTATGCACAAGAATGTTCTCTTTATTTTAACTTCTATACTCTTGCTATGTGCAAACAAATTATGTGATTATTTGCTTTTAAAATCAATTCACTAGAAATGCACTGAAGGTCTACCATGCGCCAGAAACTTGCTAGAAGGCTGACAGGGTTTGGCAGTGAGAATGGACATGGGGTGGGTGGGGTCATATAAATGCATGAGACACACACGTGCTCAGCCTTTTCTTCATCTCCCTTGTCCCTCCCCCTAAAATGAATAAATCTTTAAAAAAAATCCCTCTTAGTTTGAAAGCTGTGTGTTATTGTAAACTACTCTCAAGCTGAATGGTGTAGGTTACCTCTTCTTAAAACCCTATGAAAATGGGTTTTTTGGTCTCATTTTGTAATTGTTGCTATCAAAGAAAGAAGGATGAGAGAAAAGATCTATAGACAGACAATGATCAACAAATAAAAAAATATCGCTCATCAAAACAAAACAAGCACAGAATCTCAGGTTAGATTTGGCTAAATAAGATGGCAGAGATACTGATGGATTTACATGGAAGGACACTGGCAGATTTTGAACTCCATGTTGAAAGGATAAGTATTGGGCATACCAGTAAGGTGCTACATGCCTTACTGCCTATTTCCTTAACATTTATAACAAACGTGTGTGGTAAAGATCAGTTGCCCCATCTTGGAATGGGTGAGAATGTTTGGAGTTTTCATCTGCCCAAGACCACACTGTCAGTCAGTGACCAGCCAGGTCAGAGACCAAAGTACAGAGTCCTTGCCCTGTACTAGGTCTTCCCTGACCCCTCCATTCTTTCTATGGACAACATCCTGAAATTAAAGACCAGTGTATGTGTGGAACAAAGCTGTACAGCTCTGTTTGGTTATAGATTTGGAAAAGGAGGAAGTATACTTCTAACTAAACCAGTAATTTCACATTCTTTTTCAAGTCCAGTTAAATGCAATACTTTTTCACAGTGTTACCAAAAAAATAGAAGTTCTTGTTCCTTTTGTACTAATACAAAATTTCTTGGAATTTTTAGAATATGCATTTTTAGAATATAATATTTCTTAAAACATTATATTTGGTGTCCATTATAATAATTTCATTCTGAAGAATTTTTAAATACAAATGTAGAGTAGAGATTAATAGGTAAATATCAGATATCATTTCATTATTCCACATCACTGTGAGCACATTTGTTAAAACTGAGTTATATCTTATGTGTGGTTTTATTGTTTGTGATTGTTTTGAATCCCTAGTATCAAATTTATTTCAACAGACATAATATGCATGTCTTTCTTTAGAGCTTAATGTGATCTTTCCAAATACAACTGAAGTTTCCGAAACATGCAGCTCAGTGTTTATATGCTAGACAATGCTGATCTTCCTCGTTGTCCACATCACTGAGACATACCAGGCATCCCTAAAAGGGATTTTAGAATATTACATACCCTTTGAAACACCAAGAATAGCAATGCTATGTTGGACTGAGCTGGCCTGAAGATTTGTACTGCATAGTAACAATGTTTGTCATTCTGAGGATTATTAGCACATGGGGTCCTGCCCACCTGACCACTTAAGACTTAGGGAGAGTAAATAGCATTCCTTTGCTTGACGGTAAGCAATCCACTTCCAATCCAACACACACACACACACACACACACACACACACACACACACGTTATCTGACTTTATTTCCAGGCTTTTGTTATTTTGAATCTCTTTCCTTGAGGTAGACTTCTATAACTAGCCGATTTACTTTATATGATACAGGTTTTTGGAATGAGGGAATTGAGGTTTCTGAATCCCATGCTTAGATGACCATTTAGGTAGTCTCTTAAGTCTCTCATCTGTGTAATGGGCATCAAAACGCTTACCCTGTATGATTATTTTGTTTTCAAGTTTAAGTCAGAAATAAATGCTTAAAAAAATCCTGACATCCTTTCTTAAATATTAATCTTCCTCTCCTTATCTTTTCCGTAGATACGTTATAAGGATCCAATGAACTAACATGATGTATAGTGACAGGCGAAGAGCATAGAATATGAGTCAGAACCGGGTTCAAATATTGGCTCTGTCACTTAGCTGCATGGCCCGGGGGTGTTATTTAATTTATTCAAATAGTTTCTTAATTTTTAAAATGGGAATAATAATTCCTATTTCATGCAGTTGTGCATATAATGTGAAATGTATATAAATTGCTCTTTGGGGACCTGATGTTCAACTGCACATTACTAAGGTCTTATTAAAATACTCTAGCCCAGTTATCTGTGGTCTCACCTCCATTCAGCATCTTCCAAGATGTCTTCTAAACTAGATTTTAAGTATTTGAGGTTCAGGGACCAGATTTGACTTCCTATCGCACTTTGTAGAATCACCTAGAATAGTGCCAAGTGCATTATGCCAAAGCTTGTCTAATTTCAGGCCAGTAGAATAAATGCCTGAGATTTTTGGCCACCCACCTGTCAGTCTTGGGATGGTCAGTAGGAGCAACAAGTTTGGGTAAATCTTTACTTATAATGGGACCTGAATCAAATTCATAGGCTTTCCGAGTATAATACCACAGTGATTGTATTATATGACTAGAATTCTATGAAGGGTTCTGTACTTTGCTCACATTTCTATAGTAATCATTAATTTATTTTGTACCCAGGCCATATCTACAACATTGATTTAAAAAATGGGTGTTGTGGGCTGCCATTGATGTTATACAATACAACCTGCTACTTAGAAACATACTATAATATATACTGTGTGCTGTCTAATGTCTCGCTAATGAGCACATAGTATTTGTTATACTGTATAATCTCATTATGATTAGTTATAAGGAAGAAAGTAATATAAAAAGAAGAGAGAGGGCACCGGGGGTGGCTCAGTTGGTTAAGCATCTGTTTTCGGCTTGGGTCATGATCCCGGGGTTCTGGAGTCGAGCCCCTCTTTGGGCTCCCTGCTCAATGGGGGTGTCTGCTTCTTCTTCATCTGCCCCTCCTTGTGTGCTCTTGCTTGCTCTCTCTCTTAAATAAATAAATAAAATACTTAAAAAAAGAGAGAGAGGAAAGGAATGAACATAACCAAAAGGAGAATGGTCAGGTTGAGTAGATGGTGAATTCCAGCAAAGACTGCCTTGGTCACTGCTTTTCTAATTTTCATATGTTTTTCAGTCTTTTTATTCATGTTATAATTTTTGTTGTTTCAAAATACTGTATTTGTAAAATCATTTATAAAATCATCATAGCTGCGATATACTTAAAATATACTATTTTTGTAATATACTAAAGTTAATTATTTGGTAACTTGAAGAGTAATTTAAAAATACGTCCTTAGCTAACCAGGAAAAGTAATTTTGGATGCCAAAATTTGAATATCTTTAAAATAAAAATAAAGCACACTGTCAAATTTCCAAAGCTTTCAAAATCTTAATTTTTCTTCAAGATTTCCGTATGCAGTGGGGATCTTTTTTAATGTTCTGCATAATCTATCACTTGATGCATTATCCCCATGAGGTAGATCTTACTTAACTTTTCATTAATAACAACACAAAACACAGAAAGTTGAATGGTGATCTTAGGTCACAGAATATGAAACAATCAGAATGGTATTTTAGGGTTGTTGGCTTTCCTGCCTGATTAATTATCTTAGAGTCTTTTATGTGGTCTTACTTAAGGAGAAATTGAAAAGTAAACATGTGTAGGGTCTAATTGCTGCATATTAACTATTTTCAGACCAAAGGAATTGCAAGCTTCCGGTTCCTCTTACTATGTTTGTATAAAATATCTCTGTAAATCAGCAATGCCTATTTTATCCAGTCTCAGTCAAATCAAATATGATCCCTATACTTTCCCATTTGTGTTTGACGATATAGCAAAAGTACTCATTATTATAGTATATACTGAAGTGAAAAGTAGCATATAATAGTATGCATGCCTAATAGAGTTGAAATAAAGGCTGTGAAATTCAAGAATAATTGGAAAGATTGATATGTTCTTCCCTACCATGTATTTGTAGTATTTGTTTAAGGGCTAACACTCTTGGTTTAGTCCCATAGTAAAGAATTCATTAAAAGTTGTAGGATTTCTCAATTGCTCCTAAGTAAGATATATGAAAAGCACTTTTCAGATAAATACTATGGAAAGTTAATAAGAAAAAGAGGCTGTTTTCTCACACTGTGTCCTCTGATTTCAATTTCATTTTCATCTTCCTTTTTCCCCCTTAATTTATTTCAGAGGGCTGCTGAAGTATCAAGCTAATTTAGATACCCACCCTCCTGGCTGCATCAATCCTAATGGAACCCGGTACCAGAATGCTCACTTACCAGACCACAGCTTGGAACAGCTTCATGAATCTTTCCCTGGAGGACTTTCAAAACCAGATGAACTTACCAAAAACAGATCCGTGAACATTTGTATGGAAGAGCCCAGATTTCAAGCTAATTTTCCACAGGTCAGATTAATTTTATATCTTTGATGGTCTCCTCAAAGTCCATATTTTCATAATTATTGACCAGCATTGTATTTAAACACATTTTGAAGGTTTATAAAGGAATTATAGAACATTTCAGGGTGTTTCAACTGTGAGATAGCACCTATTTTTCCATTAAAGGCAGCTGGCAGGTCAAGGAAAAAGACCTATGATATTACAGAATATAGAAAATTCCTCCTTAAATGGCCATACAATCTTTGCATACTGTGGCACTGGTGCTTGCCAAAAGAGAGGTGACAAAGATATTTTCCCTATCCATGAGAAAAGTAGGTTGAATAATAAAAGCAATAGTGAAAGAACTAATACTAATTGTAATTATTATTATGGTATAGCATAATATTATGGTATGATATTATGTATATAATAAATGATAAATCATAAAATCAATTTATTGAATGTATGGTATCATCTGCTAGGTACTGTGCTAAAATGTATTGCATGCATAATTTCTTTTAATATTCACAATAGCCCATTGAAGCAATTACTATCATCCTTAATTTTCTGATGAAGAAATTGTGACTTAAATACATAAAATACCTTGAGCAAACTCTACAACCTAATATAAGCAGAAGTAGAGTCCAAAACTAGGTCTTTGACTAAAACGCTTGCTCTTGGAAAACTTCTTACTCAAATACCCAGCAAGTGGTTCCATAAGGGCCCTAATCTTCCCATGTGGGTATGGGAGCTGCCCATGTGGAAATTAACACTCTTTGCCTATGGGGCAGTGATGTCAAATGTCTCTTTTCAGAAGGGAAGAAAGAAGAGTCCAAAAGTAGATTGAATTTGTAGATGACTTTGGAATATATGTTAGTCTTGTGTTTATTTTTAATAATAACCCCTAGGTTTCTCATAGACTTCACAATTTCACAGATTTCCTGGCTTCAGACAGTGTTGTTAGGCAGGACAGGTGTTGTGACTTCCGTTTTACTTATGTGGAACTTAATGCTCGAAGGGTAAGTGCCTGTCCCAAAGGTACAAGCCTGCTGCATTACAGGGCTTGTCTTGTGATGCCTACTACCTACACAGCAACCAACTAAATATCAGGAAGAGGTATGATCCATCTGTGTGGAAGGAGAAAGATCTGAAATAGATATGTAAACAAGATTTTAAAAAGTAACCATTAAAATAAGTTTGGGTCAGAGGCCCCTCAGTGATGGGGGAAATATGGCGTGCAGTTCTAGGAAAAGGGTTGGTCACACAGGACAGGCTTCTGTACTTCTGAGCATATGCAGTGGGTTATCCTGGGATCGGGGCTATCCATCCAGCATGCATGCAAAATTGTCACACTTTTCAAGTTCTATATAATACCTTCTGCGCATATTATTTTTTATGTAAAAGTAAGTTGTAAGCAACATGCTTAGTATATCCTATATTTTAAAATAATTCATATACATATTTTATATTGTATATGCATTATGGATGTGTACATTATGCATGTATATTATGTACAGTAAAAATAGCCAAGGTTGAGTAAAAGGCATAGCATAAGAAAAGCAGTCAATGATATTGTAATAGTGATGTAATAGAACAGCTGGTAACCATACTTTAGTGAACATAGGATAATGTATAAACTTGTCAAATCACTAAGTTGTACAACTGAAACTAATGTAACATTGGGTCAACTACACTCAAGTAAAAAGTAAATAAATAAAAAATGATGTAAAAAAAAACCTAAAAAACCCTTACTTGACATTTTGAATAATTCCAGTTACTCCTGGAAATTAAAACATTTTATTACCTTATTATACAATCATACATATATCCAGGATTTTTTTTTTTAACAAATATTGGACTGGCACATTTTTTTCTAAAACCGTCTTCAGATTTATTTGAGTATTTAATTTCCTTGTCTTTTCTTTTTAGATGAAGATATTTTATATACATTCATTATGTGTTTATTCTGTATGCACAGGAAGAAATATGAAACAAAGTAGACATACCTATTGATGTGTCACATTACATTTTATTTATATTTAGTTTTGTTTGAATAAGTTGCGGTGAGCATCTTATTTTTTTAAAATATTTTGTTTATTTATTTGACAGAGATCACAAGTAGGCAGAGAGGCAGGCAAAGAGAGAGAGGGGGAAGCAGGCTCCCTGCTGAGCAGAGAGCCCGATGTGGGGCTTGATCCCAGGACCCTGAGATCATGACCTGAGCCGAAGGCAGAGACTTTAACCCACTGAGCCACTCAGGCACCCCATTTTTAAAAAATTTTTTTTTCATTTTATTTTTTTTCTTTTCAGTGTTCCAGAATTCATTGTTTATGCTCCACACCCAATGCTCCATGCAATATGTGCCCTCCATAATACCCACCACTAGGTGCCATCCCCCACCCCCCTCCCCTCCAAAACCCTCAGTTTGTTTCTTACTTTTTACTGGTTTTTCTTTGCATTTTGTCATTTAAAATACAGATTATAATACCATTATTGTAATGTATGAAATTTACAATTGAGCAAGATATAAATATTTCTACAACACAAATATTTCTTAAAGTATATTTTAAAAATTCTCCATCAGACTTGGCTTTGGATTTCTGGACCCCTGTGCCTATATTGTGCTGAAAGACTTTACAGGTGTATCCGGAGCAATAAACCAGTTACCATCATCTCGGTCATAAGTCATCCCTCAGATGTCATGGAAATCCGAATGATCAAAGAAAACTTTAAAGCAAGACCTGGCCAGGTGAGTCAGTGTTCAGCAACTTTTATATATGTATGTATTTATTTTAATTTTTTTAACGGGGAATGGGGCAGAGGGGGAGGGAGAGAGAGACTCTTAAGCAGGCCCAGTGCGGAGCTGGACACTGGGCTCAGTCTCACAAGCCTGAGATCATGACCTGAGCTGAAATCAAGAGTCAGATGCTTCACTGACTAGCCCCCTAGGCACCCCAAATTCTCTATCTTTATATAATTTTTAAAAAATTAGTATTCATGCCATCATTACAATGCTTACACTTCTTTTTTGATCATTTAAAAATTATGTTTGTTGTTTTTTAGTATATTATTCTACATTGTCCCAGTGTGTCTGCATTAGAAAACCATCCATTTACCCTCACAATGGTAAGAAACTTGTTTTTGATTCTTCAAATTTTTTAGAGTGACATGCAACTTTTTCTTTCATGTGTATATTCTACCTTATCCTAAAAATCATTCAAGGTCATCACAATATCCTAAATGTTTAAGTAAGCCATTTTTTTTTATACAAAGTAATAATATCTGTTCAGAAACATTGTAGCTCTTTATTATTTTTGGGCACTACAATTCAGGAAGCAAAATATTAAAATGTATTAAAACCTAATGATTCAAAATGCAGAAAATTTCCTGGGTATTTACATTTTTTCTTTTATGAAATTGTACCAAAATATATTATGTATGGTTTTTTTTAGAGAGATGCAACCTAATGGCAAAGAGGGTACTCTGAGTTGAGGTGGAAGCATAAGAAAATCCAAGCAGAGTTTAGAAAAGAAAAAGCCCATTGTAATTGGTGCCCAGACTGTGTGTGAGGGAGGAATAGGAAAATAAAATTGAAAAAGCAAAATGGATAAATAATGGGTGGGGGAGAGATCTAGCTAAGTAATGGCTTCACCAAATATTTTTAGCTTATCAGACATTGTTTAACATTCTTTTTTGCATTATAAATATAGCATGAGCTCATTATTAAAAAGTAAACAATTTACCTTTTCTCATTTCCTCCACTTTTCAATCCTCTTTCTTCTCCAGAATTTGGCATATATTCTTCTAGACATTTTCCTATGTACTTAGACATATATAGATGTTTGCCATTCATTTGCTGCATCATTTGGTTTATAATTTTCTCTTTTCACTCGGCAATATATCATGGACAACTTTCCATGTTACTATATTTGCATATGCTTCATTCTTTTTTAATGACTGCCTAATATTTCACAGTAGGATATACTGTAATTTATTTAATATTTCCCATTGATGATGGAGACTTGTGATTTTTTTTCTAATTTCTAGCAAAAGTAAGAACAGGACCCACATGTTTAAATATATGCTTAAGATATGCAAATAAAATTGAACAGATGGGGGGACAGAAAAATCACTGGGTGCTTAAGTGCTGGAATGTAGGGGTGGGACTATGCTGGGAATGGCAACCTCTTTTTTTTTCAAGATTGATTTATTTATTTGAGCGAGGCCGGGCAGGGGCAGACTCTGTGATGAGCATGGAGCCCAACGTGGAGCTCAAGCTCATGACCCCGAGATCACGGCTGGAGCCAAAACAAGAGTTGGGCACTTAACCAACTGTGCCACCCAGGCGCTCCAAGAATAGCAACCGTTTTCAGATTTGATGTGTTAGGTTGAAAACTCAAAAACCTTGGCCATGTTACTTCATCTTTCTGTGCATTTGTTTCCTCAGAGTAATATTGTGATAAAAACAGTATCTATTCCGAGGTATGTCATGTGTTTAAGGAACTCCCACAAGTAAAGCATATAGAACAAAACCTGGAATATAGAAGGTGCAAGGTACATGTAAATATATGCTAACAATTATTATCATTTTTATTTTCATTGTGAATTTGCCCCTCGAGAACACGTACTTGTGAAGACAGGCCCAAAAAATCTATATTTAAGGGATAAAAGAAACAGGAAGGAAGTATCAAGTGGTTAGAGAAAAAAAACAGACATGATTTGTTCAACAGCATTTCTTCAAAGGAAAAATATATTTTTGCTTCAATTCCTTCAAATTTTGCATTCTGTTTGTAGGTAGCAAACTTATTTATAGCGATTAAGGAAAGGTGGTTTAGCATCTAGTGAAATGATTGACAGCATTCCATTTTATCAAGAAAGATGGCAGCACTGACTTACCTTGAGGAAGAAATTAACTTACCGTTGTTTCTTCAATCTGAAGATAGATGAGTATTGTCCAGACACCCTTTCATCTGGAGCCATGTGGGCGGCTAGCTAGAGTGAGAGGGGAAATGTGTTGTTATGAGGAACAGTGAAAACTTAGTTGCCCTCATGGGCTTCAAAGTCAGGACCACAGAGTCCAGGACCCAGCCATCACCAGGAGCCAAGTAGGCATATCATGCCCTTCACTGCTCTAAGATGTGCATACCCTACAATGTGGTTTAATATTGTCCTAATTCCAGGAGACCTTAGGATTCTTGGCAAGTAAATATGACAAACAAAGCTGCTTGTGGGATGTTTCCGCAGAATCATGAAGGCATTCTCACACAATCGCATCCACTATCATCAGAAGCACTGTGTTTGGTTCTGGTAGTTGTAAGATACATTTCCATTTCTCTGACTGCATCCCGTAAACATGAAGTTAGTAACTTTAAAAACAAGGGGAAGAATGCAACAGGGAGAAAGTGTGCATGTACGTTTGTCTTTAAGTAATTTAAAGAGTTTGGACTACTGTTGGGGTCATATGAAATTTACTTCTGAAGTTAATCTTTCTTTGTGTGAGGCTCTTTTTTTCCCCAGCTTTAGTGAGGTGTAATTGAAAAATGAAAAACTGTATACATTTAAGGTGTGCGACTCGAGACTTTCGTTTGAAAATAATTTCTTCACCATAGCATTAAATAGAGAATTTGGAATAAAAAAGGAAGGTAGCTGCTGAATGCTAGATACAGAGAAGAGAGGGCTTTTTGTTTTTTGTTTTTACAAAAATATTTCCCAACATACGCAAAAGTAGAGAGAATGGTGTAATGGACTGCCATGTTCTCAACACCCAGCTTCAGTACAAACAGAGAAGATAGTTTACTTTTTAGCATATATTTTATCACTAAAAATATTTATGTTTCTCAAAACAGAAAATCGAAGAATTTTTCTCTTATGGCACATGTCAAGAAGAGGCTTCTTAATCTATTGTCTTTGGGTTGTCCTAAATTCCTTTCGCAGGGCAAAAGGTGAAATTCAGAAAAGAGTGGTTTATAGGACATAAGGGCTCCGGTGGCCTGACCTGCTTGCCAAGAAGGTGATTGGGGCAAGGGCTGTGATAGCTCTGTGGCTGGCTGCAGGCAGAGTTGGGAGGAAGGTAAAAGTCAGGGAAGGGGACAGACCAGAGGAAGAGAAACCAGAAGTAGGAGCCAGAGTTGGGAAAAGGAGAACAATTATAGGTGATGCAAAATGGCAGTGAGTAGTCACACAAAGAGCACGAACTTGACAGTTCAGCCCCAGCTCTGTCACTCATGGGTTCTGTGCCTAGAGGGTGTATCTGGAGGTGGTCAGTATTTGGTACCTACACTCTTGTTATTTTTAATCATCTCAGAATGTTTCCTTTTAATTTGGATTTTTGCTTTCACTTCTGCAATTACATTTTTTGTTTTGTTTTATTTATTTTTTATTTTTATTTTATTTATTCATTTATTTTTTGAGTGGCGGGAATAAGACATCCAACATGTGGTTTTTCAACTGAAAATGAAAAATTTGGGGATATCACGGTAGTCTCAGCTTTTGAAAATCTGTCATGTAGATGAAGAATTAGACATTTTTCCTTTGGGATCCCAAGGTGGAGAAATAAGACCAATAGTAAAAAGTTTTAGAGAAATGTATTTTGATTCAACATGATAAAGACATTTCTAACAGTGAGACCCGTCCAGAAACTTAGGAAGCCACCTCCCTGGAATGTTGAGAAGGAGCTTTGTGTTAAATCAGGTCTTTTCAACCTTGGCATTATTGACATTTTGGGTCAGATACTTCTTTGATGTGGCACGTTGTCCTGTACATTATAAGGTGTTTATCAACATTGGTAGCCACTATCCACTAGCTGCCAACAGTACCCCCGACTTGTGACAATGAGAAATATCTCCAGACATTGCCAAATAACCCTGGAGGGGCAGAATTGCCAGCAGTTGAGAACCGTTATACTCGATTAGTAGTTGCCCAACACAGCTTACAGTGCCCTTAGAATAGTTCTTCCATGGTTCTTACAGTGCTCTCGATGAGAAGGGAGAATTTAGGAGGTGGTAGAGAAGGTGAAGGGTCACAGTGCCTAACTGTGTTCTGGGGACCCAGATCTCACATCAGTGGGAACACATCTCTTTCAACTAGCCTGAGGATGAGGGTTCTACTCATGGATATCGTCACCTAAAAAAAAAAAAAAAAAAAAAAATTTTTTTTTTTTCCACTCAACTAAAATCCTTTTTGGAGTTCCATAGAAATTATTTTGGCTACTCTGAGTTCCAGAATACCATCATGTGGTAGAGAGCTTTGAAAGAGAATTTGAGTCCTTTCAAATTCATAATTATTTTCCATATTTGTAGTCATCCACTCCCAAATAATAGGGTTTGGATATGAATTGAAAGAAAAGGTAGGATATGGGATTCCTGGTGGCTCAGTCAGTTAGACATCTGCCATTGGCTCAGGTCATGATCCCAGGGTCCTGGGATTGAGTCTCATTTCAGGCTCCCTGCTCAATGGGGACGTCTGCCTCTCCTTCTGCATTTTCCTCTCCTCCTGCTCATGCTGTCTCTCACACTCTCTCTCTCTCTCAAGTAAATAAATAAATAAAATTTTTTAAAAAAAGAAGTTCAGATAGCTATATAAAGATAAAACAAGTTATTCAAGAGCTAAAATGATGTAAAAATATTCTCTGATATTTGACCTTTTTGTCATATGAATGAAAGATTATTATTTTTTTCCCTATGGAATCCTAAGATGTGAGACTGGGAACAACAGTGCATTATTCTTGGAGAACAAACAATGGTTTAGTGCCTACTTTGGGAAATAGGATGTGTTTGCCTGGGTGGTGGGGAGACAGCCGAGCTCTTCACTTCAGTGAGGCTTTGTTGGGTATACAGCACTCCTGAGTCTCCTTAAGAGCAAGCAGCCTGCTGTAGCAAAGGACCGTCACCCTTTCCCCTGACGCTGGAGACAGCCTGGTGAGCCCTCAGCACTACGGCCTTGAGTCCAGTGCAGGCTTGTTTCAGAAGATGCAAGTTCATTAGTGCATTGAATGGAGGCAAAAGTTTGAGTGCCTGGAGTTCTATACTCCTCTCAGTTTTCCTTCTTTCTTACTTTTGTCAATCAAGAAAAGATTTTTCCTTATTCCTTCTGCTTCTTCCAGGCTACTTCTTCAAGTCTCATCAAGGAACGTGGTCCTTTGAAAATGCTCTGAGAAAAAAAGGAGAAAGAAAAAGTAATTTTCTATGACCTAAAGTAGTTTGGAAAATACTGTTTGATATATATCGCTTAGAAATTCATAGAGCCTCTTAACATATTAATAGTTCTAGAAGTTCTTTCAATTTTATTCACCTATTTACTTAATACTTAATACTTACTTTATACTTTTACTTAATACTTAATACTTTCTCACTTTCCCTCTTTTGGGTCTTGGCATAAACTAGTCTGTTTGCCTTGAGAACCAGCCTCTGCTGCTTCTACTAGTTCACACTCCAAATGCCTGAGCCTCTCTTTGCCTGGGTAACTCCTTTCATCCTTCCCACCTCATTTAACGTCATTCACTTCTTGAGAAGGCTTCACCAACCCTTCCTATTAGGTTGTTTCTTGACCTTTCCTTCTTATATGTGCCTGTGTACGTCTTCAACACCAGTGCCATTAGATTATTTGGTTAATGCCTCCTTACTTCTAACCAAAAGGTCCAGGAGCCCTTTCAAAGATGCATTCACAGCAATGTGTAAACCTGGCGATTCACAGACCTGTACCCCTGGGGCTAATAATACATTATATGTTTATAAAAAATTAAAAAAATATTATTAAAAAAAAAGATGCATTCGTAGCACAGTGTCTGGGATACAGAGTAACCCAGTGTAAATTTGTTGAAAAAGTGAAAGAACACCTAATCTATAGCTAGCATTTGTGATCTAGCTTGAGAAGTACTTTATAGATAGATTCTCTTTTCCTCCGTCTTGTTGTTGTTGTCATTGTTTTGTTTTGGCATACTCTTATTTGGAAGGTGAAGCTGGAGAAGAGGAAGTTATAGCGATTAAAGAAAAAGGAGAAATGCTTATGGCTGAAGTGGTTTTCTGATAAAGACTAGATTGCCAGCTCTGTTCTGAGTCTAATCTGTAAGGTCATGGTGGCTATTTTTCTTGAGCTCAGAAGAGGAGGGGGGATGTACTCATGACAAAGTTGTTGGGGGAGAAATACCAAAGGCAGAAGGAAACAATCCATGCGTTTTGTCTGGTCAAAAACAATGGGTCCTTTTTCACCTCCCGTTCCATATTACCTAGGCTAACAGTGGAAAATCCTTGTTTCTAATCTCTGTGCTTATCTGACAAATGCTATCAATACTTCTTAGGAAATAGGTCTTCATTTTTTAAGTATAGGTTGTGTATTCACATTTGTTCTTATTTTAAATATCATTTTTTTGGGTATCTGTATCTCATAGTTTAGATTGTAACAATAGTTGGCTTCCAAAAAAAATGTTGAGGCAAAGGAAGTTCTTTTCATCAGGCCATCTGTGTATCATGTACTTGTGTAGGTTTAGGAAATGGTTTGTAGCCTTCCCAGATTTTGGGGGGTTACTGGCTGGCTTACTCCTACTATCCCCCAAGGGAGTTTCTATTTTCATAAGAGGGAAAAGAGGCAAATCTTGCTGCTGCCTAGTAATGAATTTGAGTAAAGCAAACATTTCTAAGCTAAATTTTGCATCATTCTATTATGTTAATGTATTGTCTTTTTCTGCCATTTCTTTCTTTTTTTCTAATTACTTCGACTTGGCACTTACATGTAAAATGCATGCTTCTCAAATATTTTCACTGAATATTTCCCTTAAGGGTTCCTGTGAAATAAAGCAACACAAAACAATTTCCCATTTGCTGATTCCCACTAAGAAGTGCGTAAACACTTTATCTTTGTTAAGGATAACAGTCTGTACTGATTAAGTGCCTAAGAAGTTTTTTTCATAAACTTTGAGAATATTATAGTTTTAATTTTTATTGTATTCCTGTGAGACATGTATTGTTCATCTTGTATGATGCAGAAAATAATGTACCACAGATTAAATAACATGTCCAAAGTCACACAGCTGGTTAGTGGCACAGGTGAGATATAAACACGGACCTCCTTGGCAGAAGGGCACGGTGGTAGCTAGCTGTTCTGTGCTCTCACCTGACTCACCCTCCATCGACGTTCAGGGCGTGTGTGTGTGTGTGTGTGTGTATAAAAGATTTTATTTATTGAGAGAGAGAGAGAGAGCACACGTGCTCACACAAGCGGGGGGGTGGGGGAGCAGAGGAACAGTGAGAGAGAGAGTCTCAAGCAGTCTCTGTTGCGGAGCTGGGAGTCTGATGCAGCGCTGGATCCCACAACGCTGAGATCATGACCAGAGCTGAAATCAGGAGTCAGACGCTTAACTGACTGAGACACCCAGGCATTCCAAAGGCATTCGTATTTCTGAAACTCCTCTTGCTTTTAGGAATCCTTGTTGCTGGAGTCAAACAACAAAAAAGAATTGCCACTGAGGAGAGATGTTTACTGAAAGTATAAAAATGTTAGAGAAAGATACAGTTCAAAGTATTGGATTATCCATGCTCTTCTGTATCCATGCTCTTCTCTATTGTGGAGCATTAAAGGCCCAATTCCCCCACTAGAAAAAAATCCAATGCTTATTTTCATATACTGTGCCAATGTACAGAAAAGTAAATATGTAAAATATACAATTATAAATTCAGTACTGTGACTTTCATTTTTAAACATAGAGATAAAGCTTTTAAAACTGAAAATATTTAAAAAAAAGTACAAAAGATAAGGTATGGGAGCTCTGTAGTAGGTCTCACAATTTTAGTCAAAGTACAACTAAGTTTTGAGTACTGATTTAATTAGGAATCCAGAGGTTGGAGTGTTAATTGCTTAAAGTGTTTTCAGTGTTTCTAACACTTGACGTTAACTTTCCTACACAAGGAAGACGTGTTAATCTGCTGGGTTTTCCTAGGAAGTGGTGATTGTTTCCTGCTAATGCTCCTGGTTCTCTCCAGCAGAACCACCAAGCATGTGTTTGCTGACAGGATTATGGTGATCAGAGGCCATTGTGTAGTGTTAGACCGTGGATTTTGGAATCCTACCACTTGGATTGGAGGTCTAGATCCCCCATTTAGTACTATGACTACTGACATCCTTAACTTTGGTTCACTTCTTTATTAAATGTGGTTAATAATAGTAAGTTCTCCATGCAGTTACTCCCCATCTTCATTAGAAAGATATAATCAAGATCTAAGCACGGTGCTTGGCATATACTAAGTTTGCAGTAAGAACTGTTACGGTTCTTTTTTTTTTTTTTTTTTAAGATTTTATCTATTTATTTGACAGAGATCACAAGTAGGCAGAGAGGCAGGCTGAGAGAAAGGGGGGAAGCAGGCTTCCTGCTGAGCAGAGAGCCCGATGCAGGGCTCGATTCCAGGACCCTGAGATCATGACCCGAGTGGAAGGCAGAGGCTTAACCCACTGAGCCACCCAGGTGTCCCAAGCTGTTATAGTTCTTATTTCAGAGAATGGCTGGAGAACCAACACAGGGTTAAACTGAATTGTTTTGTTTTGTTTGCCTCATTCTGCAGCATGCAGTAACTAAGTTCTGTCCACAGATTGGTTGAGAAACAGTCATTTGAGGGAACTGAAGATTTGCCTCCCGTGGTTCACTAGCCTATAGAATGAATGTCTTAGGTTGGGTTTCCTGGGAAACAGACTGAAAGGTAAAGATTTTTCTGAGGGAGGTTGTGGGAGTGTGCTCAGGACAACGTTGGTAAGGAGTGAGGGACTGAGAACACACCACAGAGTTCGAACCATGATAAAGTCTCAAGAGAGGCCTCCTCAGGCCTGATGGGAGCTCTGCCTGAAACGAGAATTCAGAGTTGTCCTATGTGGAGGTCAAGAGGACAAACCTTCGTACTCTCCGATTGACCAGTTGTTGGAGGTCAGATATCCCTAGGGAGAGGCACTTAGAGGCACGGAAGGTTTCTTCTGTGGCTAGCAGTTCCTGGGGAGGGCCTCAGTAATGAGCTTTGCAGGAAACCCTTGGAACAGCTGGGAGATTGAGGAATTAGTGTTTTGATCCTGAAAATTGGGAGGCATTGGGGGGTTTGGGGGGTTGGGGAAGACAGAAGGTCTGAGCAAAGCACCACAGTTCCCACCACAAATAACATTTAAATGCATGTCTTTTAACTTATTTATTTATATTCAATTATATATTTATAAATATATTAAGAAGTGTAGTAAATATATCTTTTGTGAGAAAAGTCTTTTTTAAAACTTGAAATTGAATATGAGATACATAAGAAAATCTTAGCCTATATAAATTCATTGAATTTTAAAAATGTATAGTCCAAGAGTATTAGGAGGCACAAACTCCCAGCTATAAAATAAGTAAGTCACAGAGGTGGGAAGTTTAGCTTAGGGAATATTGTCAGTAAGATTGTAATAACTTTGTATGGTGGCACGTGGTGCTTATGCTTATCATGGTGAGCATTTTATAATGTATATAATTGTTAAGTCACCATGTTGCATACTTGAGACCAATATAATATTTATGTCAACTATACATCAATTAAAAATCAACTTGTAGTCCAAACACCAACTTTGGTTTTTTGTTTATTATTGGGGAAAGTGTGTATCTAAAGCACAGATTCTTTAAGGGATCAAAGGAACCAAAGTGACACCATTGATGACAAAGTTAGATCCAGAATTCATGTTTTCAGATTCTTCTCCCTCTTTGGAACTTTATGGGCTTCAGATCTGGGTAGAATTTTCTATTTTGTTCTTCAACTCTGTAATGGATCTTTAACAGTGCTTTTCAGCCATGTTCTGTAATTACCAAAGTTTGGATTTTTTACCAAAACAAATCTTCTATTAGGGCATGCTTTTACCTCATTTAGATATGCAACTCAGATGTGGATTTTAAAAAGCCCAGATTTAAGAAAGCATGAAAACCACTGCTTCCTATGAAATGGAACATCTCGTAGGAATTACCTGAGATGGACATTAATTCTGTTCCCTGGTATTCTTCATGGATTCTTGATTAAAGAAATGACATAGACTCTGCTTTTTTATGGATGTAATTGATTGCAGTTTGTGTGAATACCTCTATATCCTTTCGTTATTATTCGTATTCAGAAATAACATGTGCTTTCCTGACATCTGTATTTGAAGTTGTGTGATTCATTATTTTTAAGCCGGGATAACCCGATTTCACATATTTTTCCATGAGTCAGAGGCAAGTCTAGCTGTTAGTTTGTTATTGTCTGTGCTTTTTCATAGCAAGCCTGCACTTGCCATCATTTTGCTGCTTTGTATTTTTAATCTCTTAACCAGTTGCTTTGGGAATAGTCTTTCCAGTTTTCAATGAAAACCAGACAAGAATGGTCATGGATTCCTTAAAGATTGGCAAAGTTTTTGTTATGATTATTTATTTCATTTCATGGGTTTAAATACAACCAGGAAGTCTGCATCAGCTGTTTTGATCTTGGGTCTTGCTTTCATTTGTGTAATTTCTTAAAGAAAAAAAAATGGTTTTTCTCTAGGGCTTCACAAAAATTTTGCTTGGGAAGCTTAGAAACTCAGCTGGGATAGATGATAGATTAGCAAGGCAACGATGTGTCTTACCCATAGACCAGACACATTGGTAGAAATTGCCCCAAAAAGGTCAATAATGTTCATGAAACATAACAGGATAGCTAACTCCCTGAACATTAAACATGATCTAACTGCTCTAGTTTGGCTCCTTTCCAGGGGAAAAGAAAATATTCCTTCAGTGCCTAATGAGGCTTTGTGTGATAAATATGAACGTAAATAGGCCAGTGTATTTAGAGAAAACCAGCTGTTTAATATTAAACTTGATTTATCCTATTGGTATTTTTAGATGCCTCCTTTTACCTAGGTACAAAAGAGAGTATGATGAATAAAAGCTCCCTTCTAGACTCACATCTCTTTCCAGCTACTGCCCCATTTCTCGGTTCTTCAGTTCTGTTTCTCTCATTTTCTCTTAAATCCACCGACGTTTTGCCCACAGCACCCTACAAAAACACTGCCAAGGTCAGCAATGACCATGTGATTGCTGAGTCCAGTGATCAGTTCCCAGTCCTTGATGGGCTTGACCTCTCAGCAGCGTTTGGCACAGAGGACCACTTGGTTTATTGAAATACTTTTTTCATTTTGTTTCCAGGACATCCAACTCACCTGGTTTTTCTCCTCATTTTCTGGCTTTTGCTCAGTCTCTTTTTGCTGTTTCTTGTCATTTCCACGACCTCTAAATATCAGAACACTCCAGTGTCCATTCCTTGAACCCCCTTTCCTCTCTAGCTAAACTCATTTCTCTGATGATCTCAGGCAGGGTTACTGATGCATCTGGGTGCTATCTTCTCCCAAATGTGTATTTCCAGCCCTGCCTCCAACACTAAAATTCAAGCTCATGTATCCAGTTGTCTGCCAGAAACTTCCACTTGGACGTCTAAAGGACAACCTTGCATGTCTAAAACTGAACTCCCAACCTTCAACCTCTCAAATCTATTTCATTCACAGACTTCCCCACCTCAGTTAATGCCAACTCCATTATTCAGGTTGCTCAGGCTCAAAACCTATATATTAATCTTGATTTTTATCATTTTAAAAATATAGTCAATAATCTGTCCACACATTTCCTTTGCTCTGCCTTCAAAACTTGTCCACCATTTCCACAGTGGCCCCTGGTCCAGTCTACCACCATCTGGATAACCGGCTAATTCATCTCCCTCTCTCTGCCCTTGTTCACCTACATTTATTCTTAACAAGCAGCCAGAGTGATGATTTTAAAATGAAAATCAGATCATGTCATTTCTCTATTAAAACTGGCCGGTTTTCACCCTGAGTTATACCTAACGGCTATTGATTTGCATCTGTATAAATGTGTGTGTGTCAATGTGTGTGAACGGGAGAGGGGAGGTCAGTGTGGCTGGAATACACTAAGGAAAAGGGAGGATGGTAGGAGATACTGGAAAAGTCATGAGGGGTCAGATCATATGAAGTTTATAGAATATTGTGAAGACTCTGGATTCTACTTTGAGTGTGGAGGGGCCACTGGAGGCTTCTGAGTAGAGAAATGGCATGATCTGATTTACTTTTAATAGGGGTTACTCTTGCGGCTGTGTTAAGATTCAGTGAATGGAAATGAGCGGAAGGAGGGAGACCATGTAGAAGGGCATCCAGTTGGGCATCCATCTGAGGTATGATGATGGCTTGGACCAGGATGGTGGCAGTGGAGCCGGTGAGAAGTGGTCAGATTCAGAGTACATTTTAAGTGAGCGCTAACAGGATTTGCTAATAGCCTGGGTATGGAATGTGCAATAGAAGAGTCAAGGTTATCTCCCAGGTATTTGGTCTGAGCAACTGGGACCTCATTGAACAAGGGAAGGCCATGGGGAGAGCAAGTCCTGATGAGTGTTTGTAGAGCTCAGTTTTGGAATGTAAATTTGAGACGGCATTTAGTGGGCTTTCATTAAATATTTGCGGGGCCAATCAGCGAAGTCACTGATCTCAATAATCACAGCCCTCCTTTTCACTGTACAGGTTACTCCTACACCTAGAACCCCTTCTGGCCCACCTCTATTTGTCTTTGGGTTTGGGGAGGAGGAGTTGCCTGGCTTGTGCTTGGGGTCAGATGATTCTGGGGGTCAGATTATCCCATATACAGATGTGAACATAAGTCTTCTTTTTCTTTCTTTTTTTTTTTCAATCATAAGCTGAACTCCAGGTTCCTTCTATTGCCTCTAAGGTCTGTTGTGAGGGAAAGATGGGCTTGCTTCTCAAGGTGATCCCCCTTATGAAAATAGTGGAATTTAAGCTTCATATGTTTCTTTCTATCAGTTTCCCAAACACCATTACATTTCACCATGCCAAATTTTGTTGACACCTCTCCATTGTTGATATACCCCATGTCATCTTTGCTGTTTTAGTTTGTGTTTTTTTATGCCTAAACCATCATTTTAGTGTTTTGTTTTTTTGAGGGAGTTGAGATAAATATGTACTTTCCTTCACAGTTCATAAACATTTCATTTATATACTCTTCCAGGATCTTTCTGTTTAAGATGGAATCTATTTTTTCATGCAAATATACAAGTAAACACTAATTTTTTTCTTCAAGGAAACAAATAGACATTAAAATATTGTATTTGTCAAAATGTTTAGAGTCGTGATGTTGCATTAATTGTGATGGGTTCTGTGTTCCTGGCTCATTATCTCTTCTCTTACTTTTAGAACAATCCTCATTTGTGAAATTGCATGAGCTCCTAGTATAGTCTCTGGAACACTTTGGATTCATGTTTGAATGTATGAATAAATTATAGAAGAATTGCCCATTGTTGAAGTCCTTATTCATTCTCAGGTTAATTCTCCAATATTTTACTGAACTGATATTTGAATGCATACCTGCTGTAGGTAAGGTGCTATGGATTATACAGTACTGACTTAGAAATATTTCTTGACCTCAAGACATTGTAAAATGCAGAGAGAAATTTTATAAAATGAAGGAAGTTGACCATAATAAAGGGTACAAAAGTGAAATAATTTAGGGGGTCAAGGAAGTGAGGAATTTCATGGCAGGGAAATTTAGGATTTGTTTATCAAAGTGGTGGCATTTAAGATGGGTCTTAAAGAATTGCTAGGGTACAATATGATAAATGGGAATGGAGTCATTCTAAATGAGTAGACTAATAAGTGGGAAAGTGAGAGACCAGGGAAATGTATTAGCTGATCCATATTGGCTTAGGTGGATTAGAGTGGTCAAGGAGGAATAAGGAATATAAAGTTGGAAAGAATTTGGAACAGGTGTTTTTGGTATAGACCCTAGGAAAGAAGGGGGTGTTTTTCCTTAGGTGGACACAAAAGGTTAATCAATAGGAGATGGCTGTAATCAGACATTTTCTTTGGTAAGATTATTTTAGAGGACTCGAAAGTTGATTGCATGCTGGCAGGAAGAAATATATATAATATTCCTCTGAGGTTTGAGCTTCTGTCCTGATAAGGGCCTAAGTTTTATGTCCAGACATAAGAGAATCAGAAAGAGAGGACAATTTGAGAAGTAAGATATTGAGAATTTTAAACATAAAACATTTAGAGTGAATTTCAGGTGGAAACATGCAGCAGGCATAGAAGCTAGAGCTTTGGAAGAAGGGGTTAAAAATAAGACCTGACAATAATAATTAAAGACTCATATTCTGTGATCATTTTCTGTGGCTTAACAAATTTGTTATATTGAAAATAGAGTGTTTAATAAAGTACCATCTACTTTAGAATCATTTTTATTTATTATTGCAGGATGTTGATTTAAAAACAAGCACATTGTGGCTTTGAACTTTCTTTTTCCATGTTGAATAAATCATTGTGCAGTGACATCATTTTTACATTTAGTTCTCAAATGTAAGATGATTATGTAATATCTGTCTATATTTCTGTGGGACTGTTATAAAATCATTAGTCATTTGAGCACTTTAAAAACTCAGTGCCATATTGAACAAATAATTGGAAGGAAAACATTTTTACTCAAGGATATCAAAATAGAAATTCCTCCAGATCTGTTCTCTCATACAAATTTGGTCACTTTATTTTCTTATCCTTAAACTGGGTGATGTATATTTTGGTGCATATATTATGGTCAGCATGATCCGTACTCTTTTTCTTCATGTAGGAAACTTAAGTGAGACTAAATTGAGACTTGCTTACATTTTAAATTAGGTCTTTAAAATATTTAAGATTATAAACATTACAAAGGCTAATAATAAATTTTAAAAAGAGATGTATACAAAACGAGTTCTCATTTTCTGTCTTCAGTTTTGCATCCCAGTAGTTAATATTCCTAATGCCATACTATGTATTCTCTTCAGCTTATTTCTCTGTATAGAAAAAAAAATCCTATCTGTTTTTATTTTAATAATATAGGCTTAAGTACACATATTATCCTGAAACTTTTAAAACTGAAAACTTGTCGTAAGTGTATTTACTTATTAATGTTCGGGGAGAAGTAGATAGCCATAGATATCTATACTTTACCATTTCTTCTCTTTGAGAAGTTTTTTAAGCACTATTAAAAAGATAGTGAGGAGACATATCTGGAAAGAAGTTGCTGTGGCCGATGTCAAAAAGGTCTGTGTTCTCTAGGATTTCAATGGTTTCCTGTCTCACATTTAGGTCTTTCATCCATTTTGAATTTATTTTTGTGTGTGGTCTAAGAAAGTGGTCTTGGTCTGGTTTCATTCTTTTGCCTGTTGCTGTACGTACATACACATACACACACACACACACACACACACACACAGAAATATTATTCAGCCATAAAAAAGAATGAAATCTTGTCATTTGCAATGATGTAGATGGACCTAGAGAGTATTACGCTAAGCAAAATAAGTCAATCAGAGAAAGACAAGCATCATATGATTTCACAAAACAAACAAGCAAAGGGAAAAAAGAGAGAGAAACCAAGAAACAGACTCTTAACTATAGAGAACAAACTGATGGTTACCAGAGGGGAGGTGGGAGGGGGAGAAGGGGGAACAGGTGATGGGGATTAAGATGGGCACTTGTGATGAGCACCGGCTGATGTATGGAAGCACTGAATCACTGTATTGTATACCTGAAACTAATATCACACTGTATGTTAACTAACTGAAATTTGAATAAAAACTTTAAAAAATTTAAAAAAATTAAAAGATAAGAGGAAGCATTAAAGAATCACTACACTATGTTTTAAGCAATATTAGTGAATCTGAACATCTTTTTTAAAATTTTATTTATTTATTTATTTTGACAGAGATCACAAGTAGGCAGAGAGGCAGGGAGAAAGAGAGGAGGAAGCAAGCTCCATGCTGGGCAGAGAGCCCGATGTGGGGCTTGATCCCAGGACCCTGAGACCATGACCTGAGCCGAAGGCAGAGGCCTCAACCCACTGAGCCACCCAGGCGCCCCTATCTGAACAGTTTTTGTGCAAAGCTACTAGAACGTGATTCTAAGATCTTCAGTCATTGTTTCAAACCACACATGCTGAAACTGTTCTATGTTTTACCCTGGCAGGACCCCTTCAAATTTGAAGCAATATGATTGGGCAAGACTATTTTAATTCTATTTTTAATTCTCCAGTTAGTTTGAGAAAGTATCAGTACTTATAAAGGTATTATACCCAGAGTTTGAGGGAAACACTACTATGTTTTATCTATTCACAATCAGATCAGCGTTAAAAACTATACTGATACATTTGGCCAAGCCTCACAAGGTGGAGGTTTGTAGGCTCCTACAGGACTGGAGGGGATGTTATCACATCTGAGCATCTTTTACAATGTTTGCACTGAAAGAATGGGCTAGAGATATGAATATTTGGGAAGATATGTTTTCCTTTAGAATATGAGATTATATCAAGCCAGATGCACACTCAGGCATCTCAAGGCTAACTTTTCCCTCTCTATTCTGATACCTTCTTGGCTTAGATCTTCTTTTTATAATTCGAGGGTTAGTTCACAACGAGGGAAACATCAGGTGATGCATGGACACACAGATTGGTAGCTTGGAACTCTGTTGGGGTTCTTGCTTTCTATAAGCCACAAATTTTACTGCATAGAGGCTCTGGCCAGCATTAAATAGTATAGATTGAAAATGATGGGTGGTTTTTACGCATCACACCATCTTACTAATGGTATAATTTTTAAGATATACTAGTTAACAAAACTTAATGATCTTGGAATGCAAATGAGAGAAATATTAGTGTCACCATTATAAATGAAATAGCACTTTTTATAGTACAAATAATATTTAAATAATATCATATTTATATATATTTTTTTACTTCGTTTAGTAGTTTTATCATACGGTAATGATTCCATTAGAAACATTGATTGCAAAAGAGTAGTTTGGAAATTCCAGGTCACATCAATTCCCAGCCCTGAACCTTTATCAGATCATTTATTTTTAGTATGTTTATGATTTGTGGTGAAGTGAGCAATATCTGTGTTTTGATTTTCATGTTCCCTCTGGTTTCCAAGCTGCCTTTCTTGTTTGACTGTGAGTTCTTTACATTTCTCCATGGTGTCTTCTTTTCCTCTTATTTCCTCTTCTTACAGCATCCCAGTTTGACCTACACTAATTGGTGGACACAGTGAGCTCAAGGATCTTAGACTTGCTTTATGCAACCCATTCTCCATCACAGAGCCCCCAGGACCACATAGGACTTCAGCTCATGTTTCCCCTTAATTCTTATTGTTGTATGTCGATTCTAGTAATCCTCAACAAATAACTTTTCTTCCTCCTACTCCATTTGATTTCTCATGCAACCCTTACCCATTTTCCATGTTTGCCTTAGTGGGAACAGTGATTTGCCATAGTTCAGAACTATGTAGTCAGACTTGGATCCAAACTCTGTCTCATCTTCTTACTAGTTGTATGATCTTGGACAAGTTCATAATTTTTCAGTCTCAATTATTCAGTTTCCCTTACCATGAAAGACAGGGGTTGTTGTGAGATTTTGGAAATAAAGTAATTGCCATTGCCCTTGGTAAATTGTACTCAGTAAAACTTTGGTAGTTACAGGTTTGAGAAGTTAGCAATGGGAAGGGGGGTGCTAATTTCTGTAAAAATCAGGAAAGGACAAGATATTGTGTGATGAGAAAGGGATGTTTTAGGAAGTAGGACAGTTGAAAGAACTTTTATCATATAGTTAAAATAATAATGTGTATAAAGTTCTTGTCCTTAACCCTTAGATTAGACGTGTTTTCAGAGTTCAAAATTTTGTGGATTTTAAAAGGTATGTGTATTTCATATGTTACATAAGATCTCTAGCAGGATATGGGGTAACATTCTTACACAAACAGATACTATTTTTTAAGATTTTATTTTTAAGTAAAATCTGAGCAAGGTGTATAATGCTGGGCTCAATCCCAGGACCCTGAGATCATGACATGAGCCAAAGGCAGATGCTTAACCTACTGAGCCACTCAGGTGCCCGAACAAATGAATACTTCTATAGAAAACACTTCTGTATGAATTTTTATACAAAGGTGTTAGCCTCCCATCATTACCCTCCCATAAACTCAAGTGAGATAGTGCTACCAAATGAGTTATGAAAAAACTTACTTTTCACAAGGTTCGAATCTGATGATTATGGATGAGAGATTAGAGTTCTGAAAAATAAAAGGACATTCTGCATTTCTTTATTGTGAGCCAAAATTATTCTCTCATTTCAGTGATGTGGGTGTTTTCTACATTTCATAAACATGGGGCTGTGGATGCTTTTCTTACTTCCATAACCATACTCATTCCCTCCCAGGTACTCTTGCCAGTTCACTCCAGATTATTTCTTCTGAGAATTAAGGGAGGGAATGAAATAGAACTCTTTTAGTAGGAGTTTCCTTGTCGGACATGGAAAATTCAGGTCACTTTGGGAAATGTTTGTTGTTGTTTTTTTTTCTTTATTCCTGGAACTTGTTAAGATGTGAAGTGCATAATAATATCTGGAGTGAAAAAGACATTAAAATCATTAGTCTCCATTTCTTCCTTTGTGGTTAAAAGCTGTGCCCTCTTAAATATTTTGATTCAGAAGGCATTTTGGCAATATTTGTTGTTAAATGTGATATACTAACAATTTTAGACTATATGTCTTTTTTTATATAGATACCTATGGGCTTTTAGAGAAATGTATATTGTATTATTGACTGGTCAAAGTTGCTTTTTTCTTCCACTAATGAGGATCTATATCGATTTTTAGTTCATTCCTTTCTATTTGCTATTGATTTGGAGGACTTGCTATGAGAATGAAAATTGTTATTAAATCATAGTTTGATAATACTTAACTATTACTCAGAATTGATTCCAGTGGTTTTTGTTTGTTTGTTTGTTTGTTTGTTTTAGTGTCCTACTGAAACCAAAGCAACATTTGGGGTCCACCTTAAAATAGTAGGAGACTGGACAGGTATGTGGAACACAGAGTTTTAAGGTACATGCTTTGAAAATAATGGGTCATACAATAGTTTGCATGTGTTTAAGTGGTAGGACTACTAGCATATATAGAAATGTATATATGTTCTCAAGCTGTAGTTTTCTTTCTTTGCATATACAGTTTTGATAGTCATATTTTCTTCTTGTAGGATGCAATTTTAGAATTCAAATACCTTGGATATCAATAATTGTTAATGTATTGTTTGCTGTGTTTATAAATCATTAGTTTCTGCCTACTTGTCAAATGCACTGGCAATAGTGGGAAGAATGAAATGTGTTTTTTAGAAAAAATGATTTTAAAATAAGTAGTTGATTTTACTCTCAAAATAATCAACACCTGGGATTGGGATTTCTATTGAGATTTAAATCTTCCAGTTCTTGCATGACCTTTTTGCGGTATTACCTATGTGCATAATATAACAACCCCACGGCATCTTTGGAAGAGTGGTCATTTTTTTTTTTTTAAAGATTTGATTTATTTATTTGACAGACAGAGATTACAAGTAGGCAAGAGAGGCACACAGGGAGAGAGATGAGGAAACAGGTTTTCCATGGAGCAGAGAGCCTGATGTGGGGCTCGATCCCAGGACCCTGGGATCATGACCTAAGCCGAAAGCAGAGGCTTTTAACCCACTGAGCCACCCCCAGGTGCCCCTGGAATAGTGGTCATTTTTCATAGCAAATCTATTAGTGATGTGTTACTCATTTATTCAATAAAAACTTTTATATTATGTGTGACATGCATTGTATTAAGAGTTCTGAATAAATAAATGAAATATTGTTCATTCTCTATTCCCCTGGTCCAATGCAGTGACTAACAAGTGAGTGCTCAATAAGTGTTAGCTTGTTGGCTAGTTGCTTAGTTTGCTGCTCAAAAGAAAGAATGCAGTATAGACATGAATGCAAGTGTAAATAAAAGTATTTTCTAATTGAGTGCTAAACTAGGAGGAGGGAATCCGAAAAAGGTAGATTTAGAATAGTCTAGGGTTATACGAAGAGCTTCACGGAGAAGAGGGAATTTGAGCTGAACCTTGAAAATCAGGCCTATGAAGAAGAAAGCAGGTCATTTTAGTAAAATTCACAGCATCGTCAAAAATCAGGGAAGGTAATATGTAAACCATATCTGAGAAAGGTGAGTCAGTCAGCCTAGCAGAAGCAAAGACTTCATTCTTGGGAGTACTATGAAAAAGATATTTGGGGTTACCACAGTGAAGATCGTGAATGCCTTGACATGATAATAAAATTACTTAGAGATGCTAGAGAACTTTTTAGAGATTTGGATCATTGTAACAATAATAGCATTAATAATTTGTTAGTTGGATAGATTAGAATCTACTGGTACTGGAAGGCAGAGGAGAAGAGTTCAGTGGAGGAGTGGGAATGGAAAGAGGACTAGAAGGAATGGATTTGCTGGCAGGTTTGAGAAGTTAGCACTGGAAGGGGGGACTAATTTTTGTAATAATTAGGAAAGGGCAAGATATTGTTTAATAAGAAGGAGGTATTTTACAAAGAAGGACATTTGAAGAGCTTACATCAGACAGTTAAAAATAATAGTGTATAAATTCTTTATCAATAGAAAGGACAACCAGCTTAGAATTGGAGACTTGATGAAAATGGAGAAAAAAATAGTATTTAATGAGCAAACAATGAGATTAATCAAAAGATCTTTGAGCAGTAATGACCCATTCAGAATTATGAAAAATCAGGCTTCAATATGTCTAGTTTATCTGATTGCATCGAAAGAGATCATGGTAGCCCCTTGTTAGAAAAACACTGGTGTAGCAGGAAAATAGTAATTCTCATGATAACCCCAGAACTAGCTGATATAATCAGAGTTGTTTTGCACTATTCGGCAAGTAAAGAACAAGTAAAGTTCTTTGCTAAGAATCTCAGTGAAATGAAAATTAACTTCAGTAATGAATGGTCATTGAAAAAATTCTGTATCTGAAGAGAAAAAGTACAATGAAGATATAATTTAATTCATCATGATAAGGAGAAACTTCATGATGGATTATTACTAGCTATTGTTACTAAGTTTCTTCATAAAGTTATTTTCTATTGTCAGTAGCTCATTAAAATAAATGATTACCTCATCATTTATTTCAATCTTTTCTATTAGGGACACCTTATAGTTTTAATTTTTTCCTCCTTTTTTGAGGGAGAAATAAGATCATTCTATTTAGAGTTCAGTTCCAGTCAGATGCTTTTCAATTAATAAACCTTCTGGGTTGTTGACTCTAAATATTTGTTGACTTGGAAAAAAGTGTTAAGCGTTCATGCATAAAACCCCTAAATAATTCTGCACTAAATAATATCTGGCACTTTAGTTCAAAAAAAGGTTTAACTGTCTTAAAACAATGGAATTATAATTATGGAAGGAAAACTGGGAACATTAAGATAATTGGGTTTTGTTTTAAAATAATTAAAACTTAGTGTTAAGAGCAACAGGGGTAGTAAATACCAAAACGGTGTTTAAAAGTTGAATATCAAAAAAAAAAAAAAGTTGAATATCAGAGGTTTGATTTTCAAAACTGACATATATTTTATAGTTATTTTTTTCTTCCCTGAAATTTTTTTTCTTCCCTGAAATAAATTTTTTCTTCCCTGAAATGTTCTGCCTTGGGCAGGTCAAAAGAACAAATTTTAGACTGCCCCATGGATGGTCTTTCCAAGACTAATCAATGACACCCAGCAGCAAAGTGACCAAGAAGCAATTTAAGCATAGCTCAGGACAAGTAGGCCTCAAAATTTCAGATTTATTGTCTAGCTTTTTATTTTAACCAGGACTTTTGTTGCACCCCTTAAGTATGTGAAAGACTCGTTAAGTTTGGAAGAACCTTCAAACATCAAACACAATTTAGGTTTTTCCTTGAAATGATGGTGATGAAACAGATAGAGTAAATTACTCAAGTGGATTTATCATAGTATTAATTTTTGTTGCTTTTCTAGAATCAGTCATACTTTCCAATTTCTTTTTTTTTTTTAAGATTTTATTTATTTATTTGACAGAGAGAGAGGGAACACAAGCAGGGGGAGCAACAGGCAGTGGGAGAGGGAGAAGCAGGCTCCCCGCTGAGCAGGGAGCCCGATGTGGGGCTTGATCCCAGGACCCTGGGATCATGACGTGAGCTGAAGGCAGACGCTTAACCGACTGAGCCACCCAGGCGCCCCCATACTTTCCAATTTCAAATACATGATCACAGATTGCCTACTGGTTTGCTTATCATTCTAACTATCCAAAATGTTTTGTTATTTTGTGCATTTGATGTCATTACTATTGAATAATGTCTGAGATAATGTTACACTGTTGGTTTTTTTAGTAGTCTAAATAGCAACTTACTCTAGAGAAGTTAAGTTTTACTACAAAAGCATTATACGCATTGAAATTACTCTAAAAATTTTGTCGTTTTTCCATTCAATAGTTAATGGATTGACAACTGGATAAATATGCAATGAGGGCTTATTATACATATCTTGTAATAGATTTTCCTTGAATCTGTGTTATCAGTTTCTATCAATTTAATGTCTAATGAAAAATATTCCTATAATCAGAGGATATAGTTCACTTTGAAGATCAAAAGTGGGAAACCAGGGCCATATAACATCATGAATTTGTCTTAATACATAATACACTGATACTCATAGTACAAGAAACCATAGATAAAATTTTAGTTGAAGACTAGACCAAAAAAAGAGTTGATAGTTCTCTCTCTCTTTATTTCTATGTCATCAAATTAGCCAGGTACATATTATACTTCATCTAGCTGTTTATGAAAAGATTAAAACAGAATATGTGTAATGCATTTAAAGTGTTTTTTTCTTTCTTTTGGGGAGCTCTTTACAAGTCAGATTATAGCCACACAAATTATAATAATGTTATTATTTCATAATGAGAACATGTTTTGGAAAAATTGTGGCATCCACCTTTTACCATCCGTATCTGTGAATGGCTTTGGTGGCTGTAAAAAGAGTAAAGAATCAAAAGTACTCCTATTGAATACCAACGATTTTTTAGAGGGCATGCTCATAAAGCAGATGCAGAATAGGTTTGAGCAAACTGGCTGTTTTGAACAGCACAAATCATACTTGGATATATGAAATACCTGGGTTTTACATAATGCATGTTCACATAGTATAAGCTTTAGCTGAAGCCCATAATAAATATGAATTACGAATTTCTACATTTACAAAGGAATGACTAGAAATACTCTTTGTTGTTGTGACTGCTGCTTTGACTACCAAATTGTCATGCTTAGATATTTGTGGAAGATAACATTTAAGCTATTTGTTATTTTGGCTCATAATTAGATATTTATTAAACACCAACTGGATACCAGACACTGTCGTGTAGTGTGTCTGGAGATACAGACTTGGTCAAAACAGACAAGGTCTCTGCTCTCCTAAAGACTATATTCTAGTCAGTAGGGATCTTCAGTAAAGAACAACAACAAGAACAACAAAAAACCAAGGTATAATACGTTAGATAGCGATAAATGCTATAAAGAAAAGTAGAGGTAAGGAAGTAAGAATGATGAAGCGGGGGGAGTGCTGTTTTAGATGGGGTGTTTAGTCACGGACAAGGAGATGAGGGTTTGTCAGGTGGATTTCAGGAAGAAATCCTGAGGAAGGGGTGCAAATTCCCTGAAGTGGGAATATTTGGATACTCAAGGAACAGCAAGGAGGCCAGTGGGGCTGGAATAGAGATGAAGAAGGGTGACTCGTAGGAAATAGACTGAAGGGTCAGCAGGGGTCAGACCCTGTAGGCTATGGGAGGATTTGGATTTTTATGTGATTGGGAAAAAAGGCACGGTTTAAAAATCTACATCTGAATGATACTCATTTTATTTTAATACACCCTACCTAGTTGTTGTCAGGCCAAGGTTATTTATTTATTTGTTTTAAATGATTGAGTTTAGGGAGAGGGAGGAAAAGGTGGGAATTCAGAGTGGCAGAAAACAGATCAGACTTTTTGTTGGGGTGGGGAATGTATCATTATTTTAATAATGCTTCAGGAGTGGTTTTATCTCCTGCCATACATTCCTGATTTATGGGTTCTGGTAGCCTGGTGCTCCATCAGCCCCCATGATGGTCGTAACTTCTTTCTATTCTCTGGTTTTCTTCGCGGTCTTTTAGCTTCGGTTCTTCCCTCACCTAAGTCACTAGTTTCCTATATTAAATTCCTTCCACTTAAATTATGTAGCCATTCCTGGTGTCGGTTGGATTTGGACTATTACAGTCCAGTTCACAGTGAAGCTTCTGTGAGCAGAGCTCTGAATCCGGAGGAATCCTGGGGAAGATGAGAGGAAGCGTAAAAACCCAGAAGCAGGCAAATGTTTGTGGTCAAGGACCAGTTAGGTGTGCAGTATTGCTGGAACTGAGTATGAACTGAGTGAGAATGTTGTAGGAAATAAAATCTGACCAGACATGGACCAGACATGGTGGGCACTTACACACTTCAGTTTTATTTTAAATGTTGTAGAGAATCCCTGGAGGATTTTGATTAGGGTCTGACTCACATATTAAAAAGGTAACTCTGGCTGCTCTATAGAGAATGTGATGTGGGTGGGCCAGAGTGGGAATTAGGAGATGAGTTTAAAGAGAAGCCTTTGCTGCTGTCCAGACAAGAGAAAGTGCTAGTTACACATAGGGTGACAGCGACAGGGTCATGAAAAGTAGTTGGATTCTGAAGGTATATCTGACAGCTATTGTTGACAGATTGGAGGTGGGATGTAAGAAGAGTTAAGAATCATGGGGAGCCTGGGTGGCTCAATCAATTAAGGGGTCGACTCTTGATTTTGCTTAGGTCATTTTCTTAGGGTCGTGGGATAGAGACCCACGCTGGACTCCACACTTAAGTTGGAATGTGCTTGAGATTCTCTCATCCTCTCCCTCTGCCCCTTCCCCACTCTCTCTCCCTCAAATAAATAAATGAACTCATTAAAAAAGTTAAAAATTTCAAAAAAGAAGAGTTAGGAATCAGAGATAATCTAAGGTATTTAGAGTAAGTAAGTGGACGGACAGTGCTCTGTGTATTGAGTTAACTTTGTGTCATGTCAGGGAAACAAGAGTGGGCATTCAGATTCAGTTTTGTACAGTTTAAATTTGAGATGCCTCTTAGACTTTCAAAATGTAAAGTTGAATAGACTATTGCATGTATGAATCTGGAGGTTAGGGTAGAGATCCAAACCTGGGAATTATGATATTTTGGATCTAAAGATGAGAAGTTGGATAGGATCGGCTACAATAGTAATTCTCATCTATGTAAGATTTATATACATTTTGATATACCTTTATATATATCTTATATTGTATATATTATGTATTTACCTTGTATGTATTTGGCTTGTATGTCATTACATTAATATACCTTTTATAGCAATTTACATTCATTTTATAGCATTTCATATGCCCTCTTTACATTCTTAAAATGAAATTTGCAAATATTATATACACAAATTATTTTTAAAAACCAATATAATATCCTAACCTTAGTATAAAGGAGCTATTAAAAGAAAGTAATTTATAGTAAATAATTTATATTTCCTATTTAAATTTGCAAACATGACTATACTGGAAGTCGTAATGAAATAGGTGACTTAGCCCACATAGAGTGATCATGAATAAGACAGTTCTAAATACAAGATCTCAATACAATTGAAATACTATGAGCACTATTTTCTTTATGGGGTGATTTTCCAAAATGGTGAACTTCTTTTGGTTAAGTTCTAGGCACAATAGTTTACAATATTACTGCAGTTTGCAAGGTGGTTGCAATTTTGGGATTTTTTTTAGCACATATTTAGGTCATGTAAATACTTTGCATTTATGACAAATGAGTTTTTCATTTACATGAATGTCCAAAAAGTCACTTGAAAAACAAACAGGAAGTGTGATAATTCCTTGTTGCATAGCATCTCCTCCTCCACGATGTTACAGGATATTGAATGTCTCTAACCCCTACCCTCCACACTTTAGTAACTGCTTATCATTATTATGAGAACCAGATTGCCTCCCCAAGTTCTGAAAGCTGGACCTCCAAAGTGACACTGTGCTATCAAGAATAGCTACTTGTATACATAGAGAAGAAGTATAACAGAATTCTGAGCCTTTCAACACGTAGAGTCCAGCAGAGGTGACAAAGGTGGAGTGGCCACAGAGATAAGAGGGGAACCAGGAGAGTTTGAATCCTGGACAGAACAAAACATTGTTTCAAAAAAAGAGGCACTGATTAATTGAAACAAATGCTGCTTCTGAGAAGTAGAGTAAATTGAGGGCTGATTTAATGACATTGCGAGATGTGTTTTTAATGGAGTATTGGGAACAGAAACCTGTCTCAAGTAGGTCCAAGACATAGTAGGAGAAGTAGAGGTGGTCCATATAGATAAATCCAGTGATATGCTGGGACCAGCTCCTATGAGCTCGTTTGATCGAGTGCTTCTCTTCTAACTTTATGTTCCATGAGGTCAAGTTCAATAGCTTTAAATCATCACAGTATATTTATGCCACAAAAATTGACAGACATCATAAAAAATGGATTTAAAAAATGTTTCTGAAGACCTGGCTGTTAAATATTTGCCAAAAACACCACTGGGCAAATTCTAAGGAGTTTCAATATAAAATGAAATAAAGCAGTAAGTCAGTAGCTGAAGGAAGGAGGATATAGGGACAGGGCAGATATAAGTTAAGAGGACATATAACAAATACATGTGTAGAAATATAAAATATGTACACATATACATATATTTCGTTGAGCAATTATATGTGTAGATACTTCTGGGAAAAATGAGAATGAAGTAGAGAAGAGAGAGTTGATATTGCTGGAACGATAGAGGGCATAATCCCAGAAGCAAGGTCCACACATGCCTCTTAATGCATTCCAGAAGAACTGGATTCAGTGTACAAGTGGAGGAGTTGACCATGGATAAGGCAGCTGGGCGGTTCATGCTTCCTAACGGGAGGGGGCACAGAGAAGATGATTACAGAGCATGACTGCAGATGCATTGAGGGGTTTGAAGTAGGAGGGATGGGGCTTCTCTCCTGGTTCCTTCTGTTTTCTTGGTGAAAAAAAATGGGTTATTACTGAGACTGAGGCTGGAGAAAGGTGTGCTGAATTTTGAGGAGAAGGAGGAGGTTTCATAGGAGTAGTGAATTGATGAGTGAAGCATAGTAGCGCTTCTGAGATGTGCCAAGGAGCCTACTGAGGCATGTGGTCCAAAATTCAAGTGAGGCAACTCAGAATAATTGTCAGTTTTTTCCAGGCATGTCCAGTTCTTCAGATTAGCTATTGTGCAGGCAGGAGTGGTGGTGGTGTTGGATTTTACCATTGTTGGTCTATTTCTGATTGAATTCACAGTAGCTCTCACCTCCAACCCATTCTCTGTACTGTAGCCAGAGAAGCTTCAAAAGCTGAATCAAATTAAATCACTTCTCTTGCTTCAGTCACTTGAATAGCTTCCCATTGCTCCTAGGATAAAGAGAGAAAATCTTCATGATGACCTTGAAGGGCCTCCCTGCTCTGGTCCTGACCAACCTCTCATCTTGATTCAACTGTTTCTTCTCTGCACTACAGCAACACTGGCCTTTTGGTTCATTCTTCTTTTGCTTGCTTCCTTCCACCCTATATCTGTCCTGATCCATATGTTTACAGTAGTCTCCACCAGCCTACTCACCCCTACCCACACATGTACCTGGGATGTTTAGATCATAGCTCAGGAGTCATTCAGAGAAGCCTCCTAGATACCTCAGTTTTAGGTGTTGTTTCTTATATGCTACGATATTTCTGTTCTTATGGATAATTATCTCTGTTGGTAACTATATTTTCAGTGTTATCGTTGGTGTAGTGAGTTTCCTCCAATAGACTCAGCATAATTATGGTTGTAATCTATTAGCTCACCATTGTAGTCAAAGGTCAATTAAAATGCTTGTTCCTGGTAAATGTAATTATTTGTTAAGAGAAGGAAGGGAGGGAGGGAGAAAGGGATGGACAGAAGGAGGAAGGAGTAAAGCAAGCAGGCAACGAGACATATCCTCTGCTTCACCAACACTCACAACCTAGTGGGGGCTGGAGTCAAATATATAAACAAAATGTAATGCTGTTCTCTCCAAGATGGAGGATGTAGATACTTCTGGGAGGGAGAGTTAGGAGGCTTTCTAAGGCCAACAGCATCAGGGTAAACAGGACTTGTCCAGACTGGGAGATTATTCCACGGAAAGAAATAGCTTGCATAATGGCTCAGAGGCATGAACTATCATGGAATGTGAGGGAAATGTCAATGATGTTGGGAGGCCAAGCTGGGATGGTATCCAGAGGCCATGTCACAGAGGAGCTTGGAATTGCTAAGAAGTCTGGTCTTTTTGCCTAAAGATGTTGCTGAAAAATTGAAGGGCTTTAAACAGGAACTGAAGTAAAATTAGTGTTTTATTATGGATCTCCTTACTGATACCACAAAGACTGGCAGGGAGAAAGACCAGGTTAGAAGCAAAGACACCAAATTAAAAATTTGTCGTGGAGTGAAGGAAGCTGAGGAGATAAAGACTTGTGTAGAATAAATCATATATAGAGTCTGATGTAATAGGGCCAAACAATTACTCTGGGGGGTTACTGATAACCATATAAAAATTACCTCAGTGGGAAAATGTAGGGAAGAGGCTTGGGGATGATTGTGTTGCTATGAATTACTGAGTATATTAGAGACCAGTAAATTGACATTTAGTGTACAAAAAGCAGCTCATAGCAAATGGATTGAATTCTAAATTCTTCCTATTTCTAAATTTCCTCAGAACTCTGAGAGTGACTGAATTTATAGTTTAGTCTGACCTGTGGTTAGCAGTGGGAGATGAGTAGCAAATCCACATGCAATTACTTGAGTATCCATCTAGGTGGGTCTGGGTTAGGTTGAGGATTAACATTTTATGTCTTAATGTTATATATTACTTATATAACAGAGCAGTATAATTCTGGTCTCATGTGAGTTTATGTGGGAATCATGGAGGACAATTAATTAGTTAATTTGATAGAATTCAACATAACCCATTTGCTATCATAATATAATAAATCATCCAATAAATATGAGCTGGGGTTAAATTTCATATTTCATAACCTCAGAAATCAAGGAAATTTTTCTATCAGGGAAATGAGTAATTTATATTATAATTTAAATACCCATCTCCTCTCAGGAGAGAGGATGAATTGTTTTCCCCTTGGTTTCTCGGTTGATGAACATGAAATCTGAGCTATCATTGTTTCACAGATGACAGCTCACTTATAATGCCACTGAATATGTACAGACAGCTTACTAAAAGATTGGAATTCATTACTTGTTAAGTTTTATTCTAGTTCAGTCATTTCATGATCCCCAAAATTGGGGGGAATGCACAATTTTTGTTTTCTAACCAATAAAAATGGTGACTTTTAATTCTTAGAAATAAGCAAATTCTGCAATTTTGGACCTGAAAGTGGAGTTATTATAGCAAAGTGGTATGTTTGCATGGATTATTCTGTTTTTATTATGAATTGTTTTGTCCCTAAGAGAAGTTTGGACTCTCGGTTATCTTACTATTTTCTTCTGCTCGATTTTACTCTATAAAGAGAATAGGAACAGTGAGGAATTTTGTTGGTAATATGATTTCTTAAGAATGTAAAAAATGTGACAGTAATGTACTGGGTAGCCAAAAACATGTATATCATTTTGCCAAGTTAGTCTAGTGTCAATGAATTAAATAATTTCCAAGAAGCCAAAAAATCAATGATTGTGTGCCATTATCATGATCATGAGGAACATTGGTAAGTACTCATTTGTTTCTTGCACTTGCTAAGCATTTTATGAGGGAAGCTAAATAGATATAGTTCCTGTTCTCTAAATGTATTATAATTTTTAAGGCAAAATTATAACTTGATGGATTATAATGATGCAGATAAGGTTCATAAATGTCATCCAAAGGAATACACCTAAGACCTAAATAAGTGTGTTAATACCAAAGGAAGGTGCTTAACCTCTGTGGATTCAAAGGCAGCTGAGTCAGGGAGTTTTGGGAATAGTGTCCAGTGAAATTGGTACCACTCCTCTGATTTTTCAGCTTTAACAAAGGAGGGGTGTGGGATGTAATAAACAGATGTAAATAGAAGGTAAAGTAAACTCTTTCATGAAATGAGATTTTTAGAAAATTTGGAGGTGAGAAGAAAAAAAGAAACAAGATGGAATCGGGAGGGAGACAAACCATAAGAGACTCTTAATCTCACAAAACAAACCGAGGGTTGCTGAGGGGTTGGGGTAGGGAGAGGGTGGTTGGGTTATGGACATTGGGGAGGGTATGTGCTATGGTGAGTGCTGTGAAGTGTGTAAACCTGGCAATTCACAGACCTGTACTGTGGGGCTAATAATACATTATATGTTAAAAAGAAAAAAAGAAAAAGAAAAATCTGGAGGTGACAAAAAATGGACATGAAATGCTAAAAAATCCCAAGCATTGTGCCAAATTGAGTAGTACAATAGATTGTTAAGTGAGTAAAGTTAAAATTGTCTGCTGTAGTGTGATAGGAGATTATCTCATTTTTTGTTGGCACTGTGTTGAGAAATTAGTAAAATGTTTTGGGGTGCCCCTATCAAGATAATTAAAGAGGAGAAGAAAGAAGACCTAAATAAAAAACTTTGCATATCCCAATGTTTTCAATGACAATACCTAGTAGAAGGGTATGCCTCTAATTGGAACAGATAAAATGTATTTTAAGAGTTAGACATCCTTCAAGGAATAGTCAATGACTTGTCATCCTTTATTACCCCAACTCCTTCTCATTTATGACATAATCCTCTGAGTTTCCACTTTCACAATAACAGTGAAAATCTTTTGTTGCTGCTGGAATGGCAGACTCTTCAACAGAAATCTGAATATTGTCTTCTCTGGTTGAGGTAGTGTACTCAACCACATAGACTCCCAAGCCTGGCAACAAAAATACAGAAAAGGCAACTAGGGTCAAGACCCAAACCAATACCAATGGGACTTTTTTTTTTTTTCCCCCTTTCCCTTTCCTTTTCTTTCTTTCTTTCGTTTTTTAGGTCAGGGAAGGAATTTACATGAATATTCTTATTCTTATTTTTTCTACAGAGTAGGAACAAAAGACAGCATTTTCCAAATTATCTTTCAGAAAGAGGTTTTTAATTGTATTGATTATATATTATATTTACCTTTTTATCTAGCTGGAAGAGTTAGCCTTTATAAATAAACCTTTAACAAAAAACTCCGTAAGCCTATCAAAAACATGCATTTGGTATGTATTATTTTTACCATACTAAAAAGAATTCACAGAAGAAAAAAAGCTGATTTAACTTCAATGAGAATTGAAAATCTAGTAATCTCAAGAAAATGGAGGGTTTTTTTTTTAAAGGATAGAACAGTGTAGAGGGACATGCTATGTTTCTAGATATAAAGTCTGAATATTTAAAACTGTTAATTCTCCCCAAGATAAATTATAGGCTTAATATGATTTCAATTAAAATCAAAATTCAAAGTAAAAAATAATTATCAATGGTCATTTGAAAAACCAGAAGAAAATAATTAAAAATAAATAAAAAATTTAGAATATCTTGAATGACAAGACTGGCCATATTAAAACGTGTTATAAAGTGAAATGAACTTTACAAACTAAGAATTTATAAGGATAAGAGATGTACTTAGGAACATGAAGCTATTAAGTGGATCAGTTGAGATTTTAACTCAGGCTCACTGTATGCTAAAACATGTGCTAATTTACTATGTTTCCTCCTATAATGTTAAAATAGTTTAAGGAATATGGTACTAGAACAAAAACGACAGGAAATCTACTAACAAAGAAAAATAGATATCCTAGAAACAGACCCTTTACTACATGAAAATACATATGATATGATATGATATGGGTCCATAAATCAATGTGAAGTATTAGTTTGTAAATAGTTAAAACAATTGTCACTTAACTATCCAAAAAAATTGCATCTTTACTTTAGAAGACCAAAAGTTAATCCCAAATAGGTTAAATATTTTTACATAAAAAAGTTACTCTGTCAAGGAATGAGAAGAAATGAGAAATTAATAGCAGTCTCTGGATACAAAAGACCATCTATCCTAAAAGAATACACAGCGAAAACTAAGTAGTTTTAACTACGTAAAAACATAAAAATCCCATCAGAAAAGAAAACAGAGTTGAACAGAAAAACGTTTATAGCAGTTACTCACTAATACTGTCAATATATAGAGTCCCTTCAATTCAATAAGAAGCTGAAAAAGGAGGGGTGCCTGGGTGGCTCAGTGGGTTAAGCCTCTGCCTTTAGCTCAGGTCATGATCTTAGAGTCTTAGAGCCCACATTGGGCTCTCTGCTCAGCAGGGAGCCTGCTTCCTCCTCTCTCTCTGCCTGCCTCTCTGCCTACTTGTGATCTCTGTCAAATAAATAATAAAATCTTAAAAAAAAAAGCTGAAAAAGGAAATGGATGAATTGTATGAACAGAGAAAATCATAATAGTATTCAAATAAGTGTTAATTAGAATAACTAGAATACGATATTGTGTCTGTCACTTAAGTATTTTTATTGGTGATATTTATTGTTAGTGAAGATGCAAAATACTGACATCGGGAACGCGTGTGCAAAAAAGAAAACCAGAGGGATCAAGGAAAACACAAACTTTTCCAATGAAACAACCTAACAAAGGAAACACATGCATATATTTGCTTGTTGCTCTTCTGTAATCCATTTTATAAGCTTGTTCTTTGACCAGGAGGTCCTGTACTTAAAAGAAGACTCTCACTATGAGGTTGGTTTTTATAAACTTGAAAGGACCATATATTGCATGCCATTAATTTTGTTAGCCCAAGGTTTTTGGTTAGAACTTCATAAAAACATAAAAGAAAATGTCCAGTTGCTTTGGATCTTGGATAAAATTGCCTGTTCCTTATAGAATATGCACCCAGCAGGTATTCAGAGTTTGTGCAGAAAGCAGGAACTGAATTAGTATCAAGCTGAGCCTTGATCACTTTGAGGTGTTTCTTTTGTTGAATGCCAACATTGTTAAAAAAAGTGCATTTGCTGTGACAAATGAAAATATAACGTTTTCCCTAAAAGGTGGATTGCTTAGTAGCAATAATGTGTTTATCCAAAAATGCTTCTCTTATTTGCTTTCACTTTCCTTGAACCTGTCCTTTTATTTTCCCCTGTCAGTTTTTGCTGTAGTTTAGCCTCTGTGGCAATGGAAGAGAATTTATATTTTATAAGAAAGCTAGTGATAGACATTGCTTCATTGATGTAGTTAGAGGCCAAGAAGTCTGTTTGCAGTCCTTTCAAAAGCTGCTTTTGATTTTTTTAAAATAGTATGTTTAATAAGTAGGACCCAGAATAATGAGTATTAGAGAAACAGACTTTTATCACTGTGCTTCCTCTGGAAATAAAAGGATCCGTTCAGTAAATTTCCATTGTATAATACTGCCTTGTCTACCTTCAGGCCTTATGGTGTTAGAGTACCAGGTGTCCATGTATATAGACCGTATGACCCTGCAGCCTTTTTTTTTTCTTCTCATTTTGTAATTCTTAGACAAGAAGAAAGTAAGGATGGGAGTGCAACATTTTCTCTCCCAAGAATGAGGGAAAAAACAGTGAGGCATTGGAAAGAACACTGGACCATGAATTTGGCTGGGGGTGGACAGAGGGGGTGGGTGTGTCTTGTCTGTTAAGTCTCTGTTTCTTACTTGCCATGTGACCTTGGGCTCAGTCCACCTGGTTTTTAGCTTCCTTGCCTACAACATACTGCATTATGGGAGTTTTCTCATTTCTCAACTCGTTGCTTTTATAAAGCTCTATAATTCTTCTCCGAGAAATAAGTTCTAAAATGTAGATAATTTAATGCCACATAAAGTAGGAATGAGAAAAGATTGATTTTGATATAGTTGAGAAAATCTAAAGGGAATATTGTGGAAGGATATATGCCAAGTACAGGATTTTTATGTTTCTTTTTTTTTCCCCACTATCATTTATTAAGGATCTTCTTCATTTATTAGCTCTGGTTGTGTATATGCTCTACGTCCTCACCTTCTGACTTGCAAGTGTGGGCTTGTTTGTTTTTTTAAAATGTTTTTCCTTGTGTAAGACAAGTATGAGATATTGTTTTTTATATTCCTTTGACATTGACCTTAATATTTGTGGAGAAGGTAGTTTAAATAACCAGAGCATATAGCTGATTGCTTTTTCTCCTAGAATTGCAGAATTTCCATTTGAATTTTATCAACAGACAATTTTTCTATACCTTTAGGAGCAAAATACTCTTGCCCTGCAGCTAGATTTCCTGATTTACCTAAAATAGTATTAATTTGAATGCCTTTGATGTTGCTTTGAAAGCAATATTTTAAATAGCAACTATTGTTATTCAATACTGAGTTACCATGGTAATAAAGAACATTCACTTGATTTAAACTTTTCAGAAAAAGAAAATTTAGACTCTGTTTTTCTAGTTGGTTTGAATGTACCACTGTAACTCTGCCCTTTCATTCCCAGTTTTTGAAGTAATTTGTTTTTCTAAGATTAGTGTGCATTTTTCTTTTTTTGAGCAAAATAGAACATCGAATTTTTACAAACCATTAATTTCTCTAAATCCCTAGGAGAGAGAACAGCACTTCTTTCCCTTTTTAAGTAATTTTGTAATTACATTCTAAATCCTTTTTCAAGTAGCTCTAATGGAATTGCGATTCTTTTGTTGTCCTGGAATTTCCCTGTGATAAACAGGGCTGCCCTTAAGAATAAGAATCTTTTGTTATTCATAGTGTGTGACAAATAATAGGAACTTACTAAAAGTTTTCTGAGTGAGTGAGTAAAAGAATAACGTATGATTTAATTGATAAAAGTTCTTTCTGCTCAAAATATTAGTCTTTAAATTCGGTGCTATTAGCGATTATTGGTATATCGTAGACAACAGAAATATTAGCAAAATTATTTACTTCGTTTAGCACCATGGATCAGAAGGAGTTCTTCTTTGTCTTTTTTACTTCACTTTTTAAATAAAACCTTCCTGATTCTTTTGCTTTTTATTACCAACAGATCCAGGAGACGTTGGTTTTTCTGTTCTTCTGGATTCTTGGATTATACATTTAGTATTTATTTGTTTGTAGTGAACTTTTCTTTTGATAACGTCTGTGATCAGTACTAGACCTTCAGCTTATTGAGGACCTAACTTGATGCCTGGTCAATACATGTTTGCCGAAAAAGTAATTTTTAGATGTGCATATTTTGTTTGTATATTTAAACAGTGCTCCCTAAATATTATGGGGAAAATTAGCTTGTACCTTCTCTTTAAAGTAGCGTGTGTGTATATCTGTGTGCATTTGTACATGTGCATGTTGTGTTTCCTCATTGGTGCTATGACTTCCTTAGGAGGTGGAGGAGTGGACAGTTGGAGGAGTGTAAGATATGTGGATGACAAGTACCTTTGAAGATATGTTCATGTGTGTGTACAAGTGATAGTATACACATCTATCTTTTCAAAAATTATTCCTGAGATAAGTACTATTGAAAATATGAACAGGGGGTGCCTGGGTGGCTCAGTGGGTTGAGCCTCTGCCTTCGGCTCGGGTCATGATTCCAGGGTCCTGGGATCGAGCCCCGCATTGGGCTCTCTGCTCAGCGGGGAGCCTGCTTCCCCCTCTCTCTCTGCCTGCCTCTCTGCCTATTTGTCGTCTCTCTCTCTCAAATAAATAAATAAAATTTAAAAAAAAAAGAAAATATGAACAGGTTATAGATAAAATAAAAGCTAAAACATTTTTCCTTTCATCTCATATCCTTAAACATATTTATCCTTTATATATATATATATGCTTACAGACTTCTTAGATATATTGTAGATGAAGTTATCCAACACCTTGGAGAGATTGAAATGCTGGAGAAGATTTATTATTGTATGATGGATTATCAACTCCTTAACTAAATTTTCGTAAAGGATTTTTTCACTGTGGCTTTGAGAAAATTCAGTGATGATAGGCATTCTAGAGCCCTTGAAAAAGCGCTGGGGTGACTATTTGTAGGCCAAAAATGACAAATGAGAGAGGCCAATTATTGGGCTTCTTTTTTTTTAAAATATATTATTTATTTATTTGAGAGAAAGAGAGAAACACAAGCAGGGAAGAGGGGCAGAGGTAGAGGGAGAAGCAGACCCCATGCTGAACAGGGAGCCTTATCCGGGGCTTGATTCCAGGACCCCAGAATCATGACCCAAGCTGAAGGCAGGTGCTTAACGAAGCCACCCAAGCATCCCTGAAGTGAGCTTCTTGAACTCAGGGAAGATGATGGGGCCCCTGAAAGGCAGGGGCTAAGAGACCACATTTAACTGATAAAGTCAAGGTGGCTGGAAGAGTGTTCCAATTAGACTGACATGTAGAGATCTTCGGTATTGACTAAATGACCATGGCATCCGTAGGACTCAAATAGATGGGCAGTCTATTAAAGTCTTACTTGATTTACACAAATGAGAAGAAAACTCTAAGATGGGCAAACAGAGGCATAACCTGAATCATCTCAATACAGAGTATAGCCCTTCTTCCAATTCCCAGACTTGAGTCAGTTCTAAATGATCTGTAATAAAGGGATAGTCAGGTCCCTTTGAGAAAAGACCCTTCTCCTTGTCAAAATTAAACTATACAATGATCCTCTTCTGATTTGGCAGGTTTAGTGCATGGGTGAAAGGGAAATATTCAATTTTTGGTGAACTGACATTGACTCTAAGCTGCTATTATATCCTGAGGAACCAAAACATTACAAACAGACCGGTAATAGTTGGGGCTTATGGGTAGCTCATGGAATTTCACCTTCAGTGTGTGTCCCCATAGGCCCAGTAGGCCCCTGAATCCACCAGAATGCATGATTGGAATACATGCTGAGCCACCGTCAGAATCCCTTATTTATATAATCTTTTTCTCCCACTTTAATATGATTTTTTAAAAATTTACTCTTGATGTTTTGCACTTTTAAGTAGAAGGGAATATTTCCCATGTTTGATTGTGAGTCTTAAGTTTATTTCATCATATGTGCCACTGTTTGCTTCTTAAAGTCCAACAATTAAGCCCCATTCTTTTCTGTTTGTATAAATATTGTTAAAGATAAGTTCTTGAAGACCTCACTAACCAGTATATGGTCTTTACCAGCTTACTTTGTTCCCTGCAATTCTTCTTCTTTTTTTTTTTTCTTTTTTTTTTAAAGATTTTATTTGTTTATTTGACAGAGAGAGCACAAGCAGGGGAAGTGGGAGAGGGAGAAGCAGCCTCCTAGCTGAGCAGCGAGCCCGATGTGGGGCTCGATCCCAGAACCCTGGGATCATGACCTGAGCTGAAGGCAGAGGCTTAACCGACTGAGCCACCCAGGTGCCCCTGCAACTCCCTTTCTAAAGAGAAGACAGTCTTTTGGAAATAGTTCCAAAAAGGGGAGGTGGGTAGAAAATGACTAAATAGGTGAGAAAGAAGAATTTTTTTTGGAATGAGTGGTTTTCATTAAAAAAAAAGAGAGAGAGAAAGAATGGGAAATTGAATAGAGAGAGGAAAAATAGGAAAGAAAAGAGAAATGAAACACCTGCCTGTCTTTCCTAACTTGAGCATACAGGCTGGAGACCTTTGGGATATAAAAGCTGCTTGTGGTAGAGAATGTTGAGGTAGGCATCAATGGAAGGAGCATAAGAGAGAGTATAACATGTTTGTGGACACTTAAATCATAAATCTCTTCACTCCTCCCCACCTTCCCATGTATTAATGATTGGTTTCTGAGCAGCAATACGAAGGTAGAATTATTATTAGATTAATTAGATTATTAGATTATTGTTAGATTAACAATAATTAATTAGATTATTATTAGATTAATTATTAGAATTATTATTATCTTTTGATGAATGGCCAATCTGCAACTTGACATTATGTGGAGATTGGGCTACCTGGATGGATCCCAGGTACTGTCAAGCTCATTTCTTCTTTTATAACATTGATCACCTATTAGACCTTCCGTGTATTTATATGTTAAATTATCATCATTATGCATAGTTTTCATAAAATAATGAGTAACTTGTGAAATAGATGCCGATTCATCATCAACAGGTTTGAGCATTTTCATGTGTTCAGAGAAATCATTATGGCCTCCAAGGTATATGACAGATCTTGACAAACATGTTGTTCAAGGTATATGTTCAACTTTTTGGACAAAGTAAGATAAATTCAGCATTTACTTTTTTATTAATCATCCTGTATTTTACCTTATAAACACTTATTGTGTTTCATAAGAAAGGACAAAATAAGAGTGTTCAGGTTGCTCTGTACACTTCACGGTACTATATAATTTTATATATAACTTTCATATCAACCTAAATTATGATTTCCTACAGACACTATCCCCTGAAGCCTTGATGGCCCCGTGCATCTCCTGGACTGCAGCGCAGGGCCTAGTGCAGCTGGCTGGCGTGCCATGGGGCCTGTAGGGTATTTATCTAGTTCTTCCACCCCAAGTCCAGACTGGACCATGTTACTTGTCCCGAGGTGTATGTGTGTCTGAGAGCAGTTCATTTTAACAATGGGCATCTGTACTCATAAAGAAGGTGTTAGTTATGTTACTTCTGGAAAGGGCTGGAAAAGAAATTGATTTATTCTGGCTTAACCACACGCACATGCATCTCACCCGTAGTTGTGGAGAACATGGCAGAAGCTCTAAGTGGAAAGTGGGGATCTAGCAAGCCCATGTGCTGCAGGTTGGGTTCGCCAGAAACTGAGTCTGAGAAGTAGTTTATGAATTTGAAATGTTTATTAGGGATCAACACCCCCGAAGGGAGAAGGAAGGATGCAGGATTGGGTTGAGCTTCCTCAACAGTTGAATCACTGTGCAGAGTCTACAAGCCTTAGCCAAACTGGTGGGAAGCTCTGAAGCAAGTACTGCCCATCTGTAATATTGCCTCTGTAAAGCTAAAATACCCCTGCCTTGTTCAGCTGCTGGCTGCGAGCTATTCTGGGAAAGTCATTTCTGTCCCTTGCATCTGAGGTGGACCCTGATGGAAGTGACAGCCGGAGGCTACCTGCTGACTGTACTCATCACAACAGGATGACAAGCAGGTCACCGAAGCAGAATAAGGGGGTGGGGAGGTTCTCTATATCAACCACAGCCCCTTAGTGTATTTCATTAGTAACATTCAATTTAAAAATAAGATTCTGAGATGAATACTAAATTGAACAGAATGCTAGCAAGCGTGAACCAGCAGGGTCCCACGCAAACCAAGACATATAGCTACCCTCCCCGTCAGTGGCTTTTGCAAGATTCCCATCCTTTCCTTAAGCATATGTTCTTTAGGGGATTCAGAGTTGAAAGGGGGCTCAAAGATCACTGAACTCATTTGTCAACTGAGAAAAGGAATTAAGATCAGAGACAGAAGGAGGTGGAGAACCTCAGACTTTCTGACAACCAATTTGGTACCTTTTCTATTATACCCTGTTGCTTCTAAGTATTGCAAACTCTGTAGCAAAGAAGAGATTCATTCTGTGGTACACCCTGTATTATGCAGACTCATTTATAACACTGCCTGTCTTATGAGATAATCTTCAGTTTTTCTTGTAAAATAATAGAAATATTATAGTGTAATCATTTACAGATTTCGCTTGAAGACTAAGGGCATGGGGATGATGCCTATTTCCTTACAACCCTTATCTTATAATTTCGAATACTGGGCTGCATGATGCTAGTTATTTTTAAAGCTAAATTTAAGTCTCCAATGAGTCTGTTTAATACCCCTTAAGGATTTTGTCTTAATGCTTTTTGAAAAAAAACAAAACAAAAAACTGGCAAATCAAGTGTCATATGAGCATTAAAAGAAAGAGGAGAAAGTTTGTATCTAATAATAAAAATCCCAGTAACTTCTTACCAGGTTTTTTAGAGCAACATTATCACTCTTTAGAGATGTTTTATTTAGGTTTCTTTCCTGCCTGTGATAATGTAATACTTAAAGTAGGTAATTCATTTCCATAGTGAAGACTATGGAGAAGCAGAGGTAAGGAAAGGAAATTACTTGGAAAGAAACAGTGATTTAGAGTTGGTAAAATTCTCCACAGAGTTCCTCCAGCAAACAACAACTGTTTCTCAGGTTCTTACTGAAGACCCCCATTAAGTGGCTATGATCATATCTTTAGATGCAAAGAACTTTTGTACTACAGAAGGAAGGCATCATTTTTTATTCTATTTTCTGCCCTTATTTAACTTTTCTTTTTTTTGTAGTGGTAGGAAGAAGATTTTATTGTCTTCTCATCTCAGAAACATTTGCATACAGGTTTTTTGTTGTTATGCAAATTTGTATTGCATCTGTTACATTCTGCGTTTGGGGGAGGATTACAAAGTGGCCATTTTTCACAAAGGGGAAGATAAAGAATTGAGTCACAATAAATATACAAAGAAGTCTGAATTCGAATTGGAAAGATTATTTTTCTCATCTTTGATTTTAAATAATTAAGTGTATTGTCTCACAATTGATTGTCCAGAGAGTCACAATTAGTGTAATCATGTGTAGTATGCCGTCCAGCTCTGATAGCCTCACAATCTTCGTTGATTGAACGGGAGAAGTGGAGAGTGGGTGAAAGTCTACAAAAGCTTATTTTAATTAAGATATATCCCCGACTGGTAGGCAATCGTGTTCAGACATTATCTCATCATTAGTCAACTCATCAAAATATCACTTTTCAGAAAATCCCCTGGTTCTTTTCAGTGGCTTTAATGAAATTATTCTAAGAACCCACTGAAAGGATTGAGATCTAGTGTTCATATAATTGCCATTTTCCTAAGAAATAGACTTGGGGCTCCTGAGAAAGCAGATCATCTGGTGTGACATTTGCAGCAAGAGAAGAAGTAGTGTTTTAAAAATTCTGCTGCTTAACAGAGGAAACACCAGTTTATTTTGATCTTTTTTCCCAGCATCAGATAAACAATGAGATGCTAATTAATTAGTTGATAGGCAGAAATCTGGGAGACTAAGCAATTTTTCATTTACTCGGATTTTTCTAAGGATACTTTTCTATGTATATTTTTATTCTCATAAAAAGTAAACAATCATTATACCCGTATGGGATAAAGTTAATTGTTCGTATTTAGGAATTTATGAGTGTAATAATAAAAATAAACATTTTAGAAGGACATAATTTTAAGCAGCTCTTTTCTTTGTATATATATGAACTTTTTTTTTTTACATTTGTGGTGGCTAGTTAAGAATCTTCATGTTTGCTTAGTGTTGCTTGCATTTAGGATGTCAGATTAAAGGATGCTTCAAATGTAAGAATATTCATTATAGATTTTACAGTTTGGGTGGATTTGAAAGTGATTTCTCATATGCTACTTTCGCTGTGTGTGTGTGTGTGTGTGTGTGTATTTTAAACCCTATCAATATAATGTTATCTTCAGAGATTGTCTTCCAAATTTATAATCAAATATTTTTTGTGATTATAGAAACAGGGAAAAGCCTCCAGCTATATTATGTTATGGTTGTTCGAATTAAGAATTCTGATTTTTTTTTTTTTTTTTTTGCATTTCCATCAGTTTGGGAATCATTCAGTAAAACTTTAATTTACATTGTTAGCACCCCAGGATATATCGTATTCAATGTAGCTGTTTGATTGCACCACTCTTTCTTTTCTTGATGTAAAAGTTCATGTTTGTGGCTGTGTTTTGACTCTGTTTTCCAAGATTTGTTGAGGAAAGGGATAAATGGAGGGGAGAGGGAGAAAAGGAGAAACACTACAAATTACTCATTTAATGAAATGCTATGTAAACTGAGACATGTCCTGAAAGACAAGTGTCACATCAGAAGAATTTACTAGTCATTTCATTGACATAAACATTAATTCTGCTCATTAAAAGTAGCAGTGTATAGGTCAGTATAAATTAATTTTTAAGATATGAACTCAAAGAGTAAGTTTACTTAAAAGAGAAAAAGAAAATGTGCTTTCTTATATCTGTGGGCTGTAAAGTACAAGCACCTCTCTTAGGGTCTTCTCAGGTCCTCCCCAAGTGTACGGTAGGTAAGAATGTCAGAGTGCTGATAGCAAGCAGCAGAGAGTCAGTTAGACATCGACTCAATGTTGTAATAAATATGGAGAAAAATCACCATCCTGCTTCTCAGCACCCTTTGTAACCACTGTGTTCACCAGCGTTTAACATCTGGCTATTCAGTAACTGGGAAGTGGCGATGGTCATCAACTGTGAATTTTCAGTATTTCATGGAAATTGTGCGCCTTCATTTAGTGATAGGTTTACTGCAGCTTGGAGCCTCGGCTTTGCACTCTCTCTCAGCCTGAGACCCTGTCAAGGCTGGAGCTCCTGTACCCTTGTTTTTCATGGTTGATAGATGACCAGTTGCGTTTTTCTGAAAGGCATTATGATTAACCTTGGCAATATCCTTTATGCAGTAAAAATAGAAATATTATTTCAACTAATATTTATCGAGGATCTTAATAGGTATCAGATAATGTTCCATATCTGGGTGATGTAATACCCATCTACTTGAAGGAGAAGGAGAGGTGGATAGACAATTATATCTAACAATAAAAAATACAATCTGGAACATTCTTTGAGAGTGTAAGCATGGAGTATACTAGGAATATGCACAGTAGGGTCATCTATTCCAGATTTTGGAGGAGGAAAAGAAAGAGGAGGGATCAAGGAAACCTTCCCATAGGGATGACTAGAGGTAATAAGTACTTAGTTCTGGAAACACGGGACCAGCATCAGGGTGATAGACTACGCTATGTAATGCAGATAATTATGCAGTACATCTATTTCTAAAGTAGAACTGAGGATTCTTCCTTCGTTCACATTTCTCTTTTTCTTTTTTTCCCCCATTTCCTTTCTCCCCTCTCTCTTTCCTTACGTCCTTCTCTCCGCCTTCTCTTCCTCTTCCTCTCCCTCCTTCTTTCATTATGAGCTTAATAAGCACAGAATTTTGTTAGTCAAAGTTTTGGTTCGTGGGTTAATGTCATCCCTGACCCTTAATCATTCATTTACTCTTTTATGATGCTATAGATATATTTCATATACATAACTAAATTTTATATATTTAACATAGTTGTGAAATATTAACAATGATGACCTCCCTTTTGCTTTTCTCCTATTTCATCTTCTTACCCCTTCTAAAAGATAACCATTATCCTGGATTATGTATATTCTGCTTTTTTCCCAGTGGTTTGCTTTGTTTTGTACATGACATTTCTAAATGATACATTGCTTCATTGTTTTTTAAGTTAACAAATGATATTTTTCTGTAAGTAATCTACTTGGGTTTTTTCCATTCACCATTTTACTATGTTTTTATTTGTGACTGATTTCATCTAGTTCCACTTTAATTAATATTCCATTGTGTATATGTGTGGCAAATTGTCCATTCTCCTGTTGATAGGCAAGTGAGTGGTTTCACTTTATGTTGTAATGAAAGTTCTATGAATATTCTTTTACTTGCTGCCTAAGACGTTATGTGAAAGTTTCTGCAGAGTATATACCCAAGAATGGAAATATTGGCTCATAGGGTACACTGAGGTTAAACTTAGAAGATAATTGCAAGTTGTTTTCCAAAGCTATTGTACCAACTTGCAATCTCACCAGAATGATATGAGAGCTTACGTTGATGCATATCTTCTCTAACACTTGGTCTTGTGAGATTCATTTCTGTCAATCAAATGCAACATAATATATGAATGTTATCTAATGGTATGTAGCTTTGATTAGCACTTTCCAGGTTACTGTTGAGATTGAACATCTCTTAGGTATATTTGTTGATCATGACTATTTCCTCTAATCTTTCAATTTTAAGATTTTATTAGTCTATGCTAATGAATACTTTTTATTTTTGTACTGACAGTTGCAATATCTTAATCTAAAAAGATACAGTCATTAACGTGAAACAGACATGACAGTACTATACAAAATGGTGGGCACATTTCTAATAAAAGATGTGCATTCAAAATAATGGAGAAGTCAAAACAATAGGTAATAATTACATTTTGAAATTATTTTCATGACTTTTATTTTTTCACAACTTGATGTTTATTTTTCTTTCGGCAGAACGGTTTCGAGATTTGCTACTTCCGCCATCTAATCAAGACTCTGAGATTCTGCCCTTCATTCAATCTAGAAAGTATCCCAAGTAAGCACTAGGAGTTCACTGGATATTGGGTGGGGATGGGCGCAGTGACAGGGGAGGCTTGAGGGGACAAAAACAAAATAGTTTCTTTCTAAGGATTTCTGAAAAAGCTAAAATACTCCAACCTACTTAAGGAGGGCATCTCCTGCACTGTAATGTCTCAGGCTCTTCACAGCTGGGTCAGAGAAAAGAGCCTTGCCTGCACTACAGCTCAGCTGTAAGTAGGAGTATTTGCAGAGGGCGAGCTGTAAGTTACCTGTACTGGTGTCTGGTTATGCCTCTTTTTGCTTGATTCTGTATCAACAGTGACAGCTTTTTTGTGGGTGATCCCTCATCCGGTGTCCTGGTTTCTAGCCTTTGAATGCAAGGATTAATTCATATTGTAATGAGTAGTTTTCTAACCACCTGTTAGATAAGATTTTAGTAATTTCTCTATATTCTTCCTTACTATCTTGATGATTACGGGAAGTGAAATCTCCTGGCCCTTTCTTTTATGGGGCAGAACTGCTCTTCTCTTAGATGCCACAAGTGTGCTTATTGGTTGAAGGCATATGCCTTCATCTTCCCAGAGAATCAGCAAGTATGTTTTTTATTAGGCATCTTATTCCTGAAAAGCTGATGGATGCCTGTATCTTGATCCTTCCTATAGAAGCTTGGAGTACCCTCTACTTCATGGATGTCTTACTCTGTTTGCTAGCTAGTCTACAACAAGCTGAGGAAGGAATAAACTGATTTCTGATATAGAAAAGGAAGGTCAGCAGCTTGAAGAATTAGAGCTTGATTTATACATATTTCATCAAAACCAATCACTATGTTAAATGGTTCATTCTTTGATTGACTTGGCAGTTTATTCAAGTATCTAGTGGACTTCAATTTTAGAATAATTTTTTCCCTAAAACTTAGCTTTGATAATATTGACTTACCTCTGATAACAAAAATGCAGGATCTGAATTATCTGCTCATTATCTTTGATATTAATCCTGATTTAATATCTAGCAATAATCTTCTAGTTCCCTCACAGGGACCCTCCTGAGGGATATACAAAACCTGGACAGCGTTCCATGCATATATTACTTTTCATGACAGGGAGCATGGAGGAGTCTGAAGGGATTGACACTGTCTATCAGTATTTTTGCCCTCGGCTGCTGTTTGCAGAGGGCAGTGAGGCCTGATCTTCTGCCTCTTGGCTTACTATCCACCTCAGACATTTGCTTGAAGAGGGGAACCATAGCTGCTTCTCAGATTATCCATTGGTAATCTATTTCCCGCTATTTCCCTGGGTTTCCTTAGCTCTATGTTCTTAACACGTATCCCTCTTGCTCTTAGGTTGCTTTTCCCATAGTGATGTTCCAATATCATTCTGATATTTAACAGAGATACCATGTGACAATCCTTTGTCAGTGTCTAATTCTTAGGGTAGTTTTTGTGTTTGTTTTGTTTTTGTGGGGGGCATCTGTGGACTAAAAGAATAAAAGTCATCCATTGATGCCACATACACCATGTTGGGGTGGGTAGGAGTGCAGACTGACTCACGAGCCATGCTTTGTGACTCAGGTCACCTAACCTTCTGTGCCTCAGTTTTCACCTCTGTGGAAGGGGAGAAATAATAAGACCTACCACCAAGGGGTGTTATGTAGATTAAATCAATTAATAAACAAAAAGATATTTAGAACTTAGCTGGACACATAGCGATATGTATGTATGTAGCTGCAAGTGTTGCTACTCATTTAAAATTGCATATAGCATTAACTAGATCTGCATGTTTCCAAACAGGTTAGTGAAGTAGACTGTTCATTGATTTTGGAGGATAGGTCTTATGTCAGGATACCTTTATCACTCTTCCCTTAATAATATTAGGGGAAGAACTATTTATTTAATATTTCTAGATTATGGCTAGTTGCTGATGTGAGGCACTGCTTTGGTGACCACTTAACATCATTATGAGACTGGGAGTGGCGCATAAACAATGAATTTTGGAACACTGAAAAGAAATAAAATAAAATAAAATGAAAAAAATCATTATGAGTTTCAGTTTTCCAAATTACCCAATGAAAGCATGCTAATTAAAGAAACCTTTAATTAAGAAGTCTGAATGATATTTATATATTTATATAAAATAACTATGTAAATAGAATATATTTATTTAAATATATAACATTAAATATATAATATTTATATAAAAATTCTGGATTAAATACAATTGGCTTATTTAGGTTCATTTAGGTTTCATATTTATATAAAATATAATGTATATAATATATAATATTTATATAAAAATTCTGGATTAAATACAGTGGCTTATTTAGGTTATAGAATATTAAAAATTTTCACCCTCCCATTGCCCATATAATGTCTAGCTTGGGAGTAGAATTTTAGGAGGTGCTGATGAACAGAGAAAGGGTAATAGTTCAATTTATGCTGTGCCTAAGGAGTGTTAAACTGGTCCAAGGAAAAGCATAGGAGCAAAAACTCTGGGCCATGTAAAGAATGCTGGGGTAAAAGAAGAGACAGTTGTATTAAGAGCCAGTTGATAAATATAAGGGGGCAGGGATCTGTGTATGTCTAGACCTAATTTAAACTATTTTGGGATTATTCATCGTTTTCCATATTCTCATTTAGTCTCATTTGTATTCACTCTTAAATATACTATCATTTATTCATTACTGAGGATGACTATAAGTCAAGGAATTTGTCATTTCATGACATGCAAAAATTTCTGGAAAGCTGGAAATTTAATCAGACCCTTAGTATTTGTTGTTCTCATTCACAATGTCATACACCTATTTATATTGAGATTATTCTCCCTCCCTTTTCTGCTTGTTTTACTGACTCACTGAATATAGACCCTATTAGTGAGAGATGTTTTAAGAGTTAAAATATGGTTTGAGAAGCAGCTTGTTTGCCCTATATTATCTAGTGTCACAGGGTGATGTGTGTAGAGCATGGTATAGCTGACCTTCTTTAAGTCAGACTCACTCTACCCTGGTTAATATGAGTTGGTGGGTGGACAGTGGTTATTGGATTGAGTGTAGGATCTCTAGTCAGCATATTGTCCCTATAATCTTAAGCAACTGGTTATCAAAAGACATATAATAGATACTAAAAAAGGGAAATTTTTGTATTTTACTTAGTAGAGAAATAATCATGGAGAAGAGAACTGACCAGTTCTTGAAATGTGTGTGTGTGTGTGCACGCGTGCACGTGTGTGTGTGTGTGTGTGTGTGTTTTATGGAAAGCCATTAAAAAAAAAAAGTTCCCTGTTGGGAAACATTGTTCTGTTCATTCATCACATTCTTACGTTTGTGATCTTGCATTTGACCCTTTGCCAAAGCCTGGCACATCCATTCTCATCAGGTGTATGTGAAGACCTTGCCTCATGAAAGTTCTTGGAGCATGAATAGGTGTGACCATTGTCAGAAACAGGTGAATGAAAAGAAGAAAAGGAATGTATACTTGATACAAGATAAATGTTGTTGATTCATAGGTTAGAGGAAAGAAATGGAGATAATGAAACTTATGTTGTTGCTCATGTCTTAGCTGGTGTCACTGTTAACTTTGAGGCATTTGGGTTTATAACATATTTAAACTAGAGGGTAACCATGAATATTCTTATCCTTGCAGCTTGGAGACATGTTGAAGACATTTGGCATAATCTTTCTCACAAATGACTTGCAACCATTTTAGCAGTTACACCAGCAAAACATGATTCAATGGCTCTGGAAGTTTCACCATATTATGTATAAAAATATTGTGAAAATGTAGGCATAACATGTGGCATAGCTTTATTTGGTTCTCATGAAGATCAAGTACTCTGGAATGCTTAATCTCAGTACTCTTTAGAGAAAGATATATTATTTAGGATCAAGTTCAGAGTATTCCTTTTGACTTGGTTTGCCACCAGAGGATAACCTTGATTATTTAGACAATAAAAGCAATGCCTCAACCCATTCTCATTTCCAATGGACTGCTTAAAAATGGCTTCAAGCGGTGATCAGGTGATTAACTGCAAAGCCTCAGAAGACATTTCTAGATTTCATCTATTCTCCAACTTGTCTTCCTTTCTCTGTCCAAGGAAAATTTGGGGTTCCTCTTCTTGCGGAGGCCTCCTCTCTCTCTTTAGTAATTCCTGTTCCGTCTGTATGTGTGTAATATATTTGTCACTGGAGCTAAGTTACTCCTATTCATACTACAAACACTTAGCACTTAACACTTTCTACATTGCCATGATTGTGTTATGTGCTCTATAGGTATTATTTAACCTTTGTTATTTCCCTATGAGTTAGGTTAGGTAGTACTGTTTCCCCAACTTTACAGATTTTATATATTAGAGGATTTAAATGGGCTAAGTGACTTAACCAAAGTCATATGGAAGAGATAGGTCCCAAATTCAAGGTCTGCTTGGCCCCCAAATTATACCCAGCTGTGCTATCCTGCCTCTCATCCTTTCATCTGTCCATTTTTCCATTAGTCCATTCTTCAAATATTTATTGAACAATTATAGTGCACTAGAACCAGTCACAACTACTGAGGATACAAAAATAATGAGGATGTAACATATGACTTTGAGGAACCTAGAATCTGGTGGAGGGGAAAACAGAATCAGACTCTAATGGAGATATTAATTATAGCAATGTGATAAGACCTATAGTTATAGAGAAATGCACTAAACTCAATGGGAAAAGAGAAGACAATGTGTCTTCCAGTCTAGGTAATTCATGGAAAGTTTCATTTTTCCCTTGGAGTAAAATCTGGACAAATGCTATGGAACCAGAAGAAGAGGCTTTTTAGATGGAACCAAGAGCACAGCAGAATATAGAGCCGTGAAGTGGGCTGTTCATTGACAGATCAGCTGCGGGTGTTCCAGTTGAAAAACCTGCTTGTGTGTGTGTGTGTGCGTGTGCGTGCGTGTGTGTGTGCACACATGTACACGTGCGTGTGTATGTGCAAATGTTCATACATATACACACACTGAAGGGCTGGGATATAAGGAGAAACGAGAGCAGGGACCACTCCTGCTCTCCTTTAAATGGATTGCCATTTAAAGGAGCTTGGATTCAGTGGAGTGTCATGAAAGAACTTTAAGCAATTTTTTTTAAGAACTTTAAGCAAAGGAGCAAAAATCATTGTATTTGCCTTTTCCTAGTTTTATCATGGAACCAGAGAGGACCACGTGGCACTGCATGGGGCTAGCACACTAGCTGGTTGGCAGTTTCATACTCAGGAAGGCAGTGAGAAAGGATCGATTCCATAGTGATAATAACAGTGAAAAGCAGGTAGATATCTGAGGATTTTAGGAGGCACGCGACAAGAATGTTATGATTACCGGGCAAAGGGCAGGAAGATGAAAAGGGAGAGGGGAGGGACAGGGGAGAGGAAAGAGTTCAAAGAAGGCGTTCAAACTTTTTCATTTGGATCACATTCTGTATCAGCAGTCCCAGGGTCTCTATTTCAAATGGAGGTAATAATAGTGCTATAGAAAAAGCTCTCACATACAATTGCTTTTACTCTCATATACGATTCTTCTGACACCAGATATGGGGTGTAGTTTTTCACGCACCAACCAATTCCTCAATACCAGCTGGGTGTCTTATAATTCAATTCAATTCTGACACTATCCAGAGTTTGGGCAGACCCCAGAAGTTAAGAGCTCATTCCCATTAGACATGGGTCCACCCCCATTTCCAAATGCCAGTCGCAGGTAGCAAGTCCCCGATTTACCCACAATTTCTGTCCAAATCGGCTACAAATCAGAAATTCCCACAACCTCATCCTTGGATTCAATCATTTGCTAGAACAGCGTTTGGAACTCAGACATACTTTATGAATTTACTGTGTAGTAAAGAATGTGATGAATGATTTAGATGGTCATGAATAACCACATGAAGATCTAGAAGGGTCTTGAGTGTGGGAACTTCTGTCACCATGGAGTGGGGGTGTGTCACCCATCTGGCCTGTAGATGTGTTCACCAACTGGAAGTTCTCTGAACCCCCATACCATTGGGGTTTTTATGGAAGTTTCATCACAGAAGCATGATTGATTATTAACTTCATTTCCAGCTCCTCTTCCCTCTCCAGAAAATAGAGAGTAGGACTAAACATTCCAAGATTATATTCATGGCCTGGTGTTTCTTTCTTTCTTTTTAAAGATTTATCTATTTATTTATTTTGGAGAGAAAGAGAGAGTGCACACATAAGCGGGAGGGGCAGAGAATCTCAAGCAGACAGCCCACAGAACGTGATGGACCGATCCGATCTCACTACCCTGAGATCGTGACCTGAGCTGAAATCAAGAGTTGGGCGCTTAACCAACTGAGCCACCAGGCACCCCTGGCTTGGTGTTTCTGCCAAGTAGCCCCCATCAATGAGCCTACCAAGAGTCACCTCATTAGAACAAAATAGGGCCCCATCACCCAGAGATTTAGGAACTCTGTCCAAGAGATTTAGGAACTCTGTGTCAGATGAGTCTAACCCCCAGGAAATTACAAAGGTCTTAGGAGCTCTGTGTTAGGAACCAGGGGCAGAGAACAATATAAATATTTCTTATCATTTCACAAGTAGCTCCCCTGTAATGTTGCTTTGAGAAATACATAGTGCCTGGCATAATTCTCCCTTGTTAGACTTTGTGATCATTCAATAAAATGATGGGAAGTACCTGCCTCTTGCAAATGTGAATTCTCACCATCATCCTCATGTTTGGCTCTCTTCTCCCTTTTCTCAAAGTCATGCTTTACCTCAGGGCAGGGCATGAGGTAGTCCTAAACTTGGAAAGACTGGCTCAGACATGTGATAAGTCAAGAAACTCTGTTAGTACAAGTCTAGTGGGCAAGCATTAAGGATGCCTCGGTGCTGAGTGAGAGAATAGCTTATCCTGGACTCAAGTGAGAACTGGTTCAAGGATCGGGCCAAGAGGAGCTTGTAGCTGGGAGGCCAGGAACCTGAAATCTCAAAACTAGCTGAGAAAGTGAACACTTTCTAGGGCATAAGGTAAGCACGTGTGATTCTCTACCTCGTACCTTCGAGAGCCGTCTGCTCTCTTTGTTCTGATCTATCCTCCATTCCCCACCATTGCGTATCTCCTCAGACAGCATTTGTTTTAAGTTTTGGGGTTGTTGTTTATTTGTTTGCTTTGACTCAGAGATTGTCTGTCAGGTGAGAGAGAAAGTGACCTGAAGTTCTTCCTTTGCTACAAATCTTAAAATCCCACCTTAACTTCCTTGCACTGGAACGCCCTCCTTTTGGCATAGGTGATTTCTAGCTCTTCAACGATATTCCCAGCTCTACAAAAGCGAGATGTCAGAGTGAAGCCATGATTTCAGAAGCAATTTATGAACTCTATAGCCAGGGTGAATTTTAAACAGTCTTATATTTACCAAGTCATAAATTTTAACAATATGTCTGTTTATTGGAATTCCTTGTCAGAGAGTTTTTTTTTCTTTGCAGACCCTAAATTAATTAATAGCTTCTATTTGTAAGGCCTTGATTGAATAATACAGAATTTCAAAAAACAAACATCAGTCAAGGTGGTTTTTTTAAACAGTGTTATTTTTAGTTATGCATGAGATTGCATTAAGTAATAGTCGCACATTACCTACAGAGATTTCTTAACCCTTTCCTGGTAAAGTTTCTTTCCTTAAGTTGTTCTTAAAGTCCAGACAAGGGACACCTGGGTAGGTCAGTGAGTTATCTGCCTTTGGCTCAGATCATGATCTTGGTGTCCTGGGATCGAGCCCTATGTGGTTGGGCTCGCTGCTTGGTGAGAGCATCGTCTTCTTTTTTCCCCTCTGTCCCTCCTCTGTGCTCGTGCTCTCTTTCTTTCTCACGTACTCTCTCTCTCAAATAAATAAATAAATTTATTTTAAAAAATTCTAAATTAAAAAAAAAGTCCAAACAATAGGAACCACCACCCACCACTCTCACCAAGTCTTAACTCAAATGTTAAGGGCTTACCCTGATCAACACATCAAAATCACCACCTGTACTAGCTCACCCCCCATCCTTCTTATCTGCTCTACCAACAACATAAATGCAACATGGGAAATTGTTAGAAATACAAATTCTCAGACTTCAGCCTAGACTTACTGACTCAGAAAACCTGGGGGTGGGACCAGCACTCTGTGCCTAACAAACCTTCCAGGACATTCTGATACATGCTAACTTTTGAGGACCATTAGCGCAAGGTAGCAAGATTCGGAAGACCATCGGAGGCTTTTTAACTCCCTCTTACTTCTTGCTGTTTTTAGTGATGTGATTATCTCCTGGGACTGGAGTGGTCTAAAACTGTAACACTATTGTCTCCAGAGAGACAATTCATGACTTCCATCTTTTTCCCGAATGAAGGAATAGTTTATATGAAGAATGACTCTTACCACTTCTAGCCTGCAGGGGAGGATTTCTAGGACTTCCTTGGCACAGTGTGCCCTTTTCAGACTTTATTTGCCTTTCCGTATTATCCCAAACCAGAATAATTTACAACTGACTGTAATGATTAGTGTGTGATCACTAAGGAAGTGAGCTTTGGAGTCAGACTCATAAGGAATTGGATGAGTCTTTCCCTTTGAAAGAAGTGTGGCATGAGAAAATTACTTAGCATTTTTGGGTTTTAGTTCTCAGTGCAGTAAGGGGCAGATTTATATCTCCTGTGAAAAGTGTTGTGTGGATTAGGAGGGAATGGGTACACAGAACAAGTGTAGACCCTGGATTAGGTCAAATGTTCAGTGAAGAGTATCTGTTACTACATCTCATTTTAGGATTTGGAGGTAAGGGTCTAAGATTGTTTTTGATTGCTTTTTTTTAATTGGAAGAATTTTAAAAGTAAAAGCTGATCAGATAAAGATAAGAAAGGTGAATAATTTTCCAAAAATGGAACTTTACATTAGCATTAAGTGGATGTGAATTACAACCCTTTGTTATTATTAATAGTAATGTCTAAGATTTATCAAATGCTTAGTGTGTCTGGGTACAATGTGAACAGCTTATACTTTGATGAGGGCTTATTTTTCTCACGTAACCAGAAATACCAACATTCTTGGTGGCTGGAATTTGTTGTCAGCATATCACATCTGAGTGTTCCCCTCCTTCCCCCTCTCATGGTTGCAAGATGACTCTTTGAGCTTCAGCCACCACATCCTCATCCCAGCCATCCCATCCTTATCCACCCGCAAGCCGAGTCAGCCTCCCTTTCAAAGATTTTCTCAGAATCTCAACCCAGCACTTCTTACACCTAGTTATCCTAAACATTACTATCATGATACCCCAAAACTGGGAATGAAAAAGGGAAATGTGATGAACAGTAGACAATAAGTGGTCTTTGCCTTGCCTGAATTACCCCATTTAATCCTTACAATAACTAGTGAGATATGTATTATTTAGATCACCTTCTATTTACAAAGGATACAGTTGAGGCAGAGAGTGAACAGTAACTTGCTCAAGGTCATGTAGTGCCACCTGATAAACACAATGATTTAAACTAGTTCGGAGAGCCTACATTCTAATTTACTGTATTATTATACAGTAAAAACATATAATATTTACTGTATTGCTATACAGTAAAAACATACCAATCTTCCTTAAGTTTTCCATAACTCTTTGAAGTTGCATATTTTCTCCTACTGGGAGTTTAAAACGCAGATTTTTGTTGTTAAAATTTCTGTACTAAAAGGAATTGCTGTGGAAGTTGTGAGAACAGAAAACTTTGCACTACTAAGAGCATTCTCCCCCATAGGGAACCAGGGGCCCAATGATAGTAGTCTTAAAAGCAAATGAACATGTGGAACATATTATATTTTTTCAGTACTTCTTTCAACAAATATTTGTTTGGTGCCTATTAAGTGCCAGCAACTGGAGATAATCATGGGCCAAACTATTTCAACACAGCACCCTGGTTTTCTTAGGTTTTTGAGTTAGTAATAAAACCCAAGCAGGAAATCTGACAATGCCTAAGCCAGCTGTACTTATAAAATTATGTTTTATTCTTCTAGGGTTTTATTGTTTCCAAAGCACTTCCATGTGTGGTATTTTGTCTGTTAAGTCAATTTCTTCTGTCAGTTTTACTTATTAATTATATAATTTTCCTCTTGTTTATTGAGAACCTCCAATCCATTGATTAGTAAGAATAGAAGCTAGATTGACAGAAACAGTGATAATTTCATTCTGTCTGAAGAATGTTGCAGTTGGTCAATGTTTTCACAGCTGAAATCAACATTTTGGGGTTCACCTAGGGAAGGGAAAAAGGATGGCAGGGGAAGGTGAGGCAGAATATTGAAATCCGTGTACTCACAAAGTATACTAACATGACATTTAATTCCCAAAGCCTATGTAACTTAATAGGTTGAGACTTTGTTGATGGTATTCCTGAATTCTTACTTCCTTGGATTCTATTTTTTAGTTCTATGCCATTGTAGTGGTTTTGTTTTGTTTTTAGAGACTACAGGTGTATGTAATTTGGACATTAGTTGCCTGTCTTCTATTTCAACCACTCTTTTATCTGTTGGTAGTTAGTGATTTTTTTTTTCTTGCAACAGATAGTCTCTATCTCCTAGAAATGCTGAAGGCATGGATTATGTGTAATTTTATTTGCATTCTTGTTCATCATATAGTTTTGGGGAATATTCATATTCAAGTAGTAGACATTATCCTCCAGGTCTTGAAATTACTAATCCATCACTTTCAAAAAGGCTCAAAGAAGATAATATTCGCAGAGTACAAGAGGAAAACAGGGGAAAATCCCACTTCTCTATTGACATTGTGGAATTCTCTGGAAAGATAAAGTAGAGCAGTGATTTTCAGACTTTAGTGGCCGTATGAATCACCCAAAAATCTTAGTAAAACAGAGATTCTGATTCAATAAATCTGAAGTTGTTCCAAGATTCTGTCTGTCCAACAACTTCTCAGGTAAAATTGATGCTATTGGTCTAAGAACCACATTTTAAATAGAAACGAACCACATCGTCTTAGTCACAGCCTAATGAAGGGCTTTTCATTCCCTTCACAGTCACATTTTGCCACGTGTGTTGCCAGGGAAGAAAGATGTGCTCAGCATGCGAAGCAGGAGAGGAGAGTAGAATAGAGTTTCCCTCCTCATAGCCGTCTGTCTCTGATTACAAGGGAAAATCTGAAAGCATAGCCAGCTGGGTTATAAGTAATTACTAACAGTGTATCTATAGTAGTGCCTTGCCTTCAAGTCTGTTTTATCCGAAATTGATGTAACTACAGCTATTTTGCTTTTGCTAGAATTTCCCTCCCATATCTTTACGCCTTAACATTCAGCTTCTTTTTATCCTGATATAAAACATGGAATCTTGAATCTCTTGAAAAGATTTATGACTCTATTTTCTTATTCCGGCCTAACAGTCTTTTCCTTTAAAACCAAAGATTTTGGTCCATTTACACTGAATTACATTCTACAACATTATTTTGTTTCTTTGTCCCACTTTTTCTGTTTTTTTCCCCCTACCCCCACTTCTATTTTTTTTTTTTTTTTTATTGGCTGTGAAGACCAGAAGATACATACTATGATCGAAGCCATGGTCTATTTCTTAATTGAATTGAGCTCTCTAAACTAATGGAAAAGAAGTAGCAAAACCAAAATATAGTGCATAGGAATTTGGGGTATGAAAGGTTAAAGAAGCTAAAATTAGCCAGCAATTAAGATAAAAGCCTGCTCTACACCTAGCTTTCAGCAGGAAGGTCAGTAGCCATATGGAAAAAGGAGGAAAGACAGGAAAAGGATGGAATGACTTGTCTGAGAAAAAAAAATTATTAAATATTTGGGTCTGAAGGCATATAAGTGGACAGGAAATAAAGGATTCATTACCGTCTAAATAAACAACAGTTTAAATACAATTTATAAAATAGCACTCTTTGTTGGAAAGGGGCATCGGGGTGGCTCATTTGGTTAAGTGTCTGTCTTTGGCTCGGGTCATGGTCTCAGAGTCCTGGGATAACGTTGCAAGTCAGGCTCACTGCTCAGCAGGGAGTCTGCTTCTCTCTCTCCCTCTATTGCTCCCCTGCTTGTGCTCTCTCTCTCTTTCTCTCTGTCAAATCAATAAATAAAATCTTTAAAAAGAAAAAAAAAGAAACGCTAATTGTGGTAAAAAAAAAAAGTCTCAACTAAAGATCTAAACTCAGTCTTAAAGGGTGTTTATTTTAACGGACTCTATTCCCTCTAAAAGTTTTCAGAGGTAATTTTATTTTCATAAGGGTTACAGCTGTGTTTAAATATATGCTGGAGTGGGGTGTGAAATTTGGCTCGATGTTACATTTGAAAATCCAGTAGGGGTTTGGTCAGCTTATAATTCATGTTTCCACTTAAGTACTGAACAGTTGAACAGTTTGATAGGTTTTCTTTGATATTATTTGAACTGTTCTTTGCATCTGAATTAAAGTGTCAAGTTGCATACTGGCAGATCAAGCGGACATTAGCCAACACATAAAACAAAATACAAAGGCCAAAAAAAAATTCTCCTTAATTTTCTATAGGAACTAAGTTTAATGGTGAGGATTCATGTATGTGTGTGTGTGTGTCTGTGTACCTAAGAGTGAAAAATATGTATAACATACTAGATAATACAGCATACTAGATAATAATGTTACTATGATACAAAATGATACAAAAAAAGTCTAAAAATATTTACTAACACACACACACAGTTTTTAATGCATGTTTGAGATGGTAGAAAATGAATGGGTGACGTTGCTTTGCGTCATAAACCATGAGACGTTTCTATAGAGACTAACAAGTGAAGGGAGTACTCGAGCTCATATTTGCTCTTACCAACGTTATCTATCTATCCCCAAAGTTGAGACCTTGTTTCAGTGGGCTGTAGGCATGCATGGTGGACAAGAGATAAGGCCTGGACCCCGAGGAGTGGGAGAGCGGATCAGAGGACGCCACAGATGGCCTAAATTCCTCATATGCTCCATCCTTAGGGGATCAGATAGAGAATAAATATCCTGCTCTGCAGGACGAGATAGTAGGGACAATTGCCTTATTTTCCCCTTGGCTCTAAGAAGGATTAAAACAAAAATTCTCCCTTCATATCTAGTGTCCACTTGGATTAGAATGGTAAAATCTAATGTGTATGTAGCCCAATAAACCCAGAGACAAAAATTTAGTTTAGAGTGATTCCAGGTTTATGGCACCCTCCTGTTGTTTGGAAGAGGAAAATGAAAATCCTCTCTTGGAGGACACATTGTAATCCCCAAAGGATTCCTCTCTACAAGACACCAAGAAAAATGAGCTCGTATTTTAGAAAATGAGGAAACAAAATGCCACAAGTACATGTTAGTAGAAATCATATGTCCAAAAAGTATAACACAAATGTTTCATAAATTTAAAGGAATAAAAGAGAGCATTAAAATAATGATTAAGGGACAAAGGGCAATCAAACTTCTCAGGGCATTTTGGAAAATGGGCCCATAGAGCTTCTCCAAATAAAAGAAACAATATCATAAACTTCATAGGTTAAATAGCCGTAGAGAGAATAAATGAACTGTCACATTGAACTGAAATAACTATTCAAAATGTGGCATAGAGAGATGAAGATATGGAAAATAAGAAAGATTGAAGAAAATAACATCTTTGAAGAAAATGACATCTTTGACGTCAACCCAGATAGAAGATGTGGAGGAATGTCCATTTTTGCCATATTTTGCTGACGCAGGATTGCTCTGAGATCAAATCAGAAATTCATATGGATGTGTTTTTTGATCTTTAAATCAATAAAGATAACCATAAAAACAACCATAAAATTGCTCAAGGTTCTTATCCACCTAATGACTATTAAGAAAAAAATATTTACTTCATTTTATCTTTGCCTACAGGCCTTCTCTTCCAGTGCCTAAAGCTAATAATCCCAAGATCTTTTATGTCTTAGGCTAGCACATCATATCCTATGATTATTTTTTAAAAATATATTTATTGAGAAAAGCCTCTTCTCTTATAACATGACATTTTTAATTTCTAAGAAACTTACATTTATCAAAATGTAATTGGACAGTAGTTTTATGGTGACAAGAAGTCAGGGATGGAGAATTGCAAAAGTTTAACTTCAGAGCTGTTCATTCTATCCCACCCACCCCAATCCTTGCTGGAATCATCGTAATGAAAGTTTTTTTTTTTTTTTTAAAGTTGTGCATGCACAGCTATAAAACCTAAATACCACTGAGCAGATCCAACATTTCAGCCCATCTAGCTTTTGCTGAGGGCAATGGCTTCCTCTTCCTCTCACTGCAAAGACTACCATTGGCAAAGTGTCGATACATGTTCTTTCCACTTTTATCACCTGTAGGGTGGATTGCATGGCTGCTCAGCTGTGGAGCAATGGTGCACTTCCTTTCCAGCAGTAGTGTTAGTTCCAGATTATTCTCACATTCGACCAATGGCTGTCATGAAAGCACAACTTATTTCTTTCTGACTGGAACGATATTTTTAGATCTGTGACTGAGATGCACAACCTAGGAGGTTCTCTCTATAGACAGAACCCTGGTCTGTCTCTCCTCACGTTTTCCTCCACCTCATCCTCTCCCTCCTCATTTTGGACATGGGGAGCTTCAGACCTGTCGTGGCACCTCTCGTGGCCCCAGGGTCTTCACTTGTTAAATGGGATAGTTATAGCGTAACCACCTCATACAGTGTTAAGATTATAACTGATAATATGTAAAAAGCACAAAGCATTGTGTATACAGATATATATATGTGGACATATTATATATATATATTATATATAACATGGATATACGGCACATGTAAGTAACTTGTGTCTCAAATTGTGCCCCATTTTATACCCTATGCATTGTCCCACCCACTTCCCCTTTTATAACCCCCTTGTGGGCAGATACTGCAATTAATCATCTCTCTGCCTTTTTTTTTTTTTTTTTTTTTTTTGCTGCAGCAGATAGTACTGGGTTTTACTTATATTAAGACTTCCATTCTTATATGTTAAATAAAAGCACATTAATTCTCCACCCATGTAATCTTTAAAATGATTTTTGCAGTGTCTATTGTAGCTAGTTATCCTTTGTGAAACCTAGCGAGGGAAGTGAGTAAAGAGGAATGCTTTTTCTTTTTCTTGATTCTCTATTTCCTAATTTGTTCCCTACTCTCTAAAATCTTGGCAGATATTTTATGGAGAAAGAATTAATGGTAACATATTTTTTTTAAAGATTTTATTTATTTATTTGACAGAGATCACAGGTAGGCAGAGAGGCAGGTAAAGAGAGAGGAAGGGAAGCAGGATCCCTGCTGAGCAGAGAGCCCAATGTGGGACTCGATCCCAGGACCCTGAGATCATGACCTGAGACGAAGGCAGAGGCTTTAACCCACTGAGCCACCCAGGCGCCCCAATGGTGAAATATGTTTACAAAATGTTGTGTATCCACTGCTTGGATATTCATAAGGCACTTTTGGCATGTGGAAGGCCTAGAGAAGTTTTGAATTAAAGGAATTTTTATTTTTTAAAGAAATTTTTAGGGGCGCCTGGATGGCTCAGTTAGTTAAGCATCTAACTTTTTTTTTTTCTTTTTTACAGAGAGAGAGAGAGAGAGAGAGATCACAAGTAGGCAGAGAGGCAGGCAGAGACAGAGGGGGAAGCAGGCTCCCCACTGAGCGGAAAGCCAATGTGGAGCTCGATCCCAGGACCCTGGGATCACGACCTGAGCTGAAGGCAGAGGCTTAACCCACTGAGCCACCCAGGCGCCCCAGCATCTAACTTTTGATTTCAGATCAAGTCACAATCTCAGGGTTGTGAGATCCAGTTCTGCACTGGGCTCCACAGTGGGTGTGGAGCCTGCTTAAGATTCTCTCTCTCCCTCTGCCTGTCCTCCCAAAAAAGAAATTTTTAAATAAACAAGTAAAAAAAATTCCTTAACACATTTCCCAAATTAATTTGACTGCAAAATACTTTTTTCCTCCTTAAATTATTGTTTATGAAATACTTGTGTAATTTGTGTCTATTTTCTTAAATTAATAAACATATCTTTCTTAATTTTGTAAATTATCAGATTATCTAAATAAGTTCTATTTTAATTTATTATGATGTCAGTGTGTTTGGGGGAAAGTGATAGGAAGTAGTGGGGAACAAGAGTTCGAGAACTTTTGGTTGTCTCTTATTTTTTAATAGAGTTGAGTTGATTTGCAGCTCATGGATTTTTCTCTTGAGAGGAAGAAATCTGATATAACTAGTCTATTAGCTGATCTATATTACACATTGAAAAATTAAATCAACTTTATTTTTTCAAAGATGTTTTTTAAAGATTTTATTTGTTTATTTGAGAGAGAGCAAGAGCAGGAGCAGGGGAGAGGGGTGGAGAGAGAGAAGGAAAAACAGACTCCCTGCTGAGCAGGGAGTCTGAAGCAGGACTCTATCCCAGGACCCCAGGATCATGACCTGAGCTGGGGGCAGATGCTTAACCAACTGAGCCACCCAGGCATCTTTACAATCAATTTTAAACACGTTAGTGTACTCTACTTTCAAGGGAAAAACATACTGAATTAAAAACTAAGTTTATATTTTTGAAAAGTCCAGGAAAGAGCATCATCCTTTTCTTAGAATTCTCTTATACCCACGCTCCTTCATAATGAAATTTTTATTAGTCATCAACAGAAGTTTAAAAATATATCAGGTGGAGCTCACCTCTATTATGTTGTTGCAGGACTTTGGAGAGTTGCCTTTATTTTCTGTAATCTTCTCACAAAAGAAAAAAAATAGTAGGAATATTGCATTCCTTTATAGAGCAGGTACTAAGATGGGAGAAAAATCACTGCTCATAAATGAACGACAATGGGTTTTACACATTAGTCACATTAAATACATGAAAAATGACTTACATAGTTCCCCTTTCTGCCTCCTTCAAAAGCTCTGATGTTGCCAAATTACCAACAATTTCATTCTTCATCTTTCCTCCCAAAGCAACAAAATTTTGTTTCTCCATGTGCAAAAAGTATTTCAAACAAACAAACAAACAAAAAAACAGAGAAGATAGAGGTTGGGAAGATGGCAGAGTAGGAGTACCCTAAACTTGCCTTAGTCCCATGGATACAACTGGCTAACACTCATTTACATCAGTGTAAATAACCCAGAAAACAATCTGAAGATTGGCAGAGTAAACTCCACAACTAAAGGTCCGGAAGAGGACCCATCATAGAAGGTATGAATAGTGAAGGCGTGGTTTGGGAGCAAAATGGCCCTGAGGCTACTGACCAATGCTAGTGGTGAAACAGACTGAATAGTCTGGAGATGACTCCCAGAGATCACTCTGGGTTTCCTGGACAATGAACCAGCTGTGACCAACCATCTCCTTTCCTTATTTCTTCCAAACTCAGCTTTCCATTGCACGGGTGGCTTTTTGCTCCCTGCAGGAGAGACTGCAACTTCCCATGGACATCTAAGGAGTCCAGACACAGGCCCCATGACTGTCCACAATGGGGAGGACACCGGTGATGTGGAGAAGGGTGTAAAACAGACTTTCACACCAGGGAGTTCATGAACAGAGACAGAACACCAGGGAGTTCCTGAACAGCCAATAACAATTGGCTTTGGAAGTGAGAGGGGCTGAATCTCATGAGTTTTTATAACAAGTGGGACTGAAAGCCTGGGATTATGAAAATCAGTGGGCTCAGCTTTGGGAGAGCCTGGAAAGCTTTAGGAAGCTGAGTCCCTACCCTTAAAGATAAAGCACCACAAACAGTTGGCAGAGATACAGCGTAGAAGCACCAGCTTGAAAGTGCTAAAGGAAGAAGAAGGAGAGTGATTTACTCTTTTCGGAGTGTGCCCCAAAGATCAGGGATCACAGAAAGATGCCTCCAGGGACAAAGGAGCTTCCAGGTGCCAATTCCCTCTTCTCCCCCCCAACTAAACAACAGCCACCTGTAGAACCAGCAGAGCCCTGCTACCTAACTTGCTTACACCAAGCTCCATACCGCTGTGGTTCAGCAGATCTGCCCCTCCCTGTCACATTTGCCTTACTCCCCCTACTACGGCCCCCCTCCTCCAAGAAGATGTGCACAAACCTCACCAGCACCATTCACCATGATCAAGTGGGATTTATTCCTGGGTTGCAAGGGTGGTTCAATATTTGTAAATTAATCAACATGATACATCACATCAATAAGAGAAAGGATAAAAACCATATGGTCATTTGAATAGATGCAGAAAAAGCATTTGACAAAGTACAACATCCATTCATGATAAAAGCCCTCAACAAAGTAGATCTAGCGGAAACATACCTCAACGTAATAAACGCCTTATATGAAAAACTCACAGCAAACATCATACTCGATGTGTGAACTGAGAGCTTTTCTCCTAAGGTCAGGAGCAAGACGAGAATGTCCACTCCCATCACTTTTGTTCAACATAGTACTGGAAGTCCTAGCCATAGCAGTTAGACAACAAAAAAGAAATAAAAGGCATTCGAAATGGTAAAGAAGAAGTAAAACTTTCGCTAACTGCAGATAACATGATACCATAAATAGAAAAACCCTAAAGACACCACCAAAAAAATACCAGAACTGATAAATGAATTCAATAAAGTTACAAGTTACAAAATCAATGTACAGAAATCTTTTGCATTTTCATACACTAATAATGAAGCAGCACGAATTGACATTAAGAAAACAATCCCATTTACAGTTGCACCAAAACAAAAAAAAATGTATAGGAATAAACTCTGAAAACTATAAAATATTAATGAAAGAAATTCGAGACAACACAAAGAAATGGGAAGAGATTCCATGCTTAAGGGTTGGAAGAGCGAATATTTTTAAAACGTCTATATTGCCCAAAGCAATCTATGCATTTAACGTAATCCCTATCAAAATACCTACACCATTTTTCACAGAACTAAAACAAACAGCCCTAAAATTTGTATGGAACCACAAAAGACCCTAAAATAGCCAAAATCTTGAAAAAGAAAAACAAAATTGAGGGTATCAAAATCCCAGGCTTCAAGTTATATTACAAACTGTAGTAATCAAAGCAGTATGGTACTGGCATAAAATAGACACATTGATCAATATAACAGAATAGAAATAAACCCATGGATGTATGGCCAATTAATCTTTGACAAAGCAGTAAAGAAGATGCAATGAGAAGAGAGGTCTCTTCAACAAATGATGTTGGGAAAACTAGAAGCAACATGCAGAGAAATGAAACTGGACTATTCTCTTGCACCAAACACAAAAATAAAATGGATTAAAGACCTAAATATGAGACCATAAAAATCCTAAAAGAGAACAGAGGCATTAATTTCTCTGACATCGGTTGTAACACATTTTTCTAGGAATGTCACCTGAGGTAAAGGAAACTGAAGCAAAATAAAGTATTGGGACTACATCAAAATAAAAATCTCTTGCCCAGTGGAGGAAACAATTAACAACACTGAAAGATAACCTATGGGATGGGAGAAGATATTTGTAAATGACCTATTCAATAAAGGGCTAGTACCCAAAATATATAAAGAACTGATACAACTCAACACCGCAAATCAAAATAACCCAATTAAAAAATGGGCAGAGGACCTGAATAGACATTTTTCCAAAGAAAACATACAGAAAGCCAACAGACACATGAAAAGATGCTCAACATCACTCATCATCTGGGAAATATACATTAAAAGTACAATGAGATATCAACACACACCTGTCAGAATGGCTAAAATCAAAAACACAAGAAACGAGTCTTGGCTATGGTATGAAGAAAAAGGAACCCTCATGCACTGTTGGTGGGAACACAAACTGGTGCAGCCACGCTGGAAGAGTATGGGGTTTCCTCAAAAAGCTGAAAATTGAACTATCCTAAAATCCAGTAATGGCATTACTGGTAGTTATCCAAAGAAAACAAGAACACTAATTCAAAGGACACATGTACCCATTTGTTTATTGCAGCATTGTTTACAATAGCCAAACTATAGTAGCAGCCCAAGAGCCCAGGTGTCCATCAATAGATGAATGGAAAAGAAGTCATACACACACACACACACACACACACACACACACACAATGGGATATTTTTCAGCCATAAAAAAGAATGAAATCCTGCCATTTGCAAAGACAGGGATGGAGTTGGAGCTAGAGAATATAATGTTAAGCAAAACAAATTAGTCAGAGAAAGACAAATATCATATGATTTCACTCATATGTGGAATTTAAGAAACAAAACGGATGAACAAAGGAGGAAAAAGCGAGAAAGAGAGACAAACCAAAACCAGACTCTAATAGAGAACAAACTGGTGGTTACCAGAGGGGCGGTAGGAGGGGAATGGATTAAAAAGGTGATGGGGATTAAGAGCACACTTATCATGAGGAGCACTGTGTCATGTATAGAACTGTTGAATCTTTATATTGTACCCATGAAACTGATATAACTGGTTATCAGCTAAACTGGAATTAAAATTTAAAAAAAACTTTTGAAAAAAGAAAAAAATTAGTGAAAAATAAAACCCGAACAGCTGCTTCTCTCAAGTCTTTTGCACCACATTCCCGTCTGCTTCTCATCTCATACTGGACCTCTCAGTTGACCTGACAGGACATTGCTAGTGCTCACTGATGCCATAACTGATCTTTGTGGCTCTCCACAATTCTTCAACAAGCCTTTTCTGTGTCACCACATCTGATTGGTCCTTTTTGAAGTGAAGGAAATCAGATTTGGCAAGGACAATTATCTGGCCTGTACGCTCAACCCCGGTAAATGTCTAGAACCCCGAATTCTTGTCTCCTTGCCAAAAGTTGTTTTGGAACACCAAACATGTAGGGAGGGTGCTCGTGGGGGCTGTCGGCTGTAAAGCAGACAAGAAGCAAAGAGGTGTGTTTCCTAACTGCTCTTCTCCTTTGCTGATCAAATAAGGTGTCCTTGTGTCTGTTTTTTCTTATAGGAAGCAGACATGAGTAAAGAAGGGGACAGCAGCATAATTCCTGGGGACAGGACCTGTGTTTTTCTATCTCTAGGACTTTACACACAGAAGATAATCAATATATGTGAATGATGGATGTATTAGATAATCACACGAGAGAGAAGCCCTCTCTGAGGACGGGGATATTTGTCTCCTGTTCACTGCTGTCATCTCCAGAGCCTGAAAAGTGCCTTTTATAGGATAGATGCTAAAAATTTTGTTGATGAGGAAATGACAGGGATTGGTCCAAACAGAGCATCAGTCCTAACAAAGAAAAATTCATAAATACAATTAGCAGGAGATTGAATGAAGAAACTGAACTGAAAATTCCCAGGAAGTGTGTAGCTGGGGTGAATACATCCGTAAACCAAAAGGCTTTGTTTATTTCTATTTCCCATTATTCCTGCTGGAAAGATTCTTTTTCCAGATGTCTTTATATCTTGCCTCTTCACTTCATTTAGGTCTCTGTTCAATTGCCGTATGCACTTCCCTGACTATCCCTTTAAACTGCTGATGCAAAATTTCAAGCATATGTAAAAGTAAACAGAATAGGGGCGCCTGGTTGGCTCAGTGGTTTAAAGCCTCTGCCTTCGGCTCAGGTCATGATCCCAGGGTCCTGGGATCGAGCCCCGCATCGGGCTCTCTGCTCAGCGGGGAGCCTGCTTCCTCCTCTCTCTCTCTGCCTGCCTCTCTGCCTACTTGTAATCTCTGTCTGTCAAATAAATAAATAAAATCTTAAAAAAAAAAAAGTAAACAGAATAGTAAAATGAATTTTTGTGTGCCAGTCACCTAGCTCCAACAACGACTATGTTTTACCTGTTATTATTATTATTATTTTTAAAGATTTTATTTATCTATTTGACAGAGAGAGAGAGAGAGAGATCACAAGTAAGTAGAGAGGCAGGCAGAGAGAGAGGGGAGGAAGCAGGCTCCTTGATGAGCAGAGAGCCTGATGTGGGTCTTGATCCCAGGACCCTGAGATCATGACCCAAGCTGAAGGCAGAGGCTTAACCCACTGAGCCACCCAGGCACCCTGTTTTACCTGTTTTTTAAAAACACTTATCCTATATGACATTATAGATCTTTTTATATCTTTCTTTATGGGCTAGCTCCTCTTCCACTAGAATCAACCAAGAGGCCAGGGACATTTTCTGTCTTGTTCATTTCTGTTTCCCTGACACTTTGCACACAGTCTAGCACATTGCAGGTGCATAAAGGCATTTGTTCAATAAGTGAATGACTAATTAAGAGAAGATTGCACTGGGTGTAGTGGAGTCTAAAATAGTTGTAGAGATTTGCAGTGATCTGTTTTTGCAGTTGGCAGTATTTATTTTTAAACCCAAATTTCTTACTTAATGTTTATATTCTAGATTTGTTTACATGGTGAGAAGTGGTAAAATCAATTCACATATCTTGTTTATGGGCCACTGATATTTTGAGATTTATATCAAGAATCTAATGTACTGATCATTAATTTTCAAATATCTTCTGGTAGCTTTGTTTTCAGGTTGTTCTTTTTCTGTTCAGTGAAAATATCTTTATGAAAGCATTGTACATCAGACAAATATAAAGAGTCATCCTAAATTCTGCTCTTTAAATACACTTTAAAATCATCTGCCAATTTTATCATTGGTATTTTAAAAGAAGGTCTTATCTTTAAAAAGATCAAAGTATCATAGTCATTCTTTCATCCCCTCAACCTATGTAATGTGATTTTAATATGAAGATGGAAAAACTTCGGTAATGTCATTTTTGATGTCCCAGTGTCAATTTTATCTTTGAGTCCAAAATAGCATCACAGAAATCATTGGTACACAGAGCATGTTTGTTGAGTGAATAGTCTGTAAAATGTGAAGAAGATGGCTGTAATAAGAATTAGGCATATTTTCTGTATGTGATCTATCAATATTTTCTGAATTTCTGCTGTGCTTAGAACACTACCTCAAGCATTCAAACTTTGGTTATTTTTTCTTGAGGTACAGCAAGTAGCTTTTTTATAGGCTATAGTATTTTTTTAAAATCAGTACTCTTCCAAATTCCTTTGAGGATTTAAATATAAACTGTACATGTGGTAGTTATGCTGGTCTGAGTTCTGCTGCGGTAACTGGTAAACTTTGAAATATCCTGAAATTGGGGTAAGACACAAAACAGATTTCTTTCTTACTCATGAAGTGACTTTTGTGGGTCCAGGGGCTCCGGAACAGTTCCCTTCAAGTGATAAGTCAGGGATTCAGTTGGCTTTTGTCTTCTGGTTCTACTCATGGCTTTTAGTTTTCATGAAAGGGACAGAGCTTTTCCCTGCCTTATTCCAAAATAGCAAGTATTGCCTCTGCTCACAGCCCTGTGGTCAGAATTAGATGTATGGCTCAATGTAATCACAAGAATTCCAAGAAGTATAGTCTGTAAGTGTCTAGGAGGAGTGGAAACCAAATATGAGCAATGACTAATGGGATACAACTTAGAATGCATGCCATGGAGCTCTGAGGTCAAAAGACTGTCCATTCGTTCATTTAACGTTTAACCAGTAACACCACAGATGCCTAATAGTAAGTGATCTACTGTTGCGGTCGCTTCTCACAGTGAAAGCTATGTATATCATAAGGCTGATGACACAAATGTACTTTTGGGGATAGTTGCTATGTTTTAGCAAAGCTATTTGTTTTAAAATAGAAAAAAAGAGCATGACAAGGCAATGACTTTAAGATATCTTTCACAGTAAGATACCTGGAACTAGGTAGTCTAGAGAGGCTATCTTAATCCTACAGCGGTCAGCGGTAAGTATGAAGTCCATCAGGACAACATTTTCGGTATCAGGATGAAGGAAACAAAGGGAGGGATAAAGAGCGCCACTTTCAGCTAAGGCAACTTTCTGCAGGAAACCTTCTAGTTTTTCTAATAGCACTGCCATTTGCATGATATTAACCAGAACAGAGTCACACAGTCAAAATAAATGCAGTTTTGGGTAATGGAGTTTGGGTGATAGAGTGGTTTGGCTGGACACTTTGCTTCCCTGAATAAATTAATGTTTTGTTATTAAGAAAGAAGGGGAGGGGGATAAAATATCAAGTGAATGATTAACAAGTTCTGTTGTAGTTAAGGACTTCACACACACACACACACACACACACACACACACACACACTTGACTATACAGTCTCAAATAAGTAGAGATTCCTCTGAGCTTGTTCTCTGGTTGTTTCTATACTAATAAACCTCACTAGGGCAAGAGGGAAAGAGTTTCCTTTTTTTTTTCTCCTATTACTTTTCTGTTCACAGAGTAAATGCTACAGTAAGTATTTCTGCTGCTGACTTTGCCATTAAAGAGAACCTTATTTATTGAATTTAGATGCAGTAAAGCAATTGATACTTTAATTTAGTTATATACAGTAATATAATATGATCAGAGCTTTAACTTGTCCTTAGGTATCTGTCATGGTCCTATATAGATTTCTCTGTACTTTTAATTAACGTTTGCCTCAAAAAGGGAAGGCTTAGAAACAGATGTACCTGTTTTAATATTGAGACTTCATATACATTTCTTGTTACTTTAGGTTTTTCAGTATGAGAACAATGAAATAAGAACTGAGCCATACAAAGCCTGGAAACAGGATTCAGCATGTGTACTACCTATTACAGAGAATTAATTTAACTTATTTCATTTTCCCCACCTTTGTTTGCCTTCTCCACAGGCTATACATTGACGGTCCATTTGGAAGTCCATTTGAGGAATCATTGAACTATGAGGTTAGCCTCTGTGTGGCTGGAGGCATTGGAGTAACTCCATTTGCATCAATACTCAACACCCTGCTGTATGTTATTTTGATCTGTTTTATTAATTCAGATAGAGAACTCTTAGTATGAGGTAATTCCTCATAGAATTTGTCTACAGTAACCCCCTCCCCTTATGTACACGGGGAATACGTTCCAAGATCCCCAGTGAATGCCTGAAACTGCCAGTAGTACCGAACCCTACATACATTATGTTTTTTCCAGTACATACGTGTCTGTGATAAGGTTTAATAAGCTAGGCACAGTAAGAGATTAACTACAATAACTAATATTAAGATAGAACAATTATAACACTATAGTGTGATGAAAGTTATGTGAATGTGGTATCTCTTTCTCTCCCTCAAAATATCTTATTGTACCATACTCACCCTTGTTCTTATGATGAGGTGAGATGGTAAAATGCCCATGTGATGAGATAAGGTAAGGGGAATGTTGTAAGCATTATGCTGCCCTTGACCTTCTGACAACATGCCAGATGGAGAACCCTCTGCATCCCAGCCGTGGGCGACCTGACGGTGGGTGACTGAAACCACAGAAAGTGAAACCACTGATAAGGAGGAGCTACTGTACTTGTTTTGCATGGAACTCCATTTACTGATTGATGAGGGTGAGAATTCAATGATTCTCAGTACGTGGTGCATGGCTTTCAGCACGCTGTCTTATAAAGTATCACAGTCAGGCATTCCTCTATCCTTGCAAAGCCGTTCCACCAGCCTTCATCTCTGTACTTCCTCCTAAATGCTAAGGGGCAGTCTTCATCCATTCTGTCAACAAGTATCTTGAGCACCTGTGTGCCCATCCATCCTATAGTGACTGGTAAATACTGCAATGCATGAAATAGGGTCCCTGCCCTTAAATAACTTGTATTCAAATGGAGCAAGCCAAATATGAAGCAATAAGACATTCATAAATAACATTGTTTCAGAAATATCAGAAGTCTGATAAAAAGAAGAGAGATTAATGGGATATGGAAATAAAGGGGCGGGGTCATTGTAGACATATGGTCAGGAAAACTTGGCTGGGCAGATGACAAATGAGCACATGATTCCACGGTCTGTTACTCAGCAAATTTGTAACAGACCGAAGAATAGAAATGTCAAATGTAAGACTGCTTATGTAGGAAATACTTTTTAGTTATTTTAGTTCCAAGATTATAAGCAAAAATTAGTGGATTAATAATGTCATGAAAACACAAACAAAATAACAGTAGGACATTATTCTCAAATCAATTCCTTTCCCTTTTCAAGTAGACCTGATTTGCATTAAGAGTCTTTTATGGAGTACTAAAGAAGGAAATAATAAAATTGAAATGATGTGTTTGAATAGTATTTTATTTCAATTTTAAGCACTTGTTACAAATTTGGGACTTTTTTGGAGGTTCTTAGAAAAATAACCATATCCCAAGCCAGAAATCATTTGTTTCTGAAAACATACTGCAAGTTATTTGGACACTTAAAGTTAAGAAAAAGAGAAAATATTTTCTTAACCTCAGGCCACTTTCATAATTATAAATAGGAATCCAGACTTGGAATTATGAGGCCCTGGAATGCATTACATAGTAGGTGACTATTACATCTCTTTCTTTAGTGATTTTTAAAAGGGAATAAACAACCAGCTTTCTGGAATGGTTTTGCCTCATTTTGCCTGGAGGCCAGGGCACGGCTAATGACCACTGGAGCCCTGCTGAGTGATAGAATTCACTGAAAATAGAGAACCTTTTTTCTGAGAGCCGGGGCTCATATTCCCATCCAGGAGTTTAGTTTATTGCCTTGAACTGAAAATAGGTGGTATACTTACAATATTCACATGTATAAACACTTAAACTCATGGAGTACATCATGCCTCTGAGTCTGTGTATTACATTTTAAATTCATTTGGGAGTTGTAGTAAGTGCAATGACAAAAGATTAAAGATGATAAAATGAATGATACATGTAAATGACTGGTTTTTCATTAGTAAATGAAAAGCAAATTTTCAAAGACACAGGGATTCTTAATTTTTTTTTTTTTTTGGCCATCCTAATCACTATTGTGTTCTTTTAATTTTAAAGGGATGACTGGAAACCATACAAGCTTAGAAGACTGTATTTTATTTGGGTGTGCAGAGACATCCAATCCTTCCGTTGGTTTGCAGACTTACTCTGTGTGTTACATAACAAGGTAAAATTAGGTTTGTTTTTCTTTTTGCAATGTTTTTAAATAAAAACATTATTTTTTCTAATTACAAAAGCAATAAATGTTCATTGTAGAATAAACCAGAAAATAAGGCAGAGAAATTGAAAGAAGGAAAAAAAAAATCTCTTAAACTTCAAAGAACAGAAGTAGCAAATTAATAATTTAGTAAACATATTTTCAGATATTGGTAAGTGAGAGTATGTATATATATATATATATCTATGATATGTTTTAACATGAAAATGCTACTATTTGTGTTTTAACATAGAAATGTAGGGATATGGGCAATGATATATGTGTATGAGGGTGGTGAGGGAAGACAGACAGGGGAACATCAGCAGATGGTTGTTACTATACTTTCCATCCTGTGTTCTGTTAGCTCTAACCTCTTATTTCCACCTTTAATATTCCAAATGGACCATCATCCGGCTTTTGGCACACTAGGCAGAATTTCAAAATCCCAAATTCTAAGTTTTATTTCTTAAAGATATTTTTAAAAAGGCCTTCTTCATCTATCCTACCTATAACCTTTTATTTATGTATTAATATACGTATCTTTTATTTTTTTAATTATACAAGTAATACACATGCATTTTTCCTGCAATTTTTTTCCTTTTCCTTTTTTTTAAGATTTTATTTATTTATTCATGAGAGACGGGGAATGGGAAGCAGAGGGAGTGCAGGACTCAATCCCAGGATCCCAGGATCATGACCTGAGCTAAAGGCAGATGCTTAACTGACTGAGCCACCCAGATGCTCTTCCTTTTTCTTTTTAATTGTAGGATAGTTGACATGCAGAAGTATGTTAGTTTCAAGTGTACAACATAGTGAATCAACAATTACACATTGCAAACTGCTCACCATGATATGTGTAGTGATAATCTGTCACCATATAAAATTGTTATTATATTATTGACTGTATCCTCTATACTGTAATTTTCAACCTTGTGACTTATTTATTTTATAACTGGAAGTTTGTACCTCTTGGTCCCTTTCACCTATTTGACCCCTCCCCCCTGCCCCTTTCCCTTTGGCTGCCACAGTTTGTTCTCTGTATTTATGAGTCTGTTTCTGTATGTTTGGTTTGTTTTGTAGACTCACGTATAAGTGAAATTGTGTGGTATTTGTCTTTCTCTGATTCATTTCACTTAATGTAATACCCTCTAGGTCAACCCATATTATTGCAAATGACAAGATCTAATATATATACATATATTCTTTATCCATTCATGTGTCAGTAAACACTTAGGTTGCTTTCTTATCTTGACTGTTGCAGATAATGCTTCAGTAAACATAGGGGTGCATATATCTTTTCAAATTAGTGTTTTCCACGGTGCTTACATTTCCACCAACAGTATGTGAAGATTCTCTTTTTTCTCCACATCCTCACCAACACTTACTATTTCTTTTTGATAATAGCTATCTAGACAGATGTGAAGTGATATTTCATTGTGATTTTGATTCGCATTTCCACTATGACTAGTGATATTGAGCATTTTTTCATGTGCCTCTTGGCCATCTGTATGCCTTCTTTGAAAACTGTCATATAATTCAGATAAACCAAATCCTCCCTTACTACTTTCCTCACCCAATCTGTATAACCAGAGGCAACTCATGAGTGTTCCATAAATTCTTCCATACTATTTGTATTGTTCTGTGAATTGTTTATTTTAAACTTATCACTATGTCTTAAACATTTTTAATAATAGTACATATAAAGTTACTTCATTCTCTTTACTGCTGTAGACTATTTTGTAGTATGCATGTACTCAGTACTTTATTTAACCATCCCTTAATGATGGATATTTACTTTTTTATTACAAAGAACAGTGCAATGATGGGCCCCTGGGTGGCTCAGTTGGTTAAGCATCCAACTCTTGATTTCATCTCAGGTCATGATCTCAGGGTCCTGGGATCAAGCCCCACATCAGGCTCCATATTGTGCATGGAGTGTTCTTGAGATTCTCTCTCCGCATCTCCCTCTGCCCCTCCCCCTGCTCATGTGCTCTCTAAATAAATAAGTAAGTAAAATCTTAAAAAAAAAAGAACACTGCAATGAATATAATATCATACATGTCTTTTTATTCAGATATTCATTTATTCAGTCTGTCATTCTGTCACTCATCAAATATTCACTCGTTGCCTACTATAAATCACAAGCTGTTCTAGGACCTGGAGCTACAGGTAAAATAAAAATAAAAAGTAATTTTTTTATCTCATATGATTTCCATCCTAAGTGGGGAAGATAGGGAGCGTCTGGGTGGCTCAGTCAGTTAATCGTCTGCCTTTGTCTCAGGTCGTGTTCGTGGGGTCCTGGGATCAAGCCCTGTATCGGGCTCTCTGGTCAGCGGAGAGCCTGGTTTTCCCTCTCTCTCTGCCTGCTGCTCCCCCTGCTTGTGCTCTCTCTCCTTCTGTCTCTGAATAAATAAATAAAATTTTCAAAAAAAAAAGAGTATGAGAGGCACTTACTTTAAAATGTTATATTAGATTTTAGATTTGTACCGATCTCTTAAACAGTGAGATCTCATTCTATTTTCTCCTAAATTCAAGTGAGATTGAAACTCTCTTCCTGTGATTATTGACCAGTTTTATTACTTCTGGGATTTCCTAATTCTGCCTCTGTGTTTTTAATTTTTAATCCTTCTTGAACTGATACACAGAACCTGTACATTTTTTAAAGTAAAATGATCTAAGGTGTGGACAGGCACATTTGAATAATAGATGCTTTATAAGGCAGAGGAGTGGGGAAGGAAAGGAATAAAAGAAAGAAAAGAATAAGTGTCTGGGCCCTCAAAGAGTTGAATCTTAAGATTTATGTTTTCTTTCCATTTCATATCTTTTGATGGATGTGCTTTACCCTTAAGAGTCCATGGAGTAAATAATATAAAAGCTTACAACTGTGTGAACAATACAGTGATGATTATTTTCTACGCACACCTCTGCATCTGTGTTTTGATTTTTCCCATCAGCAGGGTGAACACTGGTCCTTCAGTTGTGTCTAGAGAATGATGTGTTTGCAACTGTGTTCCAAGTTCAGGGTGTGTGTGTGTGTGTGTGAGAGAGAGAGAAAGAGAGAGAGAGAGAGAGAAAGCAAAAGCAATAAAGCATAGGGACTTTACATACAGTCTGTGTAAGAGCAGCTGAAAGTGTTTTTGAAAACCAGATGAAAATATAGTCTTTCAATCTTGTTCCAGCTGTGAGTTCTTTCACATCATTCTAGAATGCCTCGGACAAAGCTATCTTGGTTGCCCCAGTTCCTCTGTCTTGGTGTCAGGCTGTCTGCAGTGGTGATAAAAGTGGATCTGAGGTGGATCTTGCTTGGCCAGATTGTCCAACCTGGTGATGGAAGTGTGCAGGGCCAGGTGTCAGGTGGTCTGGTACCAGCTCTGCCAATATCAATGGTGTGACTTACTTCGAGTCACTTTACCTCTGTAAGTCATATTGGGAAAGTCAAAATGAAGGATCAGGGCTCCATCAGGCATTCGGAGTCTGTCACTTACAATGGAACAGTGGTTCTACCTTATATGAACTGTGAGTCCTTGGGTAAATCACTTAACCTTTATAAACCCAATTTATGTTTTCAATCTGTAAAGGAGGCTAACAGCACTTGAAACCTGATGTGAGACTCAGCTCTAACATACCTAAAGTATCTATCATTTTGAAGGCATTTAACAAATGATTGCTATGATTCCTATTAGTGATCTGTAAAATTCTTTCCAGGACTCACATTCTGTTATTTTTTATTTGGGAGAAAAATAAGGAGGAGTACAGGCAGGATAAATAAAATTGAAAAACATAATATTTGTGCATGATCCTACAATCCTAATCTATTTGTGAGATTGTGTTGATCCACATGTCTATTTTCTCACTGTTCCTTTATTTAGAGAACATTGTGCCTTTAGTAGATATTATTGTCTTCAGTAATGGGTAAGTTAAAGTGGAGACATTGAAATCATTAAAAAACATTATCCAAATTTGCATAGTTCTTCCTTGGGGCCGTAGACACCAAACACAGTTATCGATGCAGGAGTCACAGGACCGATCTCAGAACAGCATCCTGGTAGACATTTAAGACAAGAATCAACACAAGCCATGTGTTTTGTGAGGTGCTATTCTTTACTTGCATGTAGAAGTTTCTATTTCTTCACAGTTAAAACTCATAAACTCTGATTCATTTCAGAAATGGCCTAAAAATGAATTTAGCATTTGGATATAACTTGAAGCAACCATTTGATGGGATATAACTAATGATTTTATTTTAAGAATATTATGGGAGCTGAGAATCATCACATCACTCTTAAAGTAAAATATGTTTTTATTGGGATTTTATATTCAGAGTTTCCACCTATCAGAAAATGTATTATTTCACATCTGAAAAGAGACCTGGGTAATGATGACGTTCAACCCTATCTGTCACTAACCTGATGAAGAAACAGAGGCCTAGATGAATCAGTAACTCCTTAGAAGTCCTAGGGCCAGACAATGGTGGCGATAGAAACAAGTCAGTTACCTGCCAAGTGCTGTAAGGTGTTCCAGAGAGCTGATGTAGCACTTCCATACATCACCCAGTGCTCATCACAAGTGCCCTCCTTCATCCCCATCACCTATTTCACCCATTCCAGTGCCCATGTCCATGCTAACCATCAGCATGTTCCCTGGAGCTAAGAGTCTTAGTTGGTCTCCCTCTCTCTTTTTTCCCGTTTGCTCATTTGTTTTGTCTCTTAAATTCCACATATGAGTGAAATCATATGGTATTTGTCTTTCCCTGACTGACTGACTTTACTTAGCATAAACTCTCTAGTTCCATCCGCGTCATTGCAAATGGCAAGATTTCATTCATTTCAAATGGCCAAGTAGTATTCCATTGCATGTGTGTATAATGTATGGTGAGTGTGTGTGTGTGTGTGTGTGTGTGTGTGTGTGTGTATCACATCTTTATCTATTCATCAGTCAATGGACACTTGGGCTGTTTCCATAATTTGGCTATTATAGATAATGGTGCTTTAAACATCATTATACTATTTAGAAATAGTACTTTAAATCAGCGATCTTCTTGCTGCAGTAAACTCCATCTCGAGCAAACCCACTATGCTGATTTAGGCTCAAGAAATGGTTTGGCTTTTGAAGAAGTGCTGGTCCTGTCACCTCAGACACTCAGATCCACACCTGTTCTGAAGGAGCCCACCATGTTCTTGTATACCCCTCCTTCTCTTCTTCCACGTTTGATGCCTGATCCTTAACTTTTAACTTCTCCTTATTTCAGGGTCGTGAAAGGCGGCCCTAGGAAGAATACTTTTATGAATAAAAGAATTATCTTAAAAATTATTTTTAAATATTTCAAATAACAATATTTTTAAAATTATATTTTTTAAATATTTTTGTCATTTAAGTTTTTATTTAAATTCCAGTTAGTCAACATACAGTGCAATGTTAGTTTCAGGTACAAAAATTTTTTTAAAAGAATAGATTTCAGGAGTCAGGAGTCAGAGTCAGGTCAGTTACTAGTAGGTTTATTTTAAAATGAAAATGAAGAAGGTAAAAGGAAGCATACAGGGACAACAACCTTCCTTTTACCCTCTTTGTTGAGTTTATTTTTCTTTAGATGGTATCTTTTTTATTTTACTTTTCAAGGTATTGAAGTGTTCACGAATTTTTTCCCCAGACTATTTTTTTCTTTGGCAGGTGTATTTCCTGCCTCATGCAGTTCTGTACAAGGAAAACCAGGGCTGAGTAGGAGGAAGGCGGGAACAGGGACAGAGCCTTTCGTTTTTGTCTTGTTTGTTTTGTTTGGTTTGATTCCTAGCATGCATATTATTTATCACTATCTGTGTGTTGATGTTGTTTTTGTAAGAAAATCATGCTCTTTATGAGTGAACTCTTGGCTATGATGTAGGGATTCAGGAATAAAATACGAGATATGTGGAAGGATTTCGGGGAATATCGGTGTCGTATTTAGCATGCTTGATTCTATATCTGTAACAATAACAGAATTCTTCTCTTATACTACTGCTGCTTATGCTAATTATGCCAGGAGGCACAGTTATTAACGCTAGAATCTGGCATGTATATTGCTTGTAAATGTTGACTGTGATTAGACCAGATACATCTTAAATTGTGGAATCACGTATGTTAGAAGAGGAGAAAGTCTGAGTCTGCAGAGAGAATTCTCATGTCTATTTACTTTTATGTCCTCTCAGTTTTGGCAAGAGAACAGACCTGACTATGTCAACATCCAGTTATACCTCAGTCAAACAGATGGGATACAGGTATGTGGTTGGATGTTTTTATAAATTAAACAAGTCCCTTGATAATACAAGATTTACTGTAGGGGCTGTGCTGGAAGAAAATTTCTGCAGGTGGTTTGAAGAGAAGTTTCCCAGAGGAAGGCCTCTTTTGGAGTGTGTCCAGAAAACCCATGGGCTGTCCTTGAAGCCAACCATGTTATGCCTTTCATTTGTCCTCCTCACAGGAAGCTGGTACAGACCTTTGAGTTCATCTCTCTCCTTTTCACTGTTGTCTTAAATTCTTTACCTCTAGAGATTGGACCAGAAGCAAACAGTCTCATGATTGTGTTCATCAAGGGGAGTTTTTATGTGGAGAGACAAGATAAGGACATACCTAATTAAGCTTATTTCTTCTCTTCAAGGGAACCTAAAAATGTAGTAATAGCCATCACACATTATTTATTAACTGTGCTAGACACTGTGCTAAGCATTTCTTATTATCTTGTGTAATTCCAACAGATCCAAGAGATAGATGTTGGTGATATCCCCATATTATAGATGAAGAAACTGATGTTTACAGATGACAGTGAAGGACTACATAGGGGTGTCAGTCTGGGCACGGATGCTTTCACGAGTTATATTTTAGTATTGTCCATTATACATTTTCTAGAATACTTTGGATACAAAGTACAAATGCTTGTCAGTTACTTCAAAACTAATCTAACCCTGTTTTTTCTAGTCAGATTTCTACCCTACTTGGTATGTTTAAAAAAAAAAAAGATTCACTTTTACTATTCTCATGAAACAAGTCAATATCATTCTTCCTCATGGTATGGCTGTAATGAAGGTTCGGAGCCTATTTTGCATTGGTTCTCAGTTTGTCCGCCTGGGATCACTTTTCCCTCTCTTCTCACTTCCCTTTGACCCTTTATTGCCAATCCAGATCTAATCTCCTGTTTACTGAAAACAGCAGTCCATTAGAAGTTATTTGTTGATAGACCCAAGATTTGGAGCCCTTCTGTCTTAGGCTGTCTTGTCTAGGATCATTTCCCCAAATTTATGAGGACAGTTTGTAGTATTTTACTTATATAATGAGCCAAATATGATGACTGTATTCGCAGTGCAAAAACACTTCAATAAAGTTTATGTGCAGCACCGTTTTGAGAGTAGGCAATTAAAATGCATTCTTTAACACTGCGGTTGTTAAAAATGAAGCAACGAACTAAAGTCTAGGAAAATCAGCCATTTGTAATAATGGCACTCAAGAAGTTAATGGATTTTAAAGGAAAAGAGGAAGGAAATGATGCTTCGAAATGACTGTACTTAATAGCTTGCCATTTTATACTTATATTCTTGATATCACAGCAATTTGGTAGGAAACCAGAGCACCAGTAGAAATGATGTTAGAGAAGTCAGTTATTTGTCCAGCTCTGTGTCATATAAAATATAGTGCTTTCTTTTTGGCAGAAAATAATTGGAGAAAAATATCAAGCACTGAATTCAAGACTTTTTATTGGACGTCCTCGGTGGAAACTTCTGTTTGATGAAATAGCAAAATGTAACAGAGGGTAAGTACTGTTGTTCAGGAAATGTGCCATGTGACTAATGATCAAATTAAAGTATTCTCAAGTCATTACATGTAGTTTTTAAAGATGAATTGGGTAATGGGTTTACACATTACAAAGTCGCTTAAACACTCAATTATCACTAGCAAAGGAGGAGGCAAGGGAGGGACCGCCTCACATATCTGGAACGCCAAATCATTAGAATTTGGCTTTGAAATAGTCTATTAAAGTATTTATGAATGAAACTCTACTACCGACTTTCATATTTCTGTAGACCCATGTTAAAATGGGTAATCATTCCAACATCCTGTATCAAGTGATCACTGGAAAACCTTTTCAAAATCACACTGACAAATAAGGGAGTTCTACCAGCAGTTCCAACAATGAATGCACTTAAAAATCAGATTTTTGAACTTTTCTATGAGAATGAATAAATTTTTAAAAACCTTTAGCTGTACTATGCAGTCTCTAAAACAGGAGTATTTCCAAACATATTTTTTTTTTCTTGGAAACTATAATCCTCTGAAGAATCTTAACATTATGGAATATGTGTCTGTGATCTGAAGAGATGACTGTGGAAGGAGAGCGTTCACTTGAGGGCACAGACTAGCCAACACCTTTGTCTTCTGTAAACTTGTAGTTCAGGGCAGTGGTCTGTAAGAATTCTAAAAGCAATTTGAAAACCATATACCCACTCAGACATTTTAAATTTGGCATTGAAGTAGTTTCATCAAAAGTTTAAATAGTCACAGAACTCTAATTTCTAACACATTGCATGTGTTGACATTTTGAAATTAATGTAACTCTTTAAACATGCGTACTGGAATTGAAATATCAATTTTTTTGATACCAACCTCCTATATTGGAAAGATATACAAACAAGCTTTCATTAGCAGTTGGAAATTTTACATTATTTTTTCTACTTGAACTTGTATTTCTGTCCTTTCAACATGTAGAATTTATCAAAATTCAGTGTGTTTTTACATTTGAACTAATCATATTTTTATTGCTTAGGTAAACATACTTCTTCAGTAAGAATGTAGATAAATTGAAGACTTAATTTTAGAAAATTCCCTTTGGCCCTATGGCTCTTCTAGGTTGATTTATCATGATAATTCATAGTATATAGTTGGTCAATTCATAATTTAAAAACTACATTTTTATAAATATAAAAAGGATATTTGTAAATGAATGAAGTATCTTACTGGATAAAGAGTTTTAAAAAAGCTTCAATTCATGACTTCTTGGATGAGTATGATTTATTGAAAGAATCACTGATCATCATGGTCCTTTGACTCTATCTTCAGAGGTTATGTTTTAGGAATTATAGTGTGGAGCCCCAGGAGCAAATTTTATAAAGGAATATAGCTACCCATGAAAGTCAGGTTGTAGTTATATTTGAAACTATTTCTGCACTTCCCTTCTCTTGAGGAAGTAGTTTTGGGTTGAAGAGAGAAGCATTACTTTGGAAACAGAGGTCCTTTGTAGTAACTAAGGCCCTAGTTAAAGGTGAACTGTAGACTTAAAAAAAAGTCACACTAGTCTTGGTTATTCTTCTCTCATCTTTCTCCAGTATCTTCCATCTAAGACATGATAATCTTGTCATACTCACCTGGGTCTCGCAATGTACCATAGACTCCTTTCTCTTTAATGATATTCAGCTGACTTCTGACAAGCATTCTTGTATTAATTTTTATCGTGTGCTGATGAAAACTTGGGAATTTTGTTGTTGTTGCTATTGTCTTTGCTCAATTCTAAAACCAAACTCTAAAACAGGAGAAGATCACTTATAAGAAATTAGATTGGGATTATTGATATCTTTGGTTATGCCTTAAGAATTCTAATTTGTTAAACTGTTCATGACTTAGATTTTGTATGTTTATTTGGTTGGTGGTTCATTTTCTTCAAACAGCAAAGCTGCTTTAAGAAGAACAAGTGTGCACCATCTACTGTTGACATTTTGTACAACACTTTCACTTTGTGTTTTTGCTTTGGACAGGCACCTAAAATGCATTATTTAAAAAAAAATTTTTACATGGCATATTTAGGAAAAGAACAGATCAACATCTTAAGGGTTCACTAACTTGAAAAAAGATGCTATTTAAACAGAACTCCTTATTTTAGATGTAAAATTTTGGTTAACCTTAAGTACATAAATTACTGAAAGAGTATGTAGAGACACACATACATACTTTTAAAAGTCTATATTCATATATATGTGTGTATATATATGCATATACATATTTAAAATCTGTACACTGAAATTATGAACCTTAATTTTTAAACAAAAATTGAAAAAAATGAAAAATAAAAAGTTACATGAATCTATAATACAGAATTCTTCAGTGTAGTCTTTTTCAGGTACACTCATATGTTGTTCATGGATAATTTCCACGTGATTCTACCCCAAAGTATTCTAGAATATGGATAACATGAACCATACCCTACTTAGGGATATTTAGGTTACCTCCAGTCCTTTACTGTTACAAATAGTGCTATGATAGTTCTCTTTGCACACACTTTCTCATGCTCTTGTGGGAATATTGCAGTAAGTTAGGATCCTTGAAATGAAATTGCTGGCTCAAAGAGTAATTGATATACATAGTAATTGATTTAGATACTGTCCTATCAAAACTAAAATGCTGAATCAATTTGCATTCAATTTACTTTACACATGTGTATGAGGTGGTTCCTTCCATATGTGCCTTTTTTAAATTCAAAAAATGAATTATGTAATGGTATGATCAAGGAAGGTGAAGGAGCTTTTGAAGTCACCTGCTTTCATCATTATTTTATAAGTGAAGAAGACAGGACCCCAAAAAATGATGATTTACCTCAAGCTATGGTTAATGAGTCAGAATTCAGACATGAATCCTGGCTGTAAAGTTCAGTGTCCTTCATTTACAACAGAGCATGATCACAAGTAGAAAGAGTAGTAATTTTATGTTACCATGTCCCTCTTGGGGACAGTGAGATGTTGAAAGAAACCATCATGTTCACTATATATATTACAACAGAATGTTAACTGTAATATACTAAAAGTGTTAACAACTAATTTTTCAAAAACATAAAAGATATTCTAAATATTACTTTATAAGATATTTAGTATTTGATAAGATGACAGGAAATTTTTTTATTACCTAAACCAAAGTACATTTTCCTATTATTTGTAATAAAAATATATCATATCATATATATTAGTCGAATTTATACATTATTCGAAAGAGAAATAAAGGATTAACTTTATGTGGCCTTTGGAGTAGAAAACTATTACTCTGGGATTAGGTGAAATGCCTGAGACCATGTCTACATTCTCCTGCCTCATGGTGTTTCAAAAGCAATAGAGATTAAGAATACCTAGGTTTGCTGTCCAACATTTGATCTGTGTCCCTGGGTCAAGTCACTCAAACCTTCTGGGTTTGTATTCCAAGGAGTGAATAACCCTTATTATAAGGTCCCATGCTTACAAATCTCCATGGAAAAACAAAGATTGGTGTAATAGGAAAATATGCACAAGTATATTGAACACTTATGGAACTAGTTCCTAACATCTGACTCTAAACAACATTCTTTGCTTTAGCATGTATCTCTACCCAGAGCAGCAAAGCAAAGTTTTTGTAGGTAAATCTCTGGGTGATTGTTGGACCTAATGCAAATTTAGTGCAAATGGATTGCAGAGATTAAGTATAGATCTTGAAAAAGTTACAGGATCTCATTGGGGAACTCCTCAAATTACACAGAACTCTATGAGAGTGTAATATAAATGTAAAAAAAAGTATATATATATGATATATATATGTATATGTAAAATCTATCTATATATATAAAAAATATATGGGTGCTTTAAAATAATAAAGTGTAAATATATATATAATGTAAAATGTAAAAAAAATATATATGATGTATGGGTTCTTTAAAAATAATAATTTTGTTGTGGAATATTTAAGAGGAGCCTTCAAGAAGTCTGTAAAAATTGAGAAGCTAACTTTATAATTGCCCTATGAAGAAAGTAATGGTATCTTATTGTAATGCAGTGTTGATGGAGAATGTATACAAACAGACAAAATGACTCCGTGCTTTCTCATTTTCATGGAAACCACATTAAGTTTTTTGTTTGTCTTTGTTTTTTGGTGGTATAAATGGAATGGTTCAATTTTATTCAATTTAAGTAACCTAGCATATCTAGATCTGGTTTTAATATTAATCTAAATTTTATTAAGTTTAATTTATTTTCACACTTCTGTTTTATTTTCTTCTTTTTTACCTTGGGATTAATAAGGTTTTATTTTGCTAGTCTCTTTGGGTAGAACCCTATATTTTGATATCAAACCCTTGTTCTTTTCTAAGAAAAGTGTTCAATACTATAAATTCCCCTCATAACATTTTAGCTACATCACACAAATGTTGGTATGTTTTTATTTTTATGCACTTCAAAATATTTTTAAATTTTCCACATGATTTCTTCTCTGACCCATTGGTTATTTTAGAAGTATTTTGTTTAATTTCCAAACATGTGGTGATTCTGCATATATCTTTTTGGCTTTGATTTCTAGTTCACTTGGGTTCTGTTGAGAAAATATACTCTTTGTGATTTCAATCCTTTAAAATTTATTTGAGATTGTTTTACTACCCAGAATGTGGTCTGTCTTGATGAATGTTTCACACACACTTGAAAAGAATTTGTATTCCATTGTTCGGGGATAGAGTACACTATAAATATGAATTTGTTCCAATTGCTTGATAGTGGTATTCAGGTCTTCAGTACACTTACTGATTTTCTACTTGTTCTGTCAATTACAGAGAGAAGAGTTTTGAAACCATTGGCTGTAATTATAGATTTATATATCTTTACAGTCCTATTGGTTTTTTTTTTCATGTATATTGGAGTTTTTTAGTTAGAGGATTTAGTTGTAGTGTTTGAACTATTCCATTATATATTATTATTGCATTTTATTATATTTATTCATTACAAAATATATTACATTTTATTATCTCATGGGGTAAAAATATTGTTGGACTTTTCCAGCTTTATTGAGATATAATTAACACATAATTTTGTGTAAATTTAATATGTACAATGTAATGATTTAATATATGTATATATATATTGCAAAATGACTACCACAAGAAGATTAATCAACACAGCCATCACCTCACGTGACTACAATGTGTGTGTGTGTGTGTGTGTGAAGAAAACTTTTAAGATCTACTTTCTTAGCACCATTCAGGTATACAACACGGTATTTTTAACTATAGTTACCACACTGTATGTTACATTCCCAGAACTTATTCTTCTTATGACTAGAAGTCTATAATTCTTTGTCAACCTTCACCCATTCTCTACCTCTCCCACCTGGTCCTGGTAACCACCAACTGGCTCTCTATTTCAATGAGTTTGGGTTTTGGTCGGGGCGGGGGCGGGGGCGGGCGGTATTTATTTATTTATTTTTTAGATTCCACATATAGCTGAGCTCATAGAGTATTTGTCTTTCTTTGTCTGATTTGTATCAGCACAGTGCCTTCAAGTTCCAATTATGTTGTTGTAAATGGCAGGAGTTCCTTCTTTTGTATGGCTGAATAATACTGCTCTGTTTGTGTGTGATATAAATATATATGTGTATCACATCATGATTTCTTTATCCATTTAGCCATTGATGGACACTGAGGTTGTTTCTGTGTCTTGGCTACTATAAATAAAGCTGCAATTAACATGGAGGTACAGATATATTTTGAGATAATGATTTCATTTCCTTTGGATGTATACCTACAAGAGGGACTGCTGGATAATATGGTACTTCTATTTATAATTTTTTGAGAAATCTCCTTACCGTTATCCACAGTGGCTGCACCAATTTACATTCCCACAGTAGTGCACAAGGTTTCTCCTTCCTCCACATTCTTGGCAACAGTTGCCTCTTTATCTTTTGGATAATAGGCTTTCTAACAGGTGTGAGATGTTATCCCATTGTGGTTTTCATTTACATTTCCCTGAAGATTAGTGATATTGAACATCTTGGCAGGTGCCTTTTGGCTATTTTGAAAATAGCTTGAATTTCTATTCAGGATTTGCCCATTTTTTAATTCAATTACTATTATTTTATTATTTTTCTTCTTTTTTCTTGTCTTTTTTTGCTATTTTGTTGTATTATTTCCTATATATTTTGGATATTAGCCTCTTATCAGGTGTGTAGACTGCAAATATTTTTTTCCCATTCCATAGGCTGTCTTTTCATTTTGTTGATCATTTCTTACGCTGTACAGAAGGTTTTTAATTTGGTACAGTCCCACATGTTTATTTCTGCTTTATTGCTTATACTTCTGGTATCATATCCATGAAATTAATGCCAAGAGTAATGTCGAGGAGTTTTTCCCTGTGTTTTCTTCTAGAAGTTTGATAGTTTCAGATCTTACATTTAAGTCTTAAATTCTTTTCAAGTAAATTTTTGTGAGTAGTATAAAATAAGGGTCCAGTTTCATTCTTAGGCATATAAATACCCGGTTTTTACAGCACCATTTATTGAAGAGATTTTTTTTTTTCCTCATTGAGTATTCTTGGCTCCCTTTGATTAGGTTTAAATCCAACAGTTTACTCTTGCTTTCTTTTTATCTCATTTGTTCTTTTTCTTTCTTTCTTTCTTCATCTACCTTCTTTTGGATTGAGTACATTTATGACTCCATTTTTTTTCTCCTATATTGACCTATTAGCCATACTTCTCTCTTTGTCTGTTTGCTTTTAGTGATTTCTTTAAGGCATTACCTCCCAAATTTCATTCCTTGGACCAGCATCACCTGGAACTAGTTAGAAAAGCGAATTCTTAAGCTCTATCCAAGATCTCCAGTGTCAGAAGCTCTAGGGATGGTCTGTGGACCAGCTGGTCTATAGTCTGTGAAGTCCCTCAAATAATTCTGATGAAGCAAAAATCAGAGGAACATTGTTCTAGGTTTAGAGTGTACATCATTGGCTTATCACAGTGAACTCCAAATAATAACATACCACTTTCTGTACTTCCATTCCCTCTGCATATCTTTGGCTGTTGTTCTTATCCATCTTTCTTTTTCATATACTCTAAACTCCATGATGCATTGTTAGTACATTTCTTTCAGGCATCAATTATATTTCCAAGAGATTAAAAATTAGACAAAATACACATTATATTTATTCACACTACTTACCATTTTTGTGCTTTTCATTCCTCTGGGTAGATTCAAATTTTCATCTCATTTCATTGTCCTTCCTGAAGAATTTTCTTTAATATACTTGATAGTACTGGTTTGCTGGTGATGAATTCTCTCCCTTTTTGTTCGAAAACCTTGTATTCCATGCTTAGTTTTGGAAGTTATTTGTGTTTAGTGTAGAATTTGCTTGGTATGGAATAGATGAATTTTCTCTTGTCTTTCAGCATTTTGAAGATGTTGCTTAATTGCCTCCTGACATGCATAGTTGTTGTTTTTTTTTTAAATTTCTTTTCAGAGTACCAGAATTCATTGTTTATGCTCCACACCCAGTGCTCCATGCAGTATGTGCCCTCCATAAGAGCCACTACTAGGCTCGCCCAACTTCCTACCCCCCTACATGCATAGTTTTTCACAAGAGCTCCGTCTTTCATCTTGTGTTTATTTGTAGTATGTCTTTTTGCCTCCTCTGGCTATTTTTATATTTTTCTCTTTGTCACTGGTTTTCAGTTTTATTTATTTTATTTGTTTTTAAAAATGTTTAAAATTATGTTATGTTAGTCACCATACAGTACATCATTAGTTTTCGATGTAGAGTTCCATGATTCGTTTTATTATATTGACTTGCATGGTTTTCTTTGTGTGTATTCTCCTTGGGGTTCATTAGATCCTTGGATCTATGTATTTGTTTTCATCAAATTTGGGGGAAAATTGGCAACTATTTTTTAAGTGTTTTTTTTTTTTCTCTTTCCCTTTGTCGTCTCTCATGTTGGGACTACAATTACATCTATGTTCGAATAGTTGATATTGTGCCACAGGTCACTGAGCCTCTGTTCATCTTTTCCCCTAATTTTTGTTCTCTCTGTGGTCCTTTTGGATAGATTGTAGCCCCAGGCCTCTAAGTTTACTTTCTCCAGTGCCTATTTGTCTGTTAACCCATCAGAATATTCATGATCTTAAATATCCCATTAATCACTAGAATTTCCACTTAGACCTTTTAAAAATCTTCTTTTCCTCTTCTCATCATGGTGATGCTTTCCTTTGAATATAATGAAACATGTTTCTCATCACTGTTTCAATGAAACGTTTGATAAGTCCATCATTTTTGTCATGCCGGGCCTGTTTCTGTTGACTGATCTTTCTTCTCCCTGTATTAGTTGGCTAGGACTTGCTTCCATACCAAAATCCCACAGACTGAGTGGATTAAACAGCAGACATTTTCTCAAAGCCCTACAGGCTGGAAGACTAATATCAATACGCCAGCAGGGTTGATTTCTTCTGAGACCGCCCTCCTTGCCTTGCAGATGATGACCTTCTTTGCTGCCTCTTCATATGATCTTTTTTTCTAATCATTTGCATTCTCTCATGTCTCTCTTTGTATCCAATTTTCTCTTATAAAGACATTAGTCAGATTAGAATAGGATCTACTCTAAAGCCTTATTTTAACTTAATCAGATCTTTAAAACTTTCATCTCCAAATACAGCTATATTCTGAAGTACTGGCGGTTTGATTTTTCACCATAACGAATTTTGAGGGGACATAATTCAGCCCATAACACTCCTACTTTCGGTTTATAAAATTCTTTGTGATTTCTCGTGGAGTACTATACATTGTGGAGTTTAGATGTTAAATGCCAGATTCCCATCTCTTTTCAATACTGTTGGACTTGTTTCTGGCATGAAGTTTTGTGACTTGGGTTCAGTTTGATCTTTCTGGGTATAGATCCAGAGCACCTTCAGTCTAAGGCTAATTTTACCAACATCCATCCTGCCTCTTGCAAGTAAGGTGATAACTTTCTAGAGCGCTACCCATTGCCCACGTATGATAAGGAGATCTTTCCGTTCTGGCTTGTGGGAATATGAATTATTCACAACCTTGTGTCAACTCAGAATTGTTTGCCTTACTTCTCCCTGCTAGTTCTTTATCCAGATTCACGTAGTTTCCTCTCACACAGGAGCGCATCAGTGCTCAGCCAAAGACTTGAGGATAGAGCTTCCTTCGGTGGATCTCTCTTCTCTTCCACAAATTCCAGCCACTTTGTTGTCCAGGAAGTCCATTCTTTTGTCTCTTCAGCTCAATGAGAATCCCAGCCTCGGCTTGAGTTTCTCTGTGCTGCAGGCCATAGATTGCCTCCAGGCCGTAAGCAAAGACAGTTGCCAGCAACTGGTTTTCTCACCTTGGTTTTTTCTCTTTTTCTTAGGAATCACTGTTCTTTCTACCTACTGTCCAGTATCTGAAAATACTTATTCCTTATATTGGGTTTTTTCCCCCTAGTTTTTCAGTGCATGAGGGTAAGTCTAGTCCCTGCTACTCCACAGCCGCAAGTGAAAGTTCTATTTTTGTAGTTCTTTGTTTCATTCTTCAAGGTAGAAAGTTACAGTAAACCCATTTTTTAAATATTTATTACAAAATCTTGGTACCCATTTAAATGGATTTACTGGGTTTTTTTCAGCACCACTTATTCTCAGATAAGATAATGAGGACATACTATATTTACCCAAGATAGGATATGAATTGTTAATCATTTTGGTATCCTAGGAAGAATTCAGTGCAAATAACAAACTTCGGAGGAAGATCGATGTGAAATACCAGTCATTTCCTGGGATTTATTTAGTCGATTTGTTAGGGAGATGTATAATTTATCTACTAAAATTTTATGTTAGCAACAATAAACCTGCTTGGCATTTGGTGCAGTTATTACAGTGCATAAATAAACAAGAAAATGTATACAGATTAATATGCTTTTGTTTCAACATGGATATAAATTAGTCACTTAGAATTATCCTTTCAAACTGGTAGTAGCTTTCTTTCTTTTACTCATTACTACCCATGACAATTCGTGGGATCTTTAGAAAAATGCGTATAAGACATCCAGTAAGAGAAGACTGACATGATCCAGTGTGGATGGACATCTATCCGCTGCTTCTCTTGATTTGGTTCCTGCATCTAATAGAAAGGCTGAGGGCAGACTGCTCACTTTCTGTCTGATTATAAGCAAATCTGTGCTCAGAATTAGATTCTTTGAATTATCCTGAATTCTAGCAGGGAAGCATGAAGTACATAAGATATCTTCATGGTGATCATTTACATTTGGAAATAATTGGGAAGTTAATTCCGTATGCAAAGCAGCAAGAAATGAACTTCCTTAATACGTTAAACATGCTCCTGACCCATACTTCGTGTTATGTTCTGCCTAATTTTCCACCTGATTTTCCCTTTTTCCCCTCTCTCTCACCAGGAAAACGGTTGGTGTTTTCTGCTGTGGACCCAATTCAATTTCTAAGACTCTTCATAAACTGAGTAACCAAAACAACCCATATGGGACAAGATTTGAATACAATAAAGAATCTTTCAGCTGAAAGCCTTTGAGAGGAGCCAGGACTCTGAACAAGGAATGAGTGCAATTTCTAAGACTTTGAAGCTCAGCTGAATCAAGTAGCTGTACCATGCCAAAGAGTAGCAAGGTTTTCTTATTTATGATTATTTAAAATGGAAAAGCAGAGGATGTGGCAAGATGACAGGTCACATTACATGTTTAATCGGGAAACCAAAGAGGCCCTGAAGAATAGTTGCTATGATGATTCACTTTTCAGTGCTCAAATGAAAAGAAAACTATTAGATGCACACTGTTGATTTTTATGGCAGATTCAAGAACTCCCTAGGGAGGCACCGCACTTGCTCACTGTGAGGCTGATAGCCTTGGTCCTCTTTAAATTGTTTTTGGTTGAACACATGCAAGATTGAATGAAATTAAAAATGCATTGAAACTCAGATTACATTTTATACGTGAGTATAAACAGAGCAGCTTTGATTGAGGAAAGCTCCAGGCAAATATAGTAGATGTTTGAAGATACAGCACAGGACTCTGTATTAATACGGGTACTTTGTGTCTCCTCTTTCTCACTACTGATGCTAATACCTCTATTTGATGTCTGTGGCCTTAATGCCGAATGAACTTTGGTAGATGTTGCTAGAGTATCTATTTTTCTATTTTTCTTTCTTCTTTTTTCCTCTGTCTACGGAAATCTGCCCTCCTTTACATACATTAGACATGATGATTTAATAGGTCTTTTTCATCTGCAATTTACTTAATCTATTACTGTTGCATAGTAATCAGGAAAATATCACTACTGTAAATCATCGTATTGGAATTCCATCATAATGGAACATATAGACTAATAACTTTTTCCCTTGTTCAGCATTTTGGCCTCTGTTATTCTTATTTACTTTCTTCCCCAACGTAGATTGTCTTATTTTTCACCTCTGAAGGTACTTTGTTTAATTTGCACTTTGAGACTGAAGAGCACTGTGTCTCTCAGTGGATACGATATCTCTCTTTTGCCACACATTGGTTTATACTGGAGACATGGAAAGTGCAGTGACGTTCCTGAACACCAACAACCAAACCCTGTACTTTACTTTCTACACAAGAGGAAATACTTCATTAACTATTTGAATTTCAGTTCAGAATCAGGAATATTATTTGTTGCACTGTCTCGTATTCAGGGTCTTGAAGGGAAAATTATCAAGTTTAAAGTCACTGTTGGGACAATACTGCATGATCCTATCACTTTGTGCTCACTGGCCATTATATTCTTGGCTCAGAGGAAAACTCCATTTCCCTACTTTAAGAATTTAGTTGTTTTTGCAGGTTAGTGATTTTGTTTTGTAGACATCTATCAATCGTTATCAAGTAGAGCACATTGCTGAAATAAGTAAAATGACTTATCTTGCCTTTGTTAAAATTGTGCATGGTTTCACAGAACATGACAGATGTTACCATCATATTTTTGCTCTGATTCACCAATAGCAATCAAGCATGGTAAACCACCTAACATTGAATGCCCCTGAACATATTACTTATAGATATTTCTTCTTTTCCTTGGAATTCTTTCTTCTTCCTTCTGTGGAGGGAAGGCAAGTCAGAAAAAGATATGGGAAATGTGCAATGTTCCTACAGATTTAGCTCTGAAGGCATATTTGATAACCAGTACATCTTGGCAACACTTTCTAAATTAAAAAGAATTTTCATAAAAACACAGAACAAGTAAAAAGGAATTTGAGTTAGTAGAGGCTTGATGTGCAATACTGACTCTTTGCTGATCATAGTTTATTGATGTGATTATATTAATATGCCTAATTTCAGTAAAAGAAGATTTTTTTTCAGAAAAGGAGACATCTTTCCAGGTAGGTCTGCTATTCTGGATGAACAGCTTTGTCTCTTTGAAATTCTAGTTGATGTTCAAACATGGAGTGTTAAATACAAGTCATCTCTGCTTCTGTAGGTAATAATAAATTAGATTTTCATCGTGCATGTAGAAGAGAGTTTTGTTTTGAGGGATTTTTGTGTCCCCCCCGTCCCGCCCCGGGCCTATGTCTTGTACAACAGGTCTTAAAACAGTCATGTCAGTGGCAGTAAATGTTAAAATTAAAATGGTATCATGAGAACTTTATAAAGTATGTTTACTTTTGCAACAAATAAAGCAGGCAGTGTTTTTTTCACAAGAGGATGCAAGTTGAAGAAAAAAATCTATTTGCATCTGGACTAGCATCAGAGCCTTCAGAGTTTGGTTCTGCAGCTGTAGATGTTCCTGGCCTGTGGTGTAACTGGCAAGTAGCTCCCACTCTGGGATTAGGATTTCTCATTTGGACTAGATTAGTAGTTATTAATCTTTTCTGGGTAATGTATCTTTTTGAAAACCTGATTATAAGATTTTTAGTAGGAAATTAACTCTGTGGACAAAGGAAAGGAAATTCTCTTTATATGCCCTCAAACAGAGAATCCAACAGAACGTTCCCCCAGTTTTTAATTTTAGATCTCCTGCTTTATGCAAAGGAAGGGTGTGATTTTACATACCCATAATAATAAAAGACAGATTCATATACATACATACATACATACTACACATGTATTCATGGCTTACTTTTTTTTTTCTTTTTCTTTTTTTAAGTCAGGTTAAAAATGAAATGATAGGGGTTTTTTTGTTTTTTGGATTTTTTCATGTAGCAACTTAAAATGCCAGCTGGGTGATTGTGATAACAGAAGCACTTACATTAAAAAATAAAAGCAATATAGACAAAGGATAGGCTGAATTGATTTAATCTCCATATCCAAGTTACTTACTACTCCCCAAATCACTGTTTCCTTGGAGCATTCAAGCAGGTAATAGACTGAAATCGTAAGGTATTTCTAAAGAGGCTGGTCAGAGGCAAATGGCCCATTGTCATCAACAGATAATGCTTGTGCCTAAGAATATTTATGATAGTAGAGAGAGAGAGAAAAAAAAAAAAACCCTAAGAAAATTTTTTTTCCTTAAGGTTAACCCAGCTTGAACAGTGATGTTGTTTTTAAACAAACTGGTAAGACACATTTTTAAGTGCTACTTATGATAAACATTTCCTTTTCATGTGCAGTCCAGGACATTTTCATATCCAATAATGTTATAGAAACATAAAAGGCTGAAGTTAGGAGTACTCTTATTTTGTGGTCAAGAACTCCAAGGCATAAAGGGAAATGGTAGCTTGCTTCGTCATCCACTGGATGAGATGTACAGCACAGGGGATACCTAGTCATATCACAGTAACCTTATGGTGACGGGTGCTGATGCACTTACTGTGGTAGGGGAAAAAAGTCAACCATTGAGTTTGTCACAAAGCTGAAACTGGAGTTCAGCCTTCCTCTTCTCTGCTACTGAAGGGCTCTGTCCCCCTCCCTGTCACATACACATCTAATAAGACGCATCTGGTCCCATGAGTTTGTTGTAAACTCTATTTAGTGTGAGGTGGAAAATAATGTACCATGCGTTAATTCCAGATTCAGGTGCAGAAAATCACAGTCTTGTTCCCTATGTATCTTCTGATTCTAAATATGTTAGTCTTTTATGTTTTGCCACTTAGAACCAATTTCCAGAAATCCATTTTAAAATATGGCGATTATGCTGAAGGGGTTATGCTCTCCAGAACTTTGAAGAAATACGGAATAGTATGGTTTCTAGGAAAAACTAATATTTAATTTTAAATTTAGATTCATAAACAGAAGTCATAACTTCCCAGCTTTCTAAACATCCATGGAAATGTTAATATTAAAACAGATGATTATTGTTCTCTTCTCACATGACCATTATGTTCAGGAGAAAAGAAGCAGCTTTTTGTTAACAAGTGAGACTGGAAATAAATGAAATCAAGCATAATGAGCATTTACTTCAACCAGCACAGAACAATGAGAACTCTATGTTTCCTTCTGTCTAAATCTCCACTCCATTACCGCAGCTTCTTTATCCCATACTGTGATATTCCCAAAGGACAAAGTTGCAAAAGCTAGCTAGATGAAGTTTTCCAAAGAAAAGGAGCGGAAGACCTTCAATACTCAGCCAAGAAGGGTCCATTAAGAGAGAAGAGAAAAATGGCCATGCCAGCCACTTAAAATTAGCAAAGAGTTAAGCAATGTTGCCTTAGAACAAAGACCAGAAATTTTCTTTGAAGTGAATACACAGAATGTTTAGTTTCTCCTATACAAAACTGTTATATTCCTGTTGATAAAATCTAAAAGTGGATTTTTTATTTTAAGCATTGTAGCAAAATTACCAGTAATCTTCCTGCAGTGTTAGGCTACAATTTAAGTATTGGTGAGGGCAAGAAATGCCTCAGAAGAGCAAAACTAGGAAGACAAAAAAAAAAAGGAGTCAAAGAAAGAGAAATTACTGAACACATCAGGATGTGATTATGCTTTTCTTTTCACAGCTCAATAGATATTCAAGTGTTTGGCAGAACTGGCTGTTACTGTGGTTTGGGAAAATGTAGGAGAATGTAATGTTTGGTTTGTTTCTAGGGGTCCTTTCACATTTTCTTTGCGACTAGAATTGTAGCAAAAGCTTTACCTTTGATCAGAATTGCATCTGGCTTCTAGGAGAATTAGAGCTTTCATGAGCTGCTGGTTGACCTGGACACAACCCCACCATTTAGACAAGAACCAGCACTATGTAAATGCTCTAATATACGTAGCAATAAAGAAGGGGAGTCTGCCAGGCCTTTGTTCAGCTAAATACACTGCACATTAAAATTCTCCCACTGCAAAGCCATATTTCTCCGCTTTCATCCTTCCACCCAGAGAATGAAACCTTCTTCACAAGTGCAGATACTGAGAAACAGAAGTTCCCTCTTGTATGTTAACAGTGTATTTGTTCACCTATATCTGCACATTCATTTGAAACTGGTTCTCAATTAGGATGTCTATATAATTCATTGTAGTGGTGAGAGATCTCCATAGTGGACAAAATGAGGGCCTTGTTTGTCTGCTAAAAATATATATGGCAGCCAATCCATTGGCCAGGGAGAAAGCAGTTACATATTCCAGGTTTTCCTTTCCAAATGAGTCTTAAAAGAATGTAAACTACCTTACCGCACATATATTGGAATGTGACCTGAGTTGTACTCCGTGTTCTGTGATTCGATATATTTCACAATTTATTCTTGATTCCCGGGGACTGTCCAGGAACATTCTAGCTCTTCAGTCAGCTTAGCATCTTTAACCGCCTACATAGGCGTCCACCAGGGGCAATTATATCCTTGTTTTAAAGATGACCACCATTTTCTGACCAAGCGGCATTGACAGGGAACTCTTCTTTCTTTTTTTTTCTCTCCTCATTAAAATTTGATTCAGATTCAGAGTAGGGAAAAGTAGAAACTGCTTTCAAAAGTAGGAATAATTGACTGCAATTCTGTTTACGCTGAGAGGGCCAGAGTCATCATCTTATCCAGCCACTGTGTAGAGTAAACAGGCCCTAGGTTAGAAATCTGAAAACTCATAGGCTTTATCCTTGAAGAGTATTAGACTCTGTACATAAAAATGCATGTAATTTCTACCTCCTCCTACATCGTTTTTACTGGGATGTGGTAGAGCAAGCATGTGGGGAAGAAGAGGAAAAAAATGCTGAGTTAAGAGGAATTTCCTGGGTAAATCATCCTTAGTAAGTTTTTTGCCAACATAGTAAAAACAAAACAGTGCTCGGAGAAAGTAAAAATGCAGGCTTTTAGGAGTCACTGTCCGTCGCACCTGAAAGGCTCAGTATTTAATTACGTTTTCTGGGCAAGTAAAGAAATACCCTCAAGCAAATAAACACCACTATCTATCTTTGTTTTTCTGAGATTCCCATAAACAAAGTTGCCTGTTATGTCCAGTACAGCTGCCTTCTGGGTTCCTTGTAAGAAATTTTGATCAGACCCAATGTGGCTAGAGAGAGCTGTATTGATCTATGACAGTCAGGCTAGGAGTTGCTGGAGGGTGATGGAAGTTGTCTTACTTAAGGTTTCATGGAGGAGAAAGCGAGTATGAGACATTCCACTGAATTAAAACTAAGGCCTATATCTTAGAACTAGAAATTCTGTAGAAGGAAAAAAAAGCACTTCACTGCAGTTATTTTTTTCCTGGATGAAATATAATTTATCTTTTTTTAACTCTTACCAAAGATACTTCATGCTATGTATCTTCATCAAAGCTTGGGTTATTTTCTAGATATCTGTATTTAAATTGTGTGTGTGTGTGTGTGTGTGTGTGTGTGTGTGTGTTTGAGAGAGAGAGAAAGTAAATTGCCTGAATGAAAATGACATTCTGTAATACTGTGTAATGACACTTTCTAGCTTTCATAATAAGCATTCAGTGGTGGCAGGTTTGCAATTGGAGGAAGCATAGTTCGATCAAAATATGAGAGGCTCAGCAATCCAAGTGTGGCATTTGATTCTTGTCTGGCTAAAATGAGGTGTGAGTTTACACCTTGCTAGAGAGGAAGCACTAACCTAGAGTCAATACTTGCAAAGATTTGGAAAAAAGAATATCTATATAGTTATTTTTTAATGTAATTTTATTATTGTAAAGACACGGTATGTTTGTAGAAAACCTTTATTGTTTTAGAACATGGCATAGTGTTTAAAAGCTAGACAAATAAAGGTTGGACAAATGTACTTAAAATCCCTCTCATTATAGACTAATTGTGCACCTTTGGCAGTAATAATCAAGAATTGTCTCCAGGACTTTTAGAACACGTTCGTGTTATTTTCATCCTAATGAAAGAACTGATGATCACACTAGTCTTACTTGTGACGATATTAAATAAGCAATATTTAAGAAATATTCCTTTGAAGAATCAAAAGTGGTCTAATTCTAAACCTCTCAACTCTCTTGTAACTTTCATTTCATCTAATGTATAATTGGAAAATAAAGAATTCTAAACTCTAAATTTAATATGCTGGGTTTGGAATTTTGGTTTTATTTTTTGGGGGGGGTTGGGGGATATTATTTCTAAATCTCACAATCATGCCCACTGAAATATTTATACAATTTTATTTTTACTTTTTAAAAGATTTTATTTATTTATTTAACACAGAGAGAGACATCACGAGTAGGCAGAGCAGCAGGCAGAGAGAGAGGGAGAAGCAGACTCCCTGCTGAGCAGAGAGCCCAATGCGGGGCTCTATCCCAGAACCCTGAGATCATGACCTGAGCCCAAGGCAGAGGCTTAACCCACTGAGCTACCCAGACACCCCTATTTGTATAATTTTAAGATGTCAAAATTATATATTTTTTTCTGCATAGAAAACTAATAAAACTTGTTCATTATTAAGTCTAAATGTCGAGTTTTTATACTTTATCACTGAGGATTTCAAGTTTACCTAAACGTTGCATTTGCCATAAATATTTACACCCACACAGTCTCTGTGGCTGAGAGGATTTTGTTTGCTGTATTCCCCTTTATCTGCGGTTTTGCTTTCCGTGGTTTTGGCTTCAGTTACATGCAGTCACCCGTGCTCCGGAAGCAGAAGACCCTCCCTCTGACGTATGGTCAGAAGGTCAATACGTAGTAGCAGCATAACGCTATGTCAAGATGCCTGTGTTATTCACCCAACTTTGTTGCCTTGCGTCAGCGTTTTACCATCTCACATCATCACGAGAAGAGGGGTAAGTATAGTACAATAAGATATTTTGAGAGAGGAAGACCACGTTCACATAACTTTTATTGTATATTGTTATATCGTCCTACTTTATTATCAGTTGTTTTTAATCTCTTACTGTGCCTAACTTATAAATGAAATTTTATCATAGGTATATATAGGAAAAAATACAGTATATCTAAGGTTCGGTACTATCTGTGGCTTCAGGCACCCACTGAGGGTCTTCAAATGTCTCCCTCGTGGACAAGGGGTATTATCTCCCTTTCTAGAAATCTGTGAAGTACACAAAATAAGGAATACTAATAGAATCCCTCACTCATGGGTTTGCCTGACATTCACATAGGTGGGATATGAGCAGCTTGCCAAAAGTTCTCAGAGCCACACCTGTGTTCCAGCACCATCTGAAAACTCGTCCTGTGATTCCTCCACCCCATCAGAATAATATTGACTAGAGCCCAAGATTCATTCCAGGTTGTGTTTGTGCTTTGGCTGTGATATAATTTGATAATAGGATGAGTGAAGATGTTTTGGTATATATGATTGTGGTCACTTTTAGGTCCTAAGATATGCCTCACCAGGTACACAAAGTTGGAAAGCCTTTTTGCACCATTTTGCAGAGTGAAAAGATACTTGCTTCAGGGTAAAAGATGTTATACCATCCATATTTGCAAAAGTATGTTCTTGACATTAAAGTATTATTCATTATTTTCCCTAATCTCTAAGTCATTCATGGGTCAAATCAGATGCTACAGTGCTCTAATTTTAGAGTCTTTATAAGTGGTGTCTTGTTTGTAGGGGTGAAGCAGGTTACTTCACTATGTGGTACTGCACTGTCCTCAATTCCTACCACATTACAGTCTTCGAGTGATTTATTTTCAAAGAATCTGCTTTCCTCATTTCGCGTCTTGCCTCCTGTATTTTGCGAAGCTGTCATGCATTCTGTAATGGGCATTTCAATAGGTCAAGTTCAAATGCATTTAAAGGCAAGATTAGCAGTTATGTGCTTGCAGTCCCTATGTGCATTATTTGCTTTGTGTCACAATAGGGTCAGGAGTGCATGCTTTAATAGCATTAGTGTTGTAAAATTACTCAGCAGCAGCAACCAGTGAGGGAAAACCACAAAAGATAATTGGGAAAAAAATGTTTGGGGGGTACACAAATCAAGGAGACTTTGATGTAAATCTCAATCCTCAAGATTTAAAGTTCCTCTAAAATGCCTTCCTTTATTCATGTTGATTACCCTGCTGTCAGGAATGTGTTTGCCAGAACTCAAAAACATGAAAATGTGTGACAGTAAAAGTTCCTCATCAGACTTTTTATTAGGCAATGAAATCTATAAGAAATCTTTTTAAGTAGCTTGTGTTAGAGGTCCTGTTTGCAGCTTGCTGATAAATGTCTCATCAACTGGGAGATGTAAGCAAACATCTAAAACTTGGTTTTGCATTTCACATGGAGACCCAAGTTACTGTGTAAAAAATACTTCTTTGACTTAGAGTGACTGTTAATTGTGACAGATTTCAAAGTCACCTTGCACACATTTTGACAAGGTGAGTTCTGAAATTAAATTTCCAGTATGTTCTGACAAAAGACTTTGGTGGGAGGTTTTGATTACCAAACAAACGTAGGCTTCAAGTTTTTAAAATAGCTATCTGTTTGCTTTAGGTTTCTTTTAAGGTGGTGGTGATAAGTAGTTAATTATTTATTTTTAAATCCCTGATGGGATACTTGCAAGGGAAAAAACATTTGGTCTTTCAAAGCAAACGGAAGCAATATGTCTAGTAATGTGTTACAACTGTTGGAGCTTCCTGAAGCTTGCCTTTTGGAGCTACGCTTTAACCTTTCTGTCAGTAACCAGAAGTGTGCTCCAAAGTGTATCAGCGGGCAGACAACCCTGGGAACCACAGCTGCGAGCTGAAACTGTCCTATGTACAAAGCTTTTCTTTTCCATCATTTAATATGGACTCCATTCTCCACCTGTTGCCTTGAAACCGGCTTTAACTCGGAACCTTTATCAGGACTCTCAAGCATGTATTTTTAATTTTTTTTTTCTGCTGTTATCCTGGCCCAGCTATAGATCTTAGAACCCCTGGGACCTATAGTCTATTTGTTTGGGACTTTGGATTAACCTAGGCTCTGCTTCTGTCTCTTTTCCTTTCAACCCCTGAGCTAACATACTATCCTCGGTTCTGAGTTTTCTCTATCTTGGGCTTAGGGGAGTCACACAGGCATGGCTCGTGCCTGCCCAGCCACATCCCTCTGTGCCCATGGTCATGGCCGCTGCCATTAACACACAGTATATTATAGAACCAGGTAACATTATGCGAAACTGAGAGAGTTCATTTCTATGTATAACTATCTATAACTAAGTGATGCTCTAGTTACAGCTGAGTCGTGTTTTTGTCTCGTAGTTTTGTTCCGTGCGCCGAATTAGTGAATCCTAAACCGTTGCTCCCATTTAGGATCTTGGGAGCCTCTGATCATAATACTTCTATCAACAAATCAATACATAACTTTAGGTGTATTTCTTATTTAATACACATTGTTGATTCATTAACATTGAACTCATGGCTGACAGCACTTGTAACTCACGCCTGAATGAAACTTGTCTAACACAGTGAGTTTTCTACAAGGCACACTGTAGCCATCTTGCACTTAGAAAGACTAGACAAGAATTCATGACGTTTGGGGACCATTTTAAACAGCAAAATCACAAATAAAAAGCATAAACATGTGAAAAATGTGGCACTAAATGAACCAAGAAAAGGACAGCAGTATGGGAGATAAAGCAAGGCAGAGAGATGCCATGTTTTAGCTCAGCTGAGAACATGGACCCCAAGTGACTCCAATTCTTCCTTGTTCCTTGCACGTCTGCAAATGACCAGGAAACTACAGCAAGTATTGATTTGGGGGTTCCCAAAAATTTAGCAAGTAGGTGACTGGTGCATAAGGAATCCATGAATAACAGGGTTATTGAGGTTAACGATCCATGTCTACTTTTCCTGGATATGGCAACTGGGAAGGAAGATTCTGTGCCTTTTTGTAGCTTTCATCTTTATCTTCCCACTTATTACTGATTTTGAGCTAACTTTTGGAGTATCTTTTCTATAGGTGAGAAAAATACTTCTCTATCTTGACCTGCTTCTCTTCTAATCCTTTTCCTTCTTCCACCTCAAAAATAGGGAATATTAATTTGATTGGACAGAGTTTGGAATTTTTATTGGCTCACATTCATTAATAGGCATGGTTATTGTGTATAAAAGATTGTGCATATAATTGTGGTCAGAAAAAGTTAAACATCCAGACCTGTGGCTTCTACCCTTCTTAGAAAGACCTGCTTATAAGGCTGGTCATTTGTAGGCATCTGGGAACTTAGCTCTCAGGAGTGTTCCCACCATCCTAACTGGGTGTGGCTCAGTATGACTAAACATTTGCATAAGCAATAAGATTTACATTGAACACCTGCTTTTTTGCTGGGACTCAGGAATTTCGATAAGCGCTAGGTACAGGGTGCCTGTGCGATCAACCCCCAACAAAAATTTTGAATCTCTAATGAGCTTCCCTTGTGGACAGCAGTTCGCAAAGGCAACTAGCCACTGGTTGCTGGAGGGATTCTGTGTATGTTGTTGACTCCACTAGGAAGGACTCCTGGAAGCTTGTGCCTGCCTCCTTCTGACTTTACCCCACATACCTTTTCCATTTATTGATTTTGCCTTGTGTCCTTTTGCTGTAATCTTAGCTATGAGTACAACTCTATGCCGAGTCCTCCTCGAGAATCACCAAATCCATGTCATATTGGGTATCCTGACATCACCCGCATGCCTCTCACTACCTGGTCTCTTTCTGTTGTTCTGGGTGCGGGGGAAGCAAGTGAATGCAGGACCTTACCCACACTCTCTGCTCTCTCTTCCCCTTTCTTTATTCCATGCATGTGGCTGACTCTTAAAGCAGCCTGTCTGAACATTGCTGTCTTCTTTGCTGTGTGTCTTTTTTCTCTCCACTTTCTTTTCTCCATCCGACAGACTAATAGCAGTAAATGCCCTGGATCCAGAATCATCCTTTACTAACAGCCGAGGGCTCCATTTGGAACTATTGCTTAGGTCCTCTGGATCAGCCTCGCTTAATCAGAGAGCTCCGTATCGGGGCTAGACCCTGGCCTGGTTACTAACGCCACTTTTTCTCTTCCTTGCGTCTTGTTGACCTCATGTACAATCCCCGATAGTCACAAAATAAGAGTACCTCACACAAAACAGAAGTAGTTGTCAGAACGGGATTCAAATATTCTCTTGTTAACTATCATGAAGACACCACCCACAATGCTGATACTCATCTGTTTCTGTTCCCTTCCCATCCTCTTCTCCAGACTGTCTGTTCCCATTTTTTCCTTTGTGGGCTCCGCTGTGAAGATTAGTTTTTCTAAGCCTTTTTCTAAGCCTTTTTCTCTGTTCTCTTACCTGCATTCTCCAACCTCTTTTTATCAAATCTCGTAACTTACAGAACAACAGACTTGACTCCATTAGCCATTTTTATTACACTTTCAAAAGGATCGGAGACCAGTTTCCTCACCACGGTTTGATTTATTTCATACAGAAGAATTACCGTACCCAAGATTGCATTTGTCTGGTCAACACATGACAAGGTGAGGCCTATTTGATTGCTTATCAGGTGTCACATTTTTAATGTTATACTTTGTCAAGATGGAGGCCGATGACTTGTTTCAATTGACTTTACAGATCATTGTCTTTCTGGACCTACAGAATTCCAGAACTGACCATACAATGCAATGGTTTGTCTCCTTTTGAGACAAACTCCCTAAAATTTAGCATCATACTGCTTAAGTTAAAATCCTGCTTAAGGTTAGCCCGGTTATCTTGGATAATTTTTTTTTCATTAACTTTTCTCAGCTTTAGTTTTCTTATCTAAAAAATGACAGTTCCATGAATGAATACACACGAAGTATTTAGGGACACAGAGAAAGTGCTCAATACTGTTAAAGATGATAATTTTATTACATAAAGAAAGATAATTATGGAAGTCTGGAAGCAGGGTGCTAGAGCAGACAGGTATGAATTGAAAATCTAGTTCTGCAATTTTGAGGCAGGTCTCTGTTCCTTGGTTTCTACCTTGTTAAAATTAAGATAATATATCCACTTTCAGAATTTATATGAAAAGTAGCAATTACATAATAATAGTGCTTAGAATTATGTCTAGCATATAAATAGACAAAAAGGTAACTATGATAGGTGTTATGGAAGAAATTAGGCCAGCCTGAAGAAATCCAGGATTAGACCATGGATAATTCTTCACTTTTTCTGTATAATGATCTCATTTATGAAAATGTGTTTTAAGATATTGCTCTGAGGTGATAATATTTCCATTATAATTTCATAGTTATTTGTCTGTTTGCCTGACAGCTCCAGTAATTGTTCATTTCTTTAATGAAGTGCACAGTCTTAGGACCTTAATCATTTTTATATTCTGGTTCCTAGCAAAATATCTGATTCTCAATAGGTTCTCAGTAACTTCTTGCTAAATTCAATCTAGTTCTCATTGTGTTGTTATAACTGAGGAGCATACAAATAGGAAACATTGGGTATTGCCAGAGGTACTTCTATGCATAGAAATAATCTTAAAATAGTCCTCAAGAAAGAGAAAAATATTATAAAGAAAAACCAAAAAGAATCAGTTAATCATTTATATGATCAAAGATTTTTTTTTAAAGCACTTACACATTAATTATTTGACCAGTTAGGGAAAAGGTAGAATCAGACATCAAAACTTGAATATTAATTTTGATTTTTTCTTTGTTACTTATGAAACCAAGTCCTCTTAATTCTTTTCTTTTTGAAGTTTCTTGTGTCTGTCCTTTTCCCATGGCTACTATCTCACATGTAGATACAGCTTCAGTCCCAATTTATTAATTCATTGGCCAAAATGTAGAGGAGCATTAGAGACTACTCACATTACCTAATAGAAATGATTTTTCCACGCATGTATATATTGAGAACATTTTTCACTAAAAAAATTCATTATCCATAGCTCTTAGCCTTTTTGTTTGTTTGTTTTATTTAATATCAATGGCTACAGTCAAAATTCTTTGAGGCATCAGCTAAGGAAGCATCTCAGTGAAAAGTTTCAGAGAATGCTCACTCCAGTGACCTGTAGTCATCTGGGGAACAGGAGAGCAGGGTTTTCTTTTGCTTTCTTAAAGAAGCTCTATTATTATCAAAGGAAACAAACCAAAAATTCTTACATACTCTTTTCTGTCCTGTATTCAAACTTTGATTGAAGCATATCAGTCACTGGAATAACCAGGAAGATTAGCTTAAATGTCATTACTTCCTTGAGATTTTCTTGATGCTACCAACAGATGCACACACAAGTGCACCCAACACACAATCCCATACATGTGCCAGTTAACTCCACCAACATATATTTGAAAATCCGTGAACTTTGGAATCAGATGTAGGTTTGAATCCCAGCTCCACATTAGCAATATGGCCTCAGGCATGCCTCTTAATCTTTTGATAGTCTAGCTTCCTTATCTTTCAATGAAGATAATACTAAACTTACAGAATTTTAGTGACAGTGGAAGGAGCTCAAATACATAATATGCCCAGATCTTCACATGACATATGATAAAGTCTTCTGTAAATATTAAGACCACCAAGTCTTTCAACTTCTATAATACTTCTCCAATGACCCCAGGTCAAATCTGCTGTATCTTTATAGTCTGTGCATGTCAGTATGTCTTATATTTCTTCCTGGCCTGCAGACACTCTAAGGACAGCAATTCTGTCTCGTCATTTCTGTATGCCCACAAATCCAAGCCTGAGGATGCCTAATTCCAGCCCATGACTTTATCGATTGCTTCCTACAAAGAATTGTTCTTAACTGAACTATTTTTATAAATTATTCCAGTATTGTCTATCATGAATGGCCTTTTCATCGTGATTTATCATGTTCTGGAAGCCCTAATGGGGGTGCTCACCATCTGCTCTAAGAACACTGTCTTCTAGAGCCATTAGCAGATTTATCATGTCATTGTGCTTTCATTTCCTGCTGAGCATCTTTCCAGGAGGACTTTTCTCTTTTCGGGGTCACTCTTTCCACCGGCTTCTCCATTTTCCTTTATTAGGAGCATTACCCAGTTTAATGCAAGCTTGACCTTTTGCAGAACTCTCAGCAGCCCTAAGTGTTTGCAAGTCCTTTATATGCTGAGGTGGGGCTGCTGTGATTTTCTAGGTACACATTGTGTTCATTCTGTTTTTAGTTTTCTCTGTTGGCTGAAATCTAACTTTTGTTGATTTCATTTTTGTTCTTCCGTGTAATATTCATCACGTGCTTACTAGAGGTCAGGCATTGAGAATATGCCTGGAAATCAACGCCAGCCTTGTCTTCATTGAGTTCTTGCTTTAAGGGAAAAAATAAATTAAACTGTATGTACACAAATAGTTATGCAATGAAAAGCTGTGGCAAATGCTGTGAAAGAAAAATAAAATATGAGAGGAAGATCTGTTTTGTGAAAGTGGCATTTGAGATCTAAAGTATGAGTAGGAATTTGGGGCAAGAGGGGAGTGGTATTTGGGATGCTAGGATGACGGAAAGAATCACACGTTTAATGGGCTAGAAACCAAACAAAAGCAAACAAACCACCATGTGGTGGGAACATGTGCGGGTAAGAAGCAGAATGGAATGAGATAGGCCTAGAAAGATAGGCAGGCCCCCAAAAAGGAAACCTTTGTTGAGAGGACCTGGGAATTAACCAGAGAGGAATATTTGCTTTCCAAAGTATTAGAAGCACACTTAAAAATAGCCACTTTGCGTGTTACGGGGATTAGAAAAAGGCAAGTGAGGAAGGTAGAAGCCAGCCAAGAGGTTATTGCAGTAGTTTGAGCAACGGATGATGATAGTTGAGACCAGACCAGTAGAGAGCATGTTCTGCCACAGAGGGCAGGTGAAACAAAGAGACACCTTCCACATGCAAGGTATATTGCAAGTAGAACCGAGATGGAGGGTAAAGGGGGATGAGATATTAGAAAGGACTTCGGTGGCTTGGGTATAGGTGCCGTTTATTCATGTGTGGCAGTTTGGGGGAGGAACTAATTTTTAGAAAGGTATTAAGTTCATTTTTATTTTTTATTTATTTTTTAAGACTTTACTTATTTATTTGATAGAGAAGGAGGGAGAGAGAGCATGAGCAGGGGGGAGGGGAGCAGCTCCACGTTGAGCAGGAAACCCGATGTCGGGCTGGATCCCAGGACCCTGAGATCATGACCTGAGCTGAAGGCAGACACTTCCCCCACTGAGCCACCCAGGTGCCCCGAGAGAACTCGTGTAAGTTTTAATTTCTGAAAGATATTTAAGTAAATTTTTAAAATAAGCAGTTGGATGTATCCATCTGGAAATCTGAAAAAAAAAAAAAAAACTTGGACTAGAGATATAAGCTTGAGAATCATCAATAATTGTGGGAATTTGGGAAAAGAAAATTCACGAAGAAAGTAGAATGGGAATAGAAGAGGATCGTAGGGCTGCTGTGTTGTATTGGACAGATTGCTCCTTCAGGACTGACAAACTCATTTCCCCAGCTCTTGGCACTGTTGGCTACAGACTGTGCATAACTGAGTCCCTCGCCAGGAACTAGAAGGGAATCTCTTGCCCAAATATCCACCTCCTCCTCAGGACAGCTCATACACAATGAGCAGACAGGGTGGAAAAACAGAAGTTAAAAGACCCTTGCCTTGATGTGGGACAGTTCTAAAGGACTGTGTTAGCTTCATATAGCTCTAGGATCACCTGAGACATCAGGGAAACCACATAAAGACATCTGGTGTCGGAAGTCGGAAGTCGTCTTAAGAAGCAGTCTCTGAAATGGGATCTTGCTGTGGGAAAACCTACCAGTTAATTGGCAATGAAAACTTTATCACTTTGGAGATTCTATCATCTTTGGAGAGTGGGCAACTCCTGGCTTGTTGTAGTGAGAAGTTGTTTCAGACTTCACGTGGAATAAGTTAATAGTAGAATGGAATACACCTCTAACTCAAGCATAATTTAGGGGTTTGAGAAATTCAAGGCAAATGGCTCTTGTTAACTGCTATGATACACTGAAAAAGAGACAATGAAAGCCTGGAAGTAATTATTTTAAGGTGGATGGTGAACGCCAGTGAACCTACAATGTAAGCTGATATGTGAAAGCCAGAGAGCCTCCTTGGAAGAATATAAGGGGATTTCAGCCCCTGCCACCAGAGGACGGAAACACCAGATGATCAGTCTCGGACTTAATAATATCAGAAACTGAATTGTTACAAAGTTTGAATTTTTAACCCTCTCAATTCTGATACCTAAAGATCAGGACTCTGGTTGGAACTGAGTGGAATCCTAAGTCAAGCTGGAGACGTTTGCATTGATGCACTGAGAAATCTTTTATAAAAAATTTATTTATTTATTTTAGAGAGAGAGAGAGCATAAGTAGGAGGGGCAGGAGGAGAGGGAGAGACTCTCAAGCAGATACTGCCATGAGTGAGGAGCTAGATGTGGAACTCGATCCCATGACCCTGAGGATCATGACATGAGCTGAAACCAAGAGTCAGATGTTCAACCAACTGTGCCACCCAGGCGCCCAAGTGAACTTAAAAATCTTGAACCCTCAGCTTCCCCTTTACCCTCTGGGCTGCAAAAGTGGCCCACTCATCCCCATTAAAGGCTAGACCTCTTGCTTAAAAATGATACCAACTTTTTTTTGCAAACAACACACTCCTCTTCCAGTACCTACCTCCAACTCTCCTCATGGACATCGGATGAATAATTAGGGAGAAGCAACAATATGAAACTGCTTGCAGACACACTAAGTCAGTTAAAAAAGGAAAAAGTATATATACCAACAACATATAGATTTAGCTGATACAAACCCAGGAAGATCTGGGAGAATATATATGAGCCTGAATCCTAAGGAAGCTGGTCAAGATAGGAAAAATTTACCAAAAGGGGAGCATCTCCCATGATACAGAATTTAAAATCTTTGAAAGAATCCCAGAAAACAGTGCCTAAGGATGCGAGGATCACTCTTGGATATTTGAGGAAAAGATGGCCCCCCTTAAAGGAAAGTGAAATGTCAGAACTTCATGGCTGATGGTGGAGGAAAGATCCAAGGGGAGACCAGGATAGATAGAGTGAACAGGACCGGAAAAACCACCTGCTGACTGTCTCATGGTAAGTCTTCAAGAAATGCCCAATACCCAAAGTGATTAAGAAGTTCTGAGAAGGGCACCAGTAGTTTTGAGAAGCTCCCTGGTGTCTGTGCTCTGCAGTCAGAACTAAGCGTAGGAGATGTAGCTTTAGAGCGGACTTCCGGCGGGAATCCTAGGCTACTCACACTGTACAGCAGAGAAGATGTGGCAGGGAGCACATGACCATGGGATCCAAAGGCTCCATCTCACCTGCACCACCCCAAAGCTGCCAGCTTGTCCATTAGAAGCTGTGGCCTGAGAATGGCCCCGAATCGGGAGGATATGGTCTCCTCACCATGTGCAATAGCTTTTGCTCTGTCAACTTGGCTATAATGAACTCCTGCACCAGAATTCCCGCTATGTTTCTAAAATGAGCCACAAGGAATATTCTCTCCTAGAGCTGGAAGAAGCATTTTGTCCCATTCACGCATCTTCAGTTATTCGGTCAAGCACTAATCCAGGTGCTGCCACGAAGGGAATTTGTAGGTACCGTCTAAGGCCCCACTCAGTCAATCATAAGGGAGACTATTCTGAGTGGTCCTGGCTGAAACAGTTGGAAGCCCTTTCAACAGGGCTTGGCCTTTCCTGAATGAAGGGACTCCTACCTGTGAAGACGTTCAGCTCATGTTCTTGGGATTCCAGTTTGCTTGTTATCCTCTTGCCTGAGTTGCTTGCCCTAAGGACTTCAGATTTATTTAATAATTACCCATATTGTATAAGCTAATTCCTTATCATAAATTTTTATACATTTATATATATAACTTCTATATAATATATAATAATAAATTTATATACATCTTCATTCTAATAATATATATTATTTTATAATACATATATATACACACACATATATATAATACACATATGTGTATTATATATATATCTACTATTCATATCCATTCTGGCTGCAGAGCTCCTTGTAGAGCTGGTGAGGCTTCCATTGGATTCCATTTTCTCTTACTTCCATACCTGCTTCTGTTACTCTCAGCAGTGTGAGTCCTACAAGTACTTCCTAACACATCTCCTGCGTGTAAGCTTCTGCCTCGGTCTGTTTCTCAGAGAAGCCCAACTAAGAAATTTTCAGTATGCCTAGAGAGAGAGCTGAGCACATAAGAGATGCTGAGAAGAAGTGAGTTCTATTCCAGAAACCATAAGGAAAAAGTTTAAAAAGAGATCAAGCAAGGATCAAGTAGAATGAGTACCATAATGTCATCAGATTTGGCACTTTTCAGACCATTGGTGATCTTGGTCAAAAGGGTTTCAGTGGAGAGGTGGAAACAGAAGACAAAACTGGACTGGGTTGAATAGTAAGTAGGAGGCAAAGACATAGAGATCACACATTTTTATTTTTATTTTATTTTTTTATATTGTTTATATTTGTTTTTTTCAAACTCAATTATGCCAACATATAGTTCATCATTTGTTTCAGATGTAGTGTTCAATGATTCATCAGTTGTATATAACACCCAGTGGTCGTCACATATTTTTAAAGAGTTCTGTTAAACAGTTAAGACAAGAAATAGGGCAGGGGCGCCTGGGTGGCTCAGTGGGTTAAAGCCTCTGCCTTCGGCTCCGGGTCATGATCCCAGGGTCCTGGGATCGAGCCCCGCATGGGCTCTCCGCTCCGCGGGGAGCCTGCTTCCTCCTCTCTCTCTCTGCCTGCCTCTCTGCCTACTTGTG